>NW_026526810.1:120564660-121164660 GCF_024362965.1 Panthera pardus | reverse complement strand
ATGTGTTTCAATAGCACACAGTCCTGGAGTTGTGAGAGATTCAGTGCCTGACTCTGACATCTCCATAACGGTGAAAAAAATATCTTACTAGTTGGGGAGGTTAGACTCTTCCAAAATGATCATTTCCTCTACAAACATTTGATCGTCTGTGAACCAAATGCTAATGAATTATTTCAAACACTTTTTAAATGCTTTTCCTCTTTCGACATATGCAATCAATAAGTCTAAACTGGGATAGCATTCTAAAATTGAGTATTCTAGACCTGGAAAGAATCACAGAGATAATTTAATCCATCTTCCTTTACCCCCCACCCATTTGACAGATGAGAGTAGATAGAAGTGAAGTAATTTGCTTAATGTCACATGACTAGATCATTCCAATGTTGGTACTGAGAAGCAGAGAACTCTATCAATATTTATGTCTTTATCTTACTCTTTTATAACCACAGCTCTGAAAAATTAATTTGTGGTGGTTTTTTTCATTAAATCATGGAAAATGCATATGTTTTCCATTTGGACTCACATCAGAGTCTATCCACAGTTCTGTAGGACAGGTGAAAGGGAAATGTGTGAGGATGTCATTTCTTTCTCTTGTTATGGAAGGGTAAATCCAAGGCCACCTCACCCTTGCAGTGTGAGGCAGACGTTCCTAGAGTCACATTCAGACAAGTCTGTTTCTTTCACACTTGTATCCCCAATGCCACACAGAACGTGGGGTATACAAGATACTCAGTATAATGTTGTTAAATTAATGAGTAGATTTTTTTTTTTAATTTTAGAAAGAGAGAGAAAGAGAATGCTTACACGTGACCCAGGGGTAGGGGCAGAGGGAGAGAAAGAGAGACTCTCAAGCAGGCGCCCTGCTCAGCACACTGCCCCATGTGGGGCTCAATCCGAAGATACTGGGATCATGACCTGAGCCAAAATTGACAGTTGGACGTTCAACCAACTGAACCACCCAGGCTCCCGCCCCATGAGTAGATTTTTCTTTCCTTGATGTCACCTGAACCTGGAAACCTAGCAGAGGGTAAATCACAGGAATTAAACAGGAGCTGTAACTTTCAGTGCCGTCTGGATGACAAATCTATCTTGGTTGAGGTAGGAGTGGAGGCTTTGAAAGGAAGACCTCAGTGATGGTACTTGACTCTACCTTAGCCTAGACTAAGACACAAGGAAAGGAAAAGATAAAGGACATGTGGCGAAAGCTTCCTTCAGATGTAAGAAGAGAGGAAAGTGAGTGCAGATAACAAGGAATAAATGAAACGATATGGGAAGAAAATCGAACCCAAGTTGCTACCTCTTTTAACATTGCCTGTAAGGTGCTTTCCTTCTGTGGTATGTAGGTTAAAAGCTCCTTTTGAGGCCAGTGTCTTCTGAAATTCTGGTTCGTATGAAACTCTACCTACTAAGCCATGCTCCTAATCCTTCAGTTAGTCATAACACTCTAAACCATCAATTTCAAGAAGTGAAAAGGTAGTATGATGTGTGCCCTCCACCAACGCAACGGGAACATATACAGACAGGTTATTTCCCACTATAGGTACACAACAGCAATCTCACTTTTCACTGCAGATTGTTTTCAAAATAAAATTTTCAAATAGTGAGCGGTAAGACCTCAAAATCTTTTCACTATGCCAAAGCATTCACTTTAAAGTTTGATGCAAAGGGACGTCATACCATAGCTGCATGACTGCCTTTAAGTGTATTGCCAGAATGCAGTTGACCTTTGGAATGTTTAGCGATCATCTACATCCTTCTGTCCCACAGTGGACAGGTAATAATTTACAGCCAACTAAGTGACTAGAATGGAGTCCTTTTTATTTTTGTTTATCTATTTTTTATTTTAGACAGAGAGAGAGTGCAAGCAGGGGAGAGGGAAAGAGAGATGGCTGAGCATGGAGTCACCCACGGGGCTTGATCCCAGGACCCTGGAATCATAACCTGAGCCAAAGTCAAGAGTCAGACGTTTAACCAACTGCCACCCAATTGTCCCTGAGTCCTTTTTAAAAATGAAATTTTTAAAAGTTAAAATCAAATGTTATGGACTGTCCAAGCTCAGCTCATTTTCAATCAAAAGAGAAACATCTGTAGTCACTAACTTGAAACTCTTGAGCACACACAAGGATGTGTGCACAAATATACGCAAAGATGTGTCCTTAGAGTGGTCAACTGCTTACCTTGGTGCTTACTTCTTCTTTGCCTAGATCCAGCCCTAGGACGTGGCACTTGCTTTGAGTGCAAAATTTAAGGGGAGAAGAAAGTCATCAATCAAGATAAGAATCAGTAACATTGCTGTTCTGAGCCACTAAAAGGAATCTGAAGTAAAAGAAAAAAATCTGTAACCTTGATCCTGTTTTTATTTAAAATGTAGAGATTTTCTTCATTATGGAGTTTTTGCATTACATTCATTTTTTTTTAATTTTGTATTTAAATATTGTTTATTTTGATTGTTGAATTTTTTAATTAAAGCAAAATTGACTTAAAAGATCTTATTAGGTTCAGATAATGATAACTAGATGTACAATGGGGATCATTTATAATGTACAAAAATATCAAGTCGCTGTGGTGCACACCTGATTACTGAGTTTTTGATATGCCTTAAGTTTTGCCCCTAAAGCCAGTGCCTCATCCATCTCATATACCTTACCCTGGTATCAACCCCACTTCACCGATTCTGCTTTATCAAAGACAATGCAAGAATCATTCATTCTATGATTTCAATTCCTCCCTCAATGAACAGTAAGAATGTTCAGCCCCTGAATGACACCTCCAGAAGTATAGCCACATGGAATTTGAGAAGGGCAATGGATAAGCTAAGAAAAGCTTGCAATGTAGCAGTATGAACATCTAAGGTTTATTAATGGCCTTGAGGATCAAAGAGTATTTCCATGTTCTGAACTTGAGTCTACTTTATCACATACACCCAAGAACACATCTGAACATATGCAATGATGAAGAACCTCACAGCCCATTCTAATGGAAATCTATTAGAATGTTCTACATACTAAGCCATATTGGACTCTTTTTTTCCTAAAGTGTTACGCTTCGGTTCACGTTGAGTTCTTTGAGCTATTCTTGAACAAGACTAATCCTAATCTCACTCAACTGGACTCTTTTAAAATATAAAGGCTCACAAAAATGGCCTCCTCTTAAAGCAATTAATTTTCCCATTGGATGTTTATCCTAGAAGATAATTATTATTATTTTTTTTATTAAATATTGTTTTGGAACTTGAATTCTATGGAAATAAGAAGGAACATCTTAGTTACCATAACCTTCATAATTCAGTGCTCATATTGTTTTGTAAGGGTGTTGATCTTCTCAACCCTGGCTGGCCATCAGAATCTTCTGATGGAATTTAAATAATGTGAGTGTTTGGAACTAACATTTCAGAAATTTGCCTCTTCACATCTAGGGTGGAGCCCAGGCGTCCTTGTTCTTTAGAAGCTCCCTAAGAAATGTAAGTGTTCGGGTACAGCTGAAAACCACAGCAGTCTACCACTCCTGAAAAGAGCATCCACTCATCCTGACTTCCTCCAAATCAAGCAAGGAAAACTGCAGGCTAAAATATGTTATTCACTTTAAAAAAGCAAGTCCTTTCTTTGCTTTTAAGCTTCTGCTGAAAATGGCAATGATTGTATTATTGTCGAAAAGAGATGATCTGGGGTTGACTACTTTTCCTGGATTGCTGGTGGGGTAGAAAAATTAGTTAAATACGGTGGTCCCCTGAAGCACTATGTGACAGCTGTTCTAGAAGCCAGAGAAATCTCAGTGAATTTTCTAGATTTTAACTCAGGGAAAACATTTAATTATCTTGCGAAACACTGTAATTAAAGATAACAGCAATGACACTTCACATCAAACATTTTGCGCTTGTGTTGCTATCTCTTTGAGGCCTCATGAAAACTCCATGATAACAGGAAATAAATGTATCAATGTATGTATCTACTAACTCCAGTGACCTGTCCATACAATTCTGGGGCCAGCTATAGAAGACAAGCATTCTAATATTAATATTATCCTTTTAATTTAATAAGAGCTACCGTAATCATATCAGTCTCCATGAAGTATGCTATGAAGTATTTTACTGGTTTAAAAAATATATATTAATTGCAAACAGGAGAGTTAAAAAAATACTACAAATGAACCAGATTTACATGATCTAATATTTCTGTTGGACTTTTAATTTGGCTAAAAGATAAGACATTTTTCTAATTATTAGTTTAGAATAAACATTCATTGGCTTAATGAAATTTTACTGAACCTGATGAACAGTTGCTTTCCAACACAAAAGCTGAGTCCTGCAGTAAGGCAGAAAAGCATGTGTGGTCCTGCAGGCTGTTTATTTGGGCAGAATCAGGAGCACTTTTAAGTCTGGCTCTATTCCCTATGTTTTAAACTGTTTTCCATTTATAAGCACATAATGGCCACGAGGAAATAACTTCAAGTTTTGTACGCTACTCTGAATTGGTTCTTTCATGAGAAGATACCCTGGATTTGAGACCGTGTCTTTAATGGAGAATAATTTCGATCGTAAGATCTATTATACTTATGAGCAAGGATCATGTGCCAAACATTGTGCGAAGAACGCTGGATTCACAGATGAATAAGACATAGCACTTATTTTCACGTGTCTTTTTTCTAAGTCCCACAGAGATGACTGTTGTATGATGGCGCTAATCAATTTCACCTTCAGGGGGCTCCTGACTGCAGCTTGGATTCTTACGTGGATCGTCAACAGCCCCTCTAATCTTATAGAATGAGACCGAAGCCAGAGAACCATGGTGTCCGAAGCAGAGTATCCTAAGGCTTGAGCACTGATCACTTTAAATGTTTCAATGCTGTGTATGTTAGCCTATCTCATGTGGTAGTTTTGTTTTGAGTTCATAAAAATTAATAAAATTAATAGCCATTACATATAGATCTAGATCTAGATCTAGATATATATTTTAGGGGTGCTTGGGTGGTTTCGTGGCTCTGTCAGTTGAGCGTCTGACTTGATTTTGGCTCAGGTCATGATCCCACGGTCATAGGATCGAGTCCCATATCAGGCTGTGTGTGGAGCCTGCTTGGGATTCTCTCTCTCCCTCTGCCCCTTTCCCCGCTTGCACTCTCTCTCAAATAAAATAAAAATTAAAAATTAAAAAATGAGAGCAATATCTAAATTTTAGCACAAGAAGTATTGCTATCCTGCTTTCTAAATAATGAATTGATTCAATAAACCCCACCATTTGTTAAATAATGTCAGGAGCTTTATGCATAGGAATTAACCAGTGTAGGATATATTTATTTATTCAGAACTGATTTTTTTTTGTAAATCTCTTTCTGAACTTGCTAGACTCTGTTAAACAGATTATTGTTGATTTGAGCCCTTTGAGTCATAATCGAGTTTCATTGTAAATGCAAGTTTGACCACTCCTCTTGAGCTTTCAGAAATTGTACATTGCCTACTCCATCTATAAAATTATCAGTAAGGAGAGCAAAAAGGAGATATAAAATGTGAAACATTTGCACAGAAACCCACCATGCTATAGTTGTCCAGCATGTCATGTTGGATTCATTTCAACAAAAAACGGCTTTCACAGAATGCCCACCAGACATGTTCCCACAGGCTGTGTTACCATCTGTAGTATTAAAGAGTATCCATTATGGGTGCCTTGGGGCTAATCTTTCAGAATTGATTACAAAGTGTTCATGATACATTACCTCAAATGGAATTATTGGCTTTAATTAAAACAAATAAAACAAAACAAAGCAAATCCCTCCATATAGTAGCTTTAGTAAAGCAGAAACAAAGAATAGGTCATGCTATACAGACTTTACATCTGGATTTAAAGAACACACACGCATATTCGCTTATGATAGATATCCGTTAACAGAATTCCTTTGACTAAATAATGGTTGTAGAAAATTTATGCATAATGTAATCTACTCTAGATACCACTTTCTCCTTGATTTATTTATGCAAAAAGTCACATCTCAAAATCCATAAGCATCCAGCTCATAAAAAAGGAATGATGAGGTCTCTCCTCTTTCTTCAAGTTTGGCATTTAGATGCAGTTGAAAATACACAGAAAATAGTAAACATGTTCTGCAAACGTATATTATGAATACATTGATTTCATCTAATTTAGGAACCAGAGAGTAAAAATCATGAAGATACTTTAAGTCATTTCCTTAGTTGTAACACCTTTCCCTTAGGTGTCCTGATCAGTAGCTATTTAAGCAAATTTTCATTGTTATAAATTGAGGTAATTTTTTATAACGCTTCAATAACTGGAAATACCAATGTGATTTTACAGCCAGTGTTTGGAATCCTATGTTTAGATACTCACAAGCACGAATCAATCATTACATGGCTTCCAACGTAATTATTCCAGTACTTTCTCGTTTAAGCAGTCTTTCAACTCCTCAAAAAGCACGATTCTGAAAAACATATTCTCAGCCTCAAATGACAAATTATGTTCCAATATGTTATCAAGAGGAAATGGAATAACTATTATGCAAATTGGATGCTTAATTGCTGCCCTCTCTTACTCAGAAAAGCTTGATTTGGAACCAATCCCGGAGGTCATTTAGTCACAGAGTCATCTCCTATCCCAAGAAGCCATAACACATACCCTACGAGGCTTAGCCCAAGTCCATACATGTGACACATTGAACTAAATGTCTCCGACGGAACCCTGAATGGCCGGAACGTCTGTGGGACAATTTTGTTGGGTCCTTCTACGATCGGACATTCCTAAATGCAGGCAAGCTCTTCTTGTTGAGGTGAACATTTATTGTGCCTCCGTCCACCGGATGCCCACTACCTTTTCCCAATAGTGAAAAATTTTTCTCTCCCATCGGTGTCTGCAGTCTTGGTGCAAACAGGCTAAAACACTCTTCACTCCAGAGGCCACAGCCGGTGTTCCTCAGCAGATGCTTCCTCTCCCAGCCCCGAGGACAGTCACGTGATGTGACCATCCCCAGACTTTAAATCTTGTGAAGAGTGGAACGCAGATGAGCTAGCAAGGCCAAGGACTGAAGCTTGTAGAGCCACTGCGGTGCCAGGATGCTAGTCAGATGGCTTCAGCGGGGCTTTGCTGCTGGCCTCCGGATTGCCTTGCCTCCAGCCCCTCGCTAAGTCAGTCTCTCCAGGTCTTTTCATTTTTTGTTACTCCTGATATTTTTCACATCAATTTTGTTTGTTTAAGGCAACCAGAGTCTGTCTCGATTACCTGCCAGAAAAGAACTCTGCCATCAAAATTGCCAGCAATTGCCCCCTTTGATCCTAAATTTACTTTCCAGAATTGGTCCAAATTCGCAAATCCTGCTTTTAAGTGGAAAACCCTACTTTCTTCCTTATTCTTGTCAAACACATAAACTTCCTACTACTGTGACTTCGATTATTTAAATTTTAGGTCTTAGACAACTCTGATCACATTTCTTCTTTGGGGATTTGATCCCTATTGAACTTGTGATTAAGGAAATCTCATGAGACTCATTTCTAGGTGTTTGTGTGTGTGTGTGTGTGTGTGTGTGTGTGTCTGTGTGTGTGTTGTGTGTGATGTGTGTGTGTATCGTGTGTGTTGTGTATGTGTTGTGTGCATATGTGTTGTGTATCTGTGTGTGTGTGTGTTTTCTTTTACAGGAGAGATGAGCTTGTTTCAGTGCCATTACCGTCATAACATGTGTGACCATATTTAGCTAACTGCAGACTAAATTTACAACTTTAATCTTTGACCATTACATTTTGTTTAATGAATTACATCCATTAATTTAGCAGCTACTTCTTATGATTTAGATGAAATATAATATTATTTCTCCCAAATCTTCATCGAATTTACTGATAAAAATATTGAGTAGACTGGATCCTTGTAGTAAATTGCCAACAAAGTGTTTTAATGTGATTTAACAGTCAATGGCTTTTTGATGAAGTTGTTTTAAAACCTTTGAATTACTTGGGGCGTCTGGGTGGCTCAGTCTGCTAAGCGTCTGACTTCGGCTCAGGTCATGATCTTCTGGTTCATGAATTTGAGCCCCTCCTTTGGGCTCTGTGCTTACAGCTCAGAGCCTGGAGCTTGCTTCGAATTCTGTGTCTCCCTCTCTCTCTGTCTCTCTGTCTCTCTGCCCCTCCCCTGTTCAAACTCTGTCTCTCTCTCTGTCTCTGTCTCTGTTTCTGTATCTGTCTCTCTCTCTCAAAAATAAACATTAAAAAAACCACTTTGAATTACTTAACATACCTAACCATTTAACCATATCTAAATATCTATCTACAAATCTATTGCATTTTAATTCACTCCCTATTTCCCTACAATTCTTCCATAAGTTACAAAATATTCTCTTTAATTAGTAGCATTATAATTCATGGGAAATGCAGCATAGTAACTTCGTCATAGATATAACATACATATATAAATGAATCAAGTTTCAGAAACAAGATTTATCCTTGCTATATGCAATATATTATGTTAGTTTCTATTCTGTTCTATAGTATTATTTTTTTAAGCTAGTCATATAAGATTGATGGGTTATATCAATATCAATATCAACTTCTTGGCTGTGATATTGTACAATAGTTACATAAGATGTTACTATTGGGAAACATTTTATAAATAGTATGAGAGATCTCTTTTGTTTTTTGTTTGTTTTTTTTTTACAACAGCCTTTGAATAAATAAATACAAGCTAGTCATGAGCTACTAAATTTAGATTGGGATACACCAATGATTCATCAACAGAAATTTATAAGATATTGACAGACACTAACAGAAACATTAATAGCGACATTAACAAAATAGTAATGAATAAAACACGGGTGTCATCAATATTTTTCAATATTATAGTAAGAGTTTTAGTCACTGAGGTGCCTTGGTGGCTCAGCTGGTTCAGAGTCTGACTGTTGATTTTGGCTCAGGTCATGATCCGAGGGTCATGGGATCAAGCCCTACATCAGGCTCCACATGCAGAATGTGGAGCCCGCTTAAGATTCTCTCTCTCCTTCTGCCCCTCTCGCTGCTTGCGTTCTTTCTCTCCCTCTCAAAAAAAATAAAAAATAAAATAAAATAAAATAAAATAAAAGACTTGGTCACTGAAATACATGTAGAAACAGGAAGTATTATTGATAACAAGACAAAACTACTATCATTTTCAAGTTATAAGAATACTTATATGGAAAAGTGTTAAAATATAATTGCAAAATTGGCAAGAGACAGAAAAGGATGATTCACAGAAGAAAATAATAACTAAAAAGATACATTTGTTTAATCTTACTATGAATAAAATAAGATATTGGTCTTTGCTTTTAAATAAATGCATTTAAGAAAATTCAGTAAATTTAATATTTCTGTGGCAGGCAGGTATGACCTCAAGCTATAGTTATTAGCAGAAATTGATGCAAGACTTTTAGAAAGAAATAGTAAAAGTATTAATTTATATAACTTTAGCTCATATCCATTTTCTCAGTATATATCTGCTTATACTCTAAGAACATAAACAACTTGGGGAAGGATTTATCTAATAACTTTTTCACAGTTAAAGTTATAAATTAATAAACAAATAAATGAAGGTTTGGCCTGAATGTCCAACACTAGGATGTTGTTTAAATACATTTATGGATGGATTATATTTGGCTTAAATAACGCCTTCCACTAAGAGTATATAGTAACAGGAAAATAACAAAATGTGCTGGAAGCCGAGCTATCCCAGCCTGAGTGGCAGGGCCCGGGCTGTGGACAGATTGGTGATTGCAGGGTGGCCTGCTGACAGTGAAGCTTCTTGTACTCCCGCTTTTAGGTAATTTGGCCTTAAAACTACCTGGGGTATTGTGTGTTGGGGAATGGCCCTCGGCAGGCCCCCTGGGAAAAGAATCATTAGGGAAGAAAATAAGGTTCAGCAAGAAATTGTGCGGCTTTACGTTTAGCCCTTGCTATCTCCTATGGAGACTCCTCTACTTACAGGAAGGATAGCCTCATACCTTTGCCAGCAAAGAGGGCCTGTAAAGGAGAGACCTATGGATTTGAAAGCCCCACTCCGGCAACTAAGGAGTGTATCTCTGGGCACAGGTGACTTCAACCCCTAGCCCACCTGGCCCCCGGAGGCATTCCAGATGATGACTGAACCTAGTCCGGTTAAGCTACAGAATGGTTCATTGGTTCCTAGGTGCATTGTCTCTCTGAGAATGTATGAGGCATGGGTTTCTAAGGCTTTTTCCGCCCCTCTGTGGCACCTCAGACTGAGGCAAATACATTGTTCTTCTGGCCTCATGTGGTTAGGAGGTCATGTCCCTGTAACTGTTCCACTTGAGGTGTTGAGAAATGGAGGGCCTTTCACGAGCACAGCAAAGCAAATGGTTTGTAGATTATAGATAAACGCAGATGCATAATGGAATAATGTAAGAAATTAATCTATAATCAAAGGGTATGCGGGAAAGTTAGGGGAAAATCACCATGTTATTTCTTAAAGGTCGTTTATACATAGGAACATTTTCAAAATTAGGTAATGTTAGAAAATGTTGACGTATGCTACAAGGAAATCACTAGTGTATATAATGCCACGTTTACTGCAATAAATCGGCCAGTTCAATACACTGCTGTTGTCTGTGTCTATTTTTATTTTTGTTTTAGTTTTTTATTTTAGTTTTTTATTTTCTAGTTTTTTATTTTCGTTTTGTTTTATTTTCACCGACGCCGTTCTTCCTTCGGGAACCCCTGGTTGCTGGAGCTGGTCTCTGGCAAAAATGGAATATTGAATGAACAGGAGGGAATTTATTAAAGTGTTAGTTATTATTTCTGGGCAAAGGTTGATGCATGTCTGCATCCTCTTCTTGAAGGACACCAGCCACAATAGATTAAGGCCTACTTCAATGACCCTTTTTAAAGTAGATTACCTCGTTAAAGACCCTATTTCCAAACACAGTTCATTCTGAGGTAGTACGGAATAGGGTTTCATCATATGAATTTGGGGAACATCATTCAGTCCATAACAGTGCTCTAGAAGATCAAATGGTGCCATACATGCCCGAGCCAGTCGGCTCCTACAGAAATAAATTGCCATGGCTCATAATGAGAGAAGGTAGGTTAGTTGACTCCCCTTGATATCAAAGCACGAAAGCTGCTGTGGCTCATTAAGCTGGGAGATTTGCTGTCTGGGGTCACAGCAGACCTGCTGTGATAGACTGCCCATCAGATTCCGTAGATCTGACGGCATGAACTGATGGGGAAGAAAGTTGATATACAGGCTTCAATATGTCCTTCTAGGAAAGATCCGTCAATGCGTTACCGTTCATGTATGTCTTTCTTTGAGATCCCAAAGAATCTGCCTAACTGGACTGGTTCCATATTTATTAGATTTTTAATGAGAAAAACTATCACAATGAAGAACTCTGACTGTTAGGGACAAGTCACCCCCACAGGAAAACTATGACCTTGCTTAGCAGATAAAGACACAGCTTAGGAAAATTCTGTCAGCAACACGCCAAGTAAGGGTTTCCACACGTGAATGGTTAGCCTGCCTATAAACACCTTAGCTGTCCAACAGGATTCATCCTTAGGACTCTGGAATAGCCCATGGAACTGTATATCACTTGAGTTACATAGACATAAAGAGTACTGAGTACACCAGCAAAAGAACTACTCCAATGCTCCCAAATCTTTTTAATCCCTATCCTTTCAGGAGAATGTCTGTGTTATATAGATATATATATATTTATTGTTAAATACTATACAGAGAGTAGTGCCCTTATGCATTAAGCACATTATAATGTATACAAAACTAGAAACTACAAATACTTTTTAATTTTTTTTTAATTTGTTCATTCTTTAGAGAAAGAGTGAGAGCATATGCTGGGGAGGGGAAGAGAGAGAGGGAGACAGAGAATCTGAAGCAGGCTCAGCATTGTCAGTGCAACCCAACACGGGGCTCGAACCCATGAACTGTGAGATCATGACCTGAGCTGAAGTCGGACGTTCAACTGACTGAGCCACCAAGGTGCCCCTAGAAATTAAGAATATTAAAAGGTTATGAACAGGTACATTCAAACAGAAATTCTAATCCTTAGTTCCTTAAACTCTGTGGTCAACTTCCATGTCCCTTGGGGTGTATACAATCCATTTTAGGGTCCTCTGATCCATATGCATAATACCATATTACAGGTGGTCAGTGCTTAAAGATATTTTTCCCCATTGTTGACAATCTACCTAGAAATTCCAAGAAAGAACTCTCTATAAACGGTAGGTATGGGTCCTTTTATCTTTGTTTCTTTCCTCACAAGTTAAAGTAGTATTCAGTTGTATCAGTGAAACAGAAGATAGTATATGGCATTGCTGTCATGTTGAATCTCTGCTTTAAAAATATTTAGTCAGTTTAGGGGTGTCTGGGGGGCTCAGTCAGTTAAGTATCCAACCTCGGCTCAAGTCATGATCTCACGATTTGTAGGTTTGAGCCCCTCATTGGGGACTGTGCTGACAGCTCAGAGCCTGGAGCCTGTTTCAGATCCTGTGTCTCCCTCTCTCTCTCTCTGCTCCCTTGTGGTCTCAATCTCCCCCCCCCCTTTCAAAAATAAATAAACATTAAAAAAATAAAAATTAAAAATATTGAGTCAGTTTAAATGGATACATTGTAGGATGATCCTAAGAAGACATTTTCTTAACTTTTCTTATGATTCCTAATTAGGGGAGCATTTGCACACTTTTTGTTACAAAACGCAAGGTCTCAAGGTGCATGTCACAAAAAGCCCATTTCCAAATCACACAATATATTCTATCCTAATTAATTCTTTTTTTAAAATGAGGCAAAATTGGTGGCTTATAACATTCGGCTTATGAACACGTTGGTCTCCCCTTTGGATTTTATGTTTGATTTTTATTTGATTTCTGGCATGTGATTTTTTTTTTCCATTGTAGTGTTTTGGTTGTTTCTCAGATATGCAACACTAGCAATAATCTGACTACATCTATTTTTCCAAAGGCCTATGTGTGTCTCCCCAGCCGGTGAGTCACATCTCGATGCTGAACAGAAATTCTGATAAATCAGTCTGCAGCAGCATTTTTTGCCCAAAAAGAAGGAACTGAACCCTCTGGAGAGGCAAAGACCCTCCTTAAACCCAGCCTTTCCCTGGCCTGATTTGAGCCTCGACCCAAGGAATACACCACTATTCACACATTCATGGAAGAGGAGATTTTTTACTTTCAGCTGATGGAACAGTTCGGGAAGTCAGAATAGAAGAGAGCTATTTGGTATACCAAAATACCAAAAGAGGTATTTGTATAGCAGGCAATCTGGCCACAGATGTATCACTAACCATTAACTTTTGGTATTGGCAGTTCTATGAAATGCGCTTTCTCTCTCACAGTGCCATGACTAATTTAATTTGTTAAATCAGCCTGGAAGACTATTTCAGGTGAAATAAAACCAATTCTTGGCAATAACATTTCACTGCAGTGTACTCGTATAATTTAGTATTTATTTCGAATTCCATTTACTAGAGCAGCACACATGCAAAAGTTAACGCCATACATATACTTTACAGTCTAAGTGCCTTTGACAAATATATGTCATATTTGTCTTTTTAACACCAACACTGACAGTTTGTAAAGTAGCTGATGTAATATAACAGTAACACCTTCACATCCATACAGTCATGAGTAGAAGTATAAAAGAAAAAAAAATGTTTCAGTGGTGTCTGGATGGCTCAGTCAGCTAAGCATCTGACTTCAGCTCAGGTCATGATCTCACGGTTCATGAGTTCAAGCCCTGCGTTGGGCTCTGTGCTGACAGCTCAGATCCTGGAGCCTGCTTTGGGTTCTGTGCCTCCCTCTCTCTCTCTGTTCCTCTTCTGCTTATGCTCTCTCTCTCTCTCTCTCTCTCTCTCTCAAAAATAAATAAATAAAAATTTTAAAGAAAAAAATTGATGTTTGTGAACTTTGCTTCCCAACACCTTACTCAGATTTTCCAAGAAGTCGGTAAAACTCTAGTGTATAAAATAGACCCATCTGTGTGCAAAGAACAGATGCACTCAAATTAGCATAGGCAACAGGGATTATCGTAAGGCTACAAGGAGATGTAACCGATGCTGTACAGCCTTACTTGAGAAGCCAGGAAGGACAGGGCCTGAATTAGATCAGGGCACAGAATTTTACTCTGGAACTTTGCCATTAAATTGACTCAGCTACTTGTCTGATCCACACTACCAGTTTCCAGTTGTCAAATTCAGTTTGTCCTTCCAGTCTATATACAGAGGGAATATGATTTACTTAGCTCCCATTTTCACAGCCTGTCGGTAAGTACCCACTGCACTGTGGGTCATTAAGTCAATGGAATTGCACAAAACAGAGCACTAGGGGACATGTTAGGTACAAGATGAGGTCGAGAGTTGTTGGAGCACAGATTGGTTCATCTAGGACACCTAGTTTCCTGAACTAACCATCTGGTGGGCTGGATCCAACCAATAATTCAACTCCACCAGGATCCAGGAATTTGGGTTCTAACTTCGTTGGGGAAAAACATACCAACATGGTGACCCCCATGCCTTTCCTAGTGAGTCTGCTTCCAATCTCAACCTGTCTCTAGACACACATCCTTCTTGTTGCCATCTTGATGCACACAGTTAATGGTCCATGTCATTGTCAGTTTCTCCTCTATGTATTCTCCTAGAGCAGCTGGTTTGGGCTTAGCCACTTCACTAGGTCATTGAAATACAGATGTTTACAGCTTATCAGCCTGGAGAAGTTATTCCCCAGGAGGGGGGATTTGTTTCCCACGGGACATTTAATGATGTGTAAACACATTTTTCATCGTCACAGCTGAGTGAGCGCTACTGATATTTATTGAGTGGGGCCCAGGATGCTGCCAAACATCCTGCCATACAGAGAACAGCCCCTACAACAGAACATTATCAAGCCCCAAATGTCAATAGTGCTGAGGTTGAGAAACTTTAGTCTGGAGGCATTCTGAGACTCACATCCCAGGAAAATACACAGGCAGGCTAATTTTGAACAGACTAGTCTCTGCATTAGAGCACAACTTATATGACTGGAAGGAAACCGCCACTGTGAACATCCACTCTTGTGGGATTGGCCATCCAAGATGACTGTTACACTATGTTGCATTCCTTGCCTAAATATTAAGGCTCTACCGCACCTGCATGCACAGACTCTGATGCAATTGAGGTCTTCAGGATTTCTCTTGCCCTTTGCTCTGCCAAAGGTCAGTGAGCAAAGCAGAGTACCCAGTTCTACCTCTCCCCAAACCCCTTCCCTGTGGCATCCATAGAAGCTTAGAAGCCTGAATGCAAACAGGACTCTTCATGCCCAGTTAAGAGCTTACAGATCAAGCTCTCATTAATCCTCAGTTACTTCAGTGACCTTAGGGAAGCTTACTCCCTAAGGAGTAACTTGATCTTCACTTGTGCTTGGAATTCAAAAGAAGGAGTGGATCAGTCTAGGGAGGAGCTAACACTGTTTTGGGATGTTAGCCATAGGCCAGACCCTCTGTTGGTTTGGAGGAAATAGTAAAATTGAAACATCTAGCCTTTCATTGATTATAGAATTGTGCCTCTCACATAAAATTTGTGTTCACACTCATGAATGTAACCTTCCCCTTATGCCAATGGTGGCACGCAATGCCAGCCTATCCGTGCTCATTAAGTATTTATTGAACGTGTGAACTGTTCTCAACTCTTTACTTTTCCCCAATACAGATGAAGGACACATTCACATTCCCACACTCCCATTAATAACAATAACATGGCTATGATTAAGTAGACGTGCAGTGGGTTGTATTCAAATATGCACCGAGTGGGAAGAAAAAGAGGAAAAGGGTGCGAGAATTTGACGAACTCGTTCCAGTATGTTGGATTCTCCAGACCTCCAGTTGAAAGTGACCACTGTATGCTTTTTTACCAATATCTCACGCAGTGAAGTATTTACTAGATTCCAAAGCACCTTCAACTTTGCTTCTGCCTCAATACCTAGTGGATCTTTTGCTCATGAGTTTTTCTAAAATTAGAATTACAATAGCAAAGTAATAGCCAGCGATTCTGAGGGTTTATTAGGTACCCAGCACTATGGACGAGTCTATGTATCCATGAGGTAGCTACTGTTACTTTCCCTATAATGCAGATGAAACAACTGAGGCACAGGAAGCTCTTGTGAGGTTGGACACTGACAGACTACCTCTAGAGACTGAGTTCCCCTATGTCTACCCAGATCGCTTCCGTTGCAGTTTGATCCTCCTTTATTAATCCAGTTAGTTATATGTCTCAGGGATCTCCTCCTCAATTCACAGCATTACTGCCTACATTTTGGAAATCCATTGTGCCCTTGTTTATGGTTTCTCTGCTGTGCTTGTGTTGCATACTTGAATTTGTGCACAGGTGTTGAAGGGTATGATCTCCCACGCTCACTTCACCTTCCTTTATCTTTCTAGTTCTACCACTTTCCTGACCACCAGCAGATATTCAAAATCCTGTTGCTTGTATTCAATATTGACAAATAATCAAATGGATTTCAGACGGGCAAAAAATAATTTTAACCATATTCCAGATGAGATGCTGTATTTTTTGTAATGTTTAATTTTCTAACGCTAGAGACCTGAAGAACCGCCCTATATCATCACCCAGAATTTGTTACCAGGAGCAGTGAGCCCAGCCAGTCCAGGTGACATGGGGAGGAGTGATGGACCCACTCATTGGGGGTCGGCCAGCGTGCAAGAACCCTTTCCTCTAGGGTTCTTTCCTCTGATTCACACCACTAACCCTTCACCTTTCCCTCTGCTTCTCCAGATTTCCCCCTCTTATTATAGTCATAGCCATCATGGAAAAGGGACAATTTCAGAGAATTTTCTCAAAGACAGCAGCACCAACCCCCCTTTGCCATCTGCTCTATATCACTCTCCTGTTCCTATAACAATTAATGTTACTTTTTTTATTATCGTGTTTTATGCTCCAAAATGTTTTGCTGAAGTTCCTTCCCAGAGTTTCCTCCTTATGAGGATGGCATATGTATTTCACTGACTTTATTCGAAGAAAATTAAGATAGTTAATAAAAACTAAGTGTTTTGAAAACACTGTTAAAAGGAATATGTTGGTGCCCGTAGGTGTGTGCTCCTATGTGTCTTTTGGAATCATGTCAAATAGGTGTGTGGTTACCAATAAATATGTGACTTATGGGGCACCTGGTGGCCCACTCGGTCAAGTGTCTGACTCTTGGTTTTGGCTTGGGTTGTGATCTCACTGTTTCTGAGATCGAGCTCCATATCGGGCTCTGTGTTGACAGTGTGAAGGCTGCTTGGGATTCTCTCTCCCCCTCTCTCTCTGATCATCCCCCTGCTTGCACACACCCTCTCTCTCTCTCCCCAAATAAATACATAAACATTAAATAAATAAATAAAAATAAATAAATAAATAAATAAATAAATGGCTTATGAATACTAGGGACAGTACGATCTCCACAAGTCACATATGTGATATGCCATCCACACACACTCATTGTGTCCTCGTTTACTTGATGTTTCCAACAATTTTCTTCTGAAAGCTGAGTACCACACGTTAAAACTCTTATATTGCACAGTCAAAGGTCCTCTACCCGCCTGAATGACAAGATATGCTTGAAGGAGATGAGATGCTGATATAATGTATAATTTACTTAGTTAATGACAGAGAGCAAAGGTAACCCCACTAACGTGATGTTTCTAACAAAAAGAAACGTTGCAAATATAATCAAATGGCTAGAGGATGAAGCAGCTGTGTAACCAAGCTTGGGGAAGGCCAAATATACAGAACTTTGGGTCTAAATGTTGGCCACCATATGCAAATTTTACAGCTTGCTCTTCCTGAAGAAGAAATTTTGTGCATGATTTAAATGTCATAAACATTTTACAAGTCTTCCCTAGCACCAGATTTCCTGTTCTGGGAGTTAAAGGGCAAGTGTAAACCTGAGAACATGTTCTACATAAGTATGACAGACATAAAAAACACGCAGAGTGACCTTTACAAACATATCAGGATGACCATGTCTATCCTGAAGAGAAAACTGCCAGATTGAATCCACATTTGATGGAGTCACTGATATTTAAATCTGTACCTCTGAAAATATAGTAGTCTGTTTTATAGTTATATGGATAATTGTCTCAGGTCTGTGAGTTACCTCAACTTTTTACCATTCAGACTGTCTTCTCTTTCTCTCTCTCTCTCTCTCTGTCTCTCTCTCTCTCTCTCTCTCTTTTTAATTCCTAACCCAGAAATACAATAAGACACACAGTTTATCCAGAGAGTATAAAGTCTTTTCTAATTAGTTTCTAATATACTACATTAATATGGTTATGTTTACAGGTTGACTATGGCCTGCACAGTGTAATTGCAGAAGCCAGTCATTTAAAATAAGTTTCCAGCCTTCAAATGACATGATCAAGTTTATATTACTTGCCTACAGGTTTGGAAAACCAGGAAGAGGGAGAATATGAGTGAGAGGGAGGCTACCTGGAAGGTTGTAGTAGGAAGAAAAGACTGAATGCTGGATGGGAAGCAGATTATGTTTTCTTCGTAGCTCTGTCTGGGGCCAGACAGAAGTATAAATACCAAATAAATGCATTTTCAATTTTTCCTTCCTTTTTTGTCTTCCAGCCTGAAAGAAACTTCCCAAATGGTTTATTTATCCACAAAGTAAAAGGCAAGCTCTATGAGCCATAAACAGACACAAAAGTTTAAAACCTGAGATATAAACTTGGACTTTTTTTTTTTTTTTAATTTCAGATTAAGGTCTAAGCTGATTTATTAGCAACAGTCGTTTGATCCACTCAGGAAAATTAAAAGTTGCAAGTGAATAAATCTTGATGTGCCAGGACAAAATCCAACCTATCTGATGTGGCATTCTTGTGCTTTCTGGTGCTTTTACTGATGTCCTGGAAATTCCATTCTCAACCTGGAATTGCAGAAAGCAGCAGAAAACATACAGCCTGAAAACATGGACCATGACCTCATAATTGCACCATTTCGAATACCTGGAAATTAGGTTGAATTTGGATGGCTGATATTTAGAGTGATCTTGTTGCCTTCCACTAATTCTAAAATTTTTTTAGTGTTTATTTGTTTTCAAGACACAGAGAATGAATGGGGGAGGAGCAGAGAGAGAGGGAGACACGGAATCAAAAGCAGACTCCAGGCTCTGAGCTGTCACCACAGAGCCCATCACTGGGCTTGAACCCACAAACCGTGAGAGCATGACCTGAGCCGAAGTCAGAGGCGCAACCTCATGAGCCACCCAGGTGCCCTTCCACTAATTCTAAAGGAGGTGGTCAGCAGAAAAAGGAAAGCTGTCATACACTGCTCATCGGTTTTATATTCATAAATCTCCACCATAAAAGAATGTTTTCTTCTCTGCTTCAAATTGGAGCCCAAAGAATGTAAATCTTAAACATGCCGGAACTTGAGAATTAAGCTCTTACATATTTGGATACTCAAGTTATTTATTTTTGTAAGAAACCTTTTACAAGGCTCCTTTTTAATGTCTGAGCCAGTAGCACAGCCTTCTGTGTATTGAGAAGTTACAAGCCTAAGAGAAGCATTGTTCCAGCACACTAAATGAATTAAGATCATCAGACATGCCCCAAGACCACTGTGGAATCTAATATTTAACATCAGGAAAGTTTATTTTTCCATGTATCCTTTTTCCAATTACTGTATATTCTAACTCTGCCCCTTCATGTAACATTATGTAAAGAATCCTCTACTAAAGTCATGGCAATAAACTCGAGTGCTTCTGGTCTACCTTACGGGAGATACACACCCTACACATGTTATCCATTTCAAGTGCATTTCATCTGTGGTTGCTGTCACTGGGGCTAGATAACAGATATAAGAGCAGGGAAAATAATGTGATGCAGAAGATTTTATTAATATTATTATTTTATCTGCATTTTTAATCCAGCTTGCCAGAATGTTTTTCATGTCTGGTGAAAAAGGAGACTGTAATACTATCACTGGGCAATCTGTTAATAGCAAACGTCAAGGAAATGTAATTCATCTGCTTTGATAACTTGGTTCACGGAGTTTTAGAAACTACTCTGAAAATTAGCTATAATCCTCTTGGAAAAAAAGATGTGATTATATGAGAGAAAGGAATTTTCCCACTGCATATGGCTACTTGTTTAAGGATAATTGTATAATATTCTGAAATCGCATTCTCTTAAAAATTTGAGTAAAATATTAAGTATGAGGCTTTATTAGAATCCCAAAGCTTATTGTTTCTGTGCTGGGCCAAACTTTATTCCAGACTCTGCACCTAACTGTGAACTTTTTCAGATTTTATTGTAGGGCATGCATTTTTGCATCTCCTCTTTGTCTTGTTGGGTGATATTTTTAAGACAATATGTCTTATTTTGTCTGCCACATTAGAAGACTACAAGATCACTATAAAGCAATATATATATATATATATATAACTGGGCACCCAAAACACCTGAGACTAAGTATATTTTATCATCTTATTTTTCACATTGGACAACACAGCGCTCCTTCTGTTTATTTCTTGATTGTTCACCACCAATTGCTTCCTAGAATTTTTCTTAGACCCTGGCATATACTAAGTGGTCAGTACATGTTTATCAGGTTGAATCATTGTCGAGTTTTTATTCATTTTGTGGTATACCCATCAGCATAAAAAGAATTCCAGTAGTCTCATGCATTTTAAGTTTACGTCTAGTTACTCGTTTTAGGTAGTAACTTACTTAACTGGTCAAAGCTGGTCTAATCGTAAGTAATAATCTTCTGAACTACTCATAGCATTTGTTTCTCAAGATAGACTGGAATTCGTTACTTTATTTCATTGCATGTTTTGTTTCTTTATTTAAATATTGGTCTTCATCCATATTCTATTGCTTATGCTGAAAGACAATGCAGTAGTATCAGTGATGAGTCATTAAAATACAAAGCTTGAACAGAGTAGGATTGCTTGACAGGCAGTACAAGGACCTTTCTTCCCAAATAAATTAATTACATTAATTAATCCTTTAAACCAACTTAGATGCTCATATAAAGAAATGTATGGTAAACTAAGTTGCTTGTTATTCACGTGACCCACGATTTCTCAATTCTGCTGACTTATGTATTTTCTTTCTTTAGCTCCTAGAAGGGGCAGGTGGGTATGCTGACACAAGAGGCAATGAAAAAAAAAAATTAAAAATGAAAGAAATTGGCTTAATATGCCCGAGTTGATAAAGTGAAAATGTTGATGTTGATAATGTTGACTCAATCGCATACTACAAATTATTATTAGATGAGACTTCCTCTATCAAATAGAAGAGAAGACCTTCTAGATCTATACCATCTATATCTATATTTATACCTATAGTGTGATTTGTAAAGTAAATGCCGTTGAATTGTTATGTCTTTGTCTCCATATTGAATTGTGTTCCTATTAAAGACTGGTGGTGCCCGTCCCTCGGATTCTGGGAGCCGACTCTTATGGTTATGCCATAAAGATGATACTTTATGAGTTTGGCATAATGCATGCAGTAAGTCTTAGGTGTACTGGGACTATGCTAAATTCATTATTTTTTCACTACGGCACGGCAAAATGCATTTTAGTTCCCATCCAGGTTATTTATGTCTTAAAATTAGATGTAATCTTTTCAAAGAGTGAAATATTGGGGCAGAAAAGACCAGATGTAGCATTTTCAGCTTTCCATTTGTGCAGTGTGTGCTGGGACCCAGGGACCTCAGCAGTACAATTAAGGCTGTATTGATCTGCTCCTGTCATTACATTGTAGACAGACTGACTGGGGGTTTACAGTTTACACATTTATGTGACTTCACCTGGTTTGGGGTTGTTTTTAAGTGAATCTAGAGTTTCAAAAAGGTGTAAAATTGACACTCTCTGAGGTCCTCCAGGCTTCTGTGAAATAGTAGTAAAGGAAGTGCCTGGCTAGTGCCGAGCACTAACAGGAGATCAAGGCAGGATAGCAGGGAGGCAGAGGACCAGGCCCTGAGGGCAGAGCACTAGTGCAGCCCCTTCCAGAACCTAGTCTCCATGTTTGCAGATGGTAATGAGAACTTCCATCCCCTTAGTTCTTACTCCTCACTAGGCTCTGTGCTAAAATGCCCTATATCCACACTTTCCTTTTACTCCTCACAATAAACCTAAACAATATGCACTGCAATCCTCATCTTGCAGATGAGGAAACTGAGGCACAGCTGAGTAAATAATGTGCTTCCTGCCACATAGCTACCAAAGGACAGAGCTGACGTTCACATCTGGCCCTGCGCTTAAAGACGGTCCTTTCATCTGCTACCCACCAAGTTCACTGTTCCCCAAATAAAGCACTTGATTCAACCTGTTTCTCTGGGATTTCAGGCCATTTTATTCCTTTAAGAAATAGACCACATTACCAAAGCAGCCTTGGTCTTAGTGTGTTTGATAAGTCTCCTCTTGAAAGCTCAGTTTTCATATTTTTAATTTCACTTGACTATAGGCAAATGGGTCTCAACCCAACCCAAGTCAATGTCATAGTCCTTCCTCCACTGTGGACCATGGGATTTGACTTTCAGCCATCACAAATGCCAAAAATCAAAGTTTGGATTTCTTGTTACTTTTTTTTTTTTTTAATTTTTAGTTTATTATTTTCCTCTTGTCACTTTTTAAAAACAAAGTATTGTTTTCTGTAAGACTTAATAGAAAGTCTACAGTGTAACTAGAATACAAAGATGGGTCAAGTGGAAGGCAATACTGCTCAGCTATCTAGAGGGATCTGTGGGACCTCCCCCAAAGACCCCTTCTCCTGCCACTGTTATTATCATCATCATCATCATCTATATTTCTTCTCCATTAAGTATCACCAGAGAAGACAGTTACGGAGATGGGGCTATTGTCTATGTTCAGGAATTAGACCAGTTGGAGTCTGAATCCTGACTTAACGCTCTCAACTCTGGGTTTTGCAACAATTCACTTAACCTCTTTAAGCCTCAGTTATCCTATCTTTAAACAGGAATGATAATTATACCAGAGGGTCAACTGTTTCATTTGGTATCTCAGGTTTGTAACTGCAGCAGAACTCAAATGGTGCTGCCATTTGAGAGCATCCTGCTCTCCCTACATAGCCAATATAAGCATGTGAAACAGTTGTTTCTCTGATTACCATTGGTAAGGAAGAGATCTGTGGAAGTCAGCGGGTGGCTAGACTACAAGAGAAAAGTCTGGAATTATTTGAACTATTCATTGGTTGTTATAAGTGGTTGGAAGAGAAAACAAAACATGCCAGGAGTTGAGCTCATAGGGAACACAGATGACCTTTATCCCACTGTTCTTGGTCCTAGGGACCATGGTTATCAGCAATGAGAGATGCTCAAAGTCGAACACAGGTCTCATGTTCATGACATGGTCCATGCTGAAACAGATCACTTAGGGCTCTTTAGCAACTCATTCTAAAGATTTACCTAGACACAAGTTCCATCCCCAGAGTAAAATAGCTTCCATGAAAGATGCTTTTGAGGTAATACATTCAATTCACTTAGGCATCCTGCCAACTAGACACATTCCAGTTCCCAAATCACGCTTGTAGAAGGGTGGAGCCCAGTTATCAAATAGCGGCAAATTGTAACTTGTTCATAAGCAGACTGTGTTACCAGAAGAGTGAAGTTTGTCCTGTAAATTCCTTTTTGTCATTCGCAGCAAATCTCCTTCCCTGAGGCTTCTCCTGTCAAACCAGTCTCTGGAGAACTGCCCAACCATCAACATTGGCATTCATCCTATAACCCCTTTGTGCTCAAAATGAACACCTCTTTGAAGACAATAAAACCTCAAATTCAAATATCATCATAAATTGTTAAAGAAGTAAAAGAAGTAAGTCCATGTGAATATAAACAGCTATTGAAAAGGTAAGAGGCAACAACACATATTATTTTCCAGCCAAAAAACAGTGACTAAATGGGAAGATTTTCATGAGGTGCTCTAATTTAAGTGAGCTGGTCCAGAAGATGCATGAGAGGATTAATATTACCCCAAAAGAGTTGAGATGAGTAGTTCTTAACTCCTTTTTATTTTCACATAATGCTTATAATATAATTGTATCACTTTCCTATTTCTGCTGTAGCAAATTCCTGCAACTCTACAGCTGAAAACAACGCAAGTTTATTATCTTACAATTCTAGAGGTCAGAAGTGCTAAAACCGAAGCGTTGGCGGGACTGAATTCTTTCTGGAGGCTCTATGGGAGAATCCATTTCTTTGCCTTTTTGCCAGCTTCTAGAGGTTGCCCATATCCTGGGTGCTTGGCCCCTTCCTTCATCTCCAAAGCTTATCAGTACAACCTCTGATTCTGTCATTAAATCTCCTGTCTCTGTGGTTCTCTGGCCTGCCTCTTCTGATGACTCTATGATTACATCAAATCTACCTGAATAATCCAAGATGCCCTGACCACAAGTTCCTTAACCTAATTATATTTACAAAGTCCTTTTTGTCATGTAAGGTGATGTGTGCACAAGTTCCAAGGATTAGGATGTAGACCTTTCTGGAGGACCATTGTCTTGCCTACCATACTGGTCATACCTATTGAGCATTTACAAGTCATATCTTCCTTCCATTTAAAAGTATTGACTATCTCTCGTAGTGTGAGCAATTTGTTAGGTTTTAGTAACACAAAAATGAATAAGACTTTATGCCTACCCATAACAATAAGAAAAATATCTAGTACTTATTAAGCTTTTGATACGTGCCAGACGCTCCGGGCATTTAATTCTTTTAATCTCCTGTTACGTCTATGATGTTGGCTCTATTCCTTCTCCCATTGTATAGCTCAGAAGCCTGAGTCACTAAGAAGTAATTTCCCAATTTAAACTGGTAGTAAGAGGTAAAACTAGGATCTCAACCTAGGCAACATATCCCCAGGGCTGTCATTTATCTACTTTGCTGCTAGCCAGCCTTCTTTATAGTTCAATATCTACTTCTTGTCAGTATAAATCAATCAGACTTCAGCTAATTTTAAGAACAGTTTCTGGCACATAGTACATACTCTGTAAATCATAACGATGGCAATGATGATGATGGTGACATTAGTTATGATAATGAAGTCGAAGAACAAATTGGCTACCTTTATTAGGGAAAGGTTTGGCTAAAGAAAGCTTGAGCTCTGATGTTCACCTACTCATTAGCACTGCCGGGATATTACATCCAAATACAGAAGGATCAAATAAAGGGGAATTCCAGAAGACAGTTACTGATGAAGAAGAAGGAGAGTAGCCCAATTCCAGGTTGCCATTTTTATCTGAAGTCTCCTATCTGCTCTTGGAATGAACGGTGTATTTGTTCTATGGCTTCCCTAATTATGAACCAATTAAGGAAATGATGGATAACTACTGCCTCTTTCCAATAGCGCAAGATAGGTGGGCCAGGACCCTACGCAAAGGGGTGTGACAAATACACAGCCTGGCATCTGCCATTAACAACATAATCTCAGCTCTCAACTCAGTAAACCCAGCCAATCTTTTAAACTGCCTTGTGATTAGATTTACTCTAAATTATGCCCTCTCTCAGATGTCCAAATTCAGGAAATTCTGCATCTCACAGTTGAGCTAAATATATTGAAGAGCATGAATTAACATCTCAGTTTATTAAGAGCAACAGAAGAAAATGTCCATAAATTTAAACTCAATCATAATAACTGGATTTCTATTTACCATCCTGGGAGTTATCGTTTTATAAACAGGGAAGGAAAGAAAATCATTTTAGTGGCTACCATAACAAAATGGACCTCCACAGGGATCAGCCCCAGTATTCTGCTTACCTAATTATTTTGTTCATTTTCTCAACCACCCTCACCCCCACCACTCTATCATTCCAAAGATTCTGGATCTTAAGCCTGAGTTTTATTTCAAGCATATGATTACATTGGCTTTCTTTTTGCTATATTCATTTTTATTCATGAGTCTACTAAAATGAAGAATATTTAAGCCTTTGTACACAGGTATTGAATCAAGCCTAACTCTAACAACTTACAGACCAGATGATGCTGAAAATCACCTTTTCTAATCATATTTCCAGGTCAAATGCATGCTGGAGAAGCACATGGGTAACCATGATAGTTGTACAAGGCTTATATCAGAAAACCTTAAAGCTTGTAACAACTAGTTTGAAAGATTTGGGGACACAGCTCTGAAAAAACCTTTCGAGAAAATTTGGCATTCATTCACTCAACATTTATTTAGTGAGTGAATGTTATTAGTGACAGTATGCTACGGGAGTGGATACACCTATGGTGGAGTGCAGGTGAAAACAGAGAATGTCGGAGAAGCCACCTAATGTCACATAAAAGCTAGTTTTTAATATGTAATTTTAAAGAGGGGTGGATGAGCGAAGGAGAGGAAGGGAAAAGAACTTCTAGGCCAATAAAATATCAGGAATGAAAGAGTGGGAAACAGCAGGGGTTGGCAAGGATCTTGAGAGTTGTGAATTTTGGAACTTCCTTCGGTAGGTAATGGGGTGCTACACTCAGGAAACTCATTAGACATGAGAGAGAAAGCAAGATAAAAGGGTTCTGTCTTTGTTGATCTTTAGCTCCTTGCATTCTAGAGATGTAATGAGCAACCATACGAAAGTCAGTTGTTGTTGCTGCAACAAATTATCATAAACTTGGTAATCTTTAAAGAATACAAACATCTCACAGTTCTGAAGGTCAGAAGTCTGACAGTTTCAGTCTCACTGGGCTAGAACCAAGTGTCAACAGGGGCGGTGTTCCCATCTGCAGGCTGAGGGGAAGAATACATCCCCTTGTCTTTTAAAGCATCTAGAAGCTGCCTGTTTCCCTCAGTTTATGACTGCCTTCCTCTATCTACGAATCCAGCCTCACTTCTTTGGTTCTCCTCTTCTGCCTCCCTCTTCTAAGGATCTATTTGATTATATTGGGTTCTCTCAGATGATCTCTTTATTTTAAGATCAGCTGATTAGCAACCTTAATTCCACCTGCAAACTTAATTCCCTTCTGCCATATTCCATAAGGTACCAACACATTCCATGGATTAAGACAGGGCATCTTGGAGGACAGATGGAGGTGGTGGCATTATTTTGCTTATCAGTCAGGAAAGGCACTGATGTGAAAGACTGATAGAGAAGCAGACTATGAGCATTCTGGGGTTATAATACTTTGTATATGTTTATTGGAATTCTATGAAAATTTGTGATTTAAAAAGCCTGGGCTTTTAACTGATCACCAACTCCAAGGGAGCCAATAGTTTGTTCAGGAAATACCTTAGGCTTTGGGAATGATGTTGGCCACATTCTGCCAGGACACCCCCTGCCTGTGAGACCCTGGGCTAAGCTCTTCAGAAATCAATCTCATTAAAATTCACAAGGACCAACTTCTTTTTTTTTTTTTCTTTAATGTAGGGGGACACTATGGCTGAGTGTTCAGCTTGTCCCAAGCAGGAGGAGAAAATGTCTGATTCCAGAGAACTTGAGCTTAATGTTATCTGTTTTCCTTGTCTGAAAGAAAGTCAAGAATTAGAATGACCAGCCAGAGGAATTGTGCAAGAGCAGTATATTGTCAAACTCTTTAGGTTTTTACAAAAGTATCTTTCTGAAACAAACAAACAAAACAAACAAAACCTAAACTACCAAAGTATAGAATTATTGTTGAGAATACCTGCCACATCTGTTTTCCCCTCTTTACTGAGTCAATCCTATTAGCAAAAACATATGCTATGTGTTCTCATATCTTAACAAACATGTCTTGTGATTGCACTGCCCCCATCCAGCTTACTCTACACCACATTAAGAAAAAAAAAAATTCTTTTAATGAATTATCTATACTTTCTGTGTACAGCTCCTCTCCTCTCATTGCTCCCTTTCAAATATCCCCATCCAACTAGACCAGTACCCCTACTATGTCACTAAACTACTCTTGTGAATGTCACTTATGACTAGAGTGACCAGACAGGTGACTACTCAAACTGCAACACATTTGACAGTGAAAAGAGTGCCATTAACAATGATATCTGGATCATAGGCAAGTAGCCAGGTGGCCACTGGAAAACTCCATGTCTTAGATAGGGTTCAGTAGAAGCAGATACTGAGAGCTCCATGCAGAAAGTTCATGGAGAAGTACTCCAGGAGACACGAAATGTACGAAAGTGAGGAAGACAAGATTAGGCAGAGGGGAAAGCTGACTTACCATGTAAGTAAAAGTGAGGCTCAGCCCATCTTGTAGGAAAGCTATGATTCTGGATTGAACCTTCATAGTGTTTCCAAATTAAGGTGAAGGAACTAGACTTTGTACCCTCATATCAGAGAGAGGTTGGGGCCTAACATTAGGTGAGGAGGTTTCCCATACAGGGACAATTCCAGTGAGAGACGCAGCTACAAGCCACAAGCAGCTGATATTCCCAGTGACTAGGAGATGCTCATGTCAGCCCTGAAGAGGGGATCTGGGTGGCACACCTTATTATCTACTATAGGAAGTTATAGATTCATCCTACCAATGTCGGCCATTTTGCTAAATCATGATCAAGTAAATGTCAGTTCTCATCTTATTGGACCTATCAGCCCCTTTGACATAAGTGGTCAGTCCCTCTTTCTTGAAATGCATTATATTCTTCTTTTCCAGATATCACCTCCACCTGGTTTTCCTATTCTCTCACAAGGCTCTTTTCAGTCTCTGGATCTTATGCCTCTTAATTTCTTTGATTAGTGACCTCTGGTGTGGCACAGAACTGTCTTCTCACTAGACTAGCTCCCCAGGACAGGGTCTGCAACGATTCCTGGAAGGAAAAATCCTGACCATCGCCTGTTGTGGAAAATAAAGTTTTATTGGAATACAGTAACAGTCATTTTGGGTATGACTGCTTTTGTGATACAACCACAAATGCATAGATGTAACAAAGATCAATGGCCCGTGAAGCCAAAAATGTTTCCTATCTTGTCTTTTACAGAGGAAAGTTGGCTGATTATTGCCCTAGAGGATCTGATCTCATCTCTAAGAAAAGAGTGTCTCCTTCAGGTCTTCGTAAATTTCACCTTTACAGTGAGTTTCCTTCTTCCCTCACCGCATGCACATACCTCATACATTTGCTGTATCTCTTCCACGTTTTAATTTTTCTTTCTTATCACTATCTGTATTAGTCAGGGTTCTCCAGAGAAACAGAACCAATAGGATGTGTATAGATATATATAGAAAGAGTGTGTGGGAGAGAGAGACTTATTTTAAGGAATTGGCTCATGCAATTATGGAGGATGGCAAGTCTAAAATCTTCAGGGTGGGCTGGCAGGCTGAAGAACCAGGGAAGAGCTGATATTGCAGTTCAAGTCCAAAGGCCATCTGCTACAGAATTCTTTCCTGTTTGGGGAAGTCAGCTGATTGGATGAGATACAGCCACATTATAAAGGATGATCTACTTTATTCAAAGTTCACTGATTTAAATGTTACTTATATCCACAAATATCCTCACAGAAACATCCAGGTTAACATTTGACCAAATATCTAGATACCGTGGCTCGGCGCAAAGGACACATAAATTAACTATCACATTATCTAACATATTTATATATTTAAATATCATCTCCCACCTCTAACTTGACAATGAGTTCCATGCGAAAGGGATTTTTGTTTGTTTTGTTCACAGTCACACATCCCAAGTGCCTAGAGATGTTGCCCAGCACATCGTTGGTGTTCAACATATATTTGTTGATTAAACAAATGGCCTTCAATACCATACACATGACCCTCAGGTTTATATATTTAGCCTAGACCTTGCCCTGAGCTCAAATAAGTATATCCAATGACCTCACATGCATCTCCTCTTGGATTTATAAGAAACCCCAATATGCCATGCTCAAAACTGAACTCATGATCTTTTTCCTGACACCTCCCCATCTCACACACCCATCTCCGTCAATGAGTCCTTCTCTGAGCCCCCGATTTAAAATAGCAAGTCCTCTTTCTCTCTATCGCTGCTTTTTTTTTCCCTCAGTCATACTTATCATGATCTAATGTGCTTTCTATTATATTCATTTACTTATTTGTAGCCAGTCACCCCCACCCCATAAAAAAGTTAATTGGAGGCACAGATGTCTTTCTTGTTTTCTTCCCTGTCTTTTCCTTTTTATTTGTTTTTAATTTTTTAAAAACTGTTTTTGCAATTTACTGCTATGTCCCCAGTCTCTAAAACAATGTTTGGTGCATTTTATACAAGTATGTATGTCAAATCCTAATATATAAAATGAACAGAAAGTTGTTACTCTGGTTAAAGAGCTGGTGAGTGAATGGAAATAATGCCACACTACCACCCACCTGTTCCAAAAACATCTTGGTGGAACTAGAGACACTTTAGTACATCCTGATCCCCAGGTCTATCGAAAGCTTCACCATTCAATGTGTAAATCATATTACAATGCACCCATACTCCACATTAAACATAATTTTTAGCTGTAAAATTAGACTTTGAAATTAATTGGCCATGAGTAACTGCGAAAAGTTGATTTTGACTTCTCATCAATCATAACCTTTCCCCGCCCCCCCCCCCCCGGGAATGTTTAAGGAATGAGGAAATTCTAGCCTATAAACTGTTTTCAATTATAATGATACAATCAGAGATACTAAATTCATAATTAAATGTAGCTGATAAAAATGCCTTGTAAAGTAGGCATTTAATAAAATATTTGTTAATGTCAAACCAATTTTATAATTCTTGTATTTTTGAGCCAATATGTTTCATTTTCAGAATTTGTTGTTGTTGTTGTTGTTGGCCTATGGCGCTTAGGTGTAAAACATTCTGCCCAGAACCATAATAGCAAAGGACATTTCAAAATAGACTTGAATAGGGAGACGTTAGTGTTTCAGGAGTCTGGAAAAGTAAGTTGGAGTCAGCATGCAGAGGCCTTTTATTTTCTTGTTTTGTTTTGTTTTGTTTTGTTTTGTTTTGTTTTGCAGAGACCATTTTATGCCAAGATTGCTCCCCCAGGCCCCTCTTGGGCATTAACGGCAACATGGCGGCAGCGATTTGACCGACTCTGCATGAGGCGGACTCCACAGGCGATCCTTGTGCCAGAGATCCCACTGGGCTGGCTGGAACTTCCTCGGAGGTGCACTGTGGTCAGTGGCTATTTCCAAACAACTCTTCCTCCTTCCCTCTCTTCTTTCTCAGGTGTCAGACCTACAATGGCCAAAAGGTTTTCTTGCCTCCTCCTGCTCTGTCTCACCTTTATCTTTCCAAGGCATCGCTTGAATACATTTCCTGTATATCTGTGGCCCCGTATCTGCTTCCTATAGGACCCTGCTGTCAGAGGGGCGTGACCTAAGGTCCTTCACCTGGCTTGGAAATCATCATACACCTGACTGATAATGCCAATCCAAGCTGGTTCCTTGATGTTTCCCACGCAAACTTTTCAGGCAGGCAGTCTCCTGCTTTTGCTGGCAATGCTGCCTCTAATACACGCTTCATTTATTTAGGCCTTAGCTCCTATCTTACTTTTTGTATTCTGTGATTCCATGCATTCAAATCCTAGCACCGTATCTCAAAATTCAATTTAATCTCACAGACTTTGTGAATCCCGAGCATATTTATAAAATAGCCAGAACTCTACTACATTTAGAGGAAAAACCTCATAGTCCATCTCTTAAATATTTCAAGTTTATTTAATTTTAACATTCGCAAGGTCAATTGATAAACCTTTTATATACCTTTCCTCTCTTATGAGCTAGTAGCTTTCTGGGTACATAGCAGATTTAATTTTTTTTGTTGGTGGTGGTGATTCATACCTATGAACCAACAATTGAAATGCTTCAAAAATAACTGAAAGAGTCTAGTCTAATAGCAGCTACTATCAGACCTAACAGTAAAAAGCTGGACCTCAGGGCTCATAAGGAAACAGTTGTGTTTCTAATTAAATTTCAGACTTGACTGGAGGTTGTGCTGTGATTCGGTTATAATGAGAAGTCTGGACACCAAGAGGAAGTGTAATATAGAAGTGACTTTACCATACAGATCACACTATATATATATATATATATATATATATATATATATATCACTTATCTTACCTACAACCTTGACCTAAGTAGTTTTATTAACTGCTCTATTAACGCAAACTATTCTGTAGAGGAAGGGAGAAACAAAAACAGCCCTTGGCTTATATTTTTTCAAAGTCACGATTTATTTAATGAGTTTGAAATAGGATCTTTCTCAGGAAGTAATCTTGACAAACATATGCTTATCTTCTCTTGACAGCAACAATAAATGGAGAGTCAAGAAGGCAAGGATTAGAAAGAAGAGACATTAGTGAGTGAGGTGTGTGTGTGTGTCTGTGCAAGCCTGGGTCTACCAGCTTGAGCCCATGAACTAGAAATGACTTGGCTGGGGAAAGTCAGATGTATCACTACTAAAGAAATTAGAGGCTTCTCTCTTTTGTGAGTCCTATTTGCCTTCTGGAGGGCATTTGACTCAAGAAGACAGCATTTTTGGACTCATGGGAAAAGAAAACAGACAGTGTTTGAAAACCTGGCACCCGACGTCATAAGAGCCATCTCTTCTCCCGGAGGCGGACAAGGCAAGGGTCGGGAAACATGTGTCCCTCAAGTAAAGAGAGATCATGACACTGGAAGAACACAAATAAACTTCAGGACAACAGTTTAGGTGTTTCACTTCCTGATGGTTGGTCGTTCCTTCTCTTTTTAAGTTGGGAACAAAGTGCCAAGGAAAAGAAAAGAATTATGAAAGAGATTGTTCTGCCCATTCATGATATCATGCCGATTCATAAGAATTTAGTATAATGCCTTTGAGAGTCATTTTTTAAATGTTTTATTTTGTTTTTGAGAGAGAGAGAGAGAGCACGGGAGGGTGAGAGAGCGAAGGGGACAGAGGATCCAAAGTGGGCTCCCTGCTGACAGCAGAGAGCCCGATGCGGGGCTCAAACTCACAAACAATGAGATCATGACCCGAGCCGAAGTCACACACTTAACTGACTGAAACACCCAGGTGCCCGGAGAGTCATTTCTAAAGTCACCATCATCTTTTTTGTTTGTCAAAGCCAGTTCAGAGGCAATAAGGATAAATAGCATTCCCTACCAGTCTTATTTATTTTTTAATGTGGTCGTTCTGCTTTATATTTTCAAAGCCTGCTAGTGACAAGGCTCTGTTTCCCAAACAGAATATTTTACTTTAATGTGAATTTCTATCAAAAACCAATAGCAGAATTACTTTTTAAGATGATCTTATTTACCTACATATCTATAAAATCTCATCATCCAAACACTTCTTTTAATGTTATCAAACGGAAAGGAAACTTTTTGAATCTTGACTATAGTGTGTTGGAGGCTCAATTCATTGCAATAACACAATAGCAGTGACTCAATTCTGTCTCTTCTTTGCCCACATAGCATTCACTAATTCAGGGATTAGATTCAGGTAGGAATAAGAGAGTTCAGGATATATCTTTAGGATCACTACAATGACTGAAGATGTTTACTTAGAAATTATTGTCAGGGAGCCTGGGTGGCTCAGTCGGTCCAGTGTCCAACTCTTGATCTCAGCTGAGGTCATGATCTCACAGTTCATGAGATCAGGCCTCTTTGAGCTCTGCACTGACAGTGTGAATCTTGCTTGGGATTCTCTCTCTCTCCCTCTCTCTCTGCCCCTCCCCTGTGCATACACACTCTCTTCCCCTTTCTTTCTCTCAAAATAAATAAGCACTGAAGTAAAAGAAAAAGTCAAGTCCAGCAAGCAAGGGTCCACACCCCTCTATTTGCAGAAAGCAGAAATGAAAGCATTCTTATCATTCACAAAAGGTTTTCCCTTAGTGACTGTTTTACCAAAGCAGTTAGATACATTAAGCAAATCTTGCCCCACCTTCTAGCAGAAACTGGTTAGGTCTCCTCTTTTGCTTTGTTAGAACTTAAGGTGATTGAATTAGGTTTTCTGTTGACCTCATAAGTCATGGAGTTTTGATGTTTTATATATATCCTTCAATATACAGTGTCAGCTCATATTTTTAAGTATTTAAATCCTAAATTTGAACCAGTATCATCAACACTAACTAGTTTGAACTAATACTCCAGAATAAATAAGCAGTTGGGTATCTGAAAATAGAACAAAAAAATCAGAGAAGAGTGTTGCTTAAAAATCACAACAGATGGGGCGCCTGGGTGGCTCAGTCGGTTAAGCGTCCGACTTCGGCTCAGGTCACGATCTCGCGGTATGTGAGTTCGAGCCCCACGTCGGGCTCTGTGCTGACTGCTCAGAGCCTGGAGCCTGTTTCAGATTCTGTGTCTCCCTCTCTCTCTGACCCTCCCCCGTTCATGCTCTGTCTCTCTCTCTGTCTCAAAAATAAATAAACATTAAAAAAAAAAATCACAACAGCATCTTATAAAATGTCCTGCTTAGGTAATAAATGCAATGCAAGATCATGCAAGCTATGTGTAATCTTTACGAAATGTATCCTAGGTGGTGATTGAGAAATAATTCCATTTTACTACAATAGTTGGTAAGCTATTTTGTTTTTACATGTTTGACTTTAAAATAAAATAAATACATCATGCTAAAATGATATCTCTCGGTGGTTCCTGGGTGGCTCAGTCAGTTGAGCGTCTGACTCATGATTTTAGCTCAGGTCGTGATCTCGCGGTTTGTGGGATCGAGCTGGGATCAAGGCCTACATCAGGCTCCACTTTAAGCATGGAGCCTGCTTGAGATTCTCTCTCACTCTCTCCCCCTGCCTGTCTCTCCCTCTCTCTCTAGAATAAAAACTAAAGGAAATAAAATTAAATTAAAAATACAAAGGATAAAATGATATCTCTGAGAAAATGAACTTTTTGAAACATTTAACTAGGTAAGTTTTACCGAGAAAATGATATGCCTATAAAAATAAGGATGCAACAACAACAACAACAACAACAACAAAATTGAGGCTGGAATAAAAAAGAATGCAGTTTTCTAGAATATCCAGATCCTAGAGGTAGGGATAGTTAGATCCTAGTAGCCGGCTGCTAGAAAAGGAAACAAACAACTGGTGTGTGGCATGTTACCTGAGGGTCCCAGCACCCTTCCGCTCTGGGCGAATAGCTCCCAAAGTCTCGGCCAGAAGCCGAGCCATGCTCCGGACTAACTCAAATAGCACTTTCAGAATTTTGATATATCTGCCAAAGTAAGCTGCCAATTAGCATTTATGAGAGTCCCACAAGTTTTTCTACCACTGTATCCCATTCCCCTAAAAGGTGTTAATTCATTCGGACTACTGGGTAGGACAATTCAAATACTGTCTGGGAGAAGAGATTAATCTTTTAATCCTTTCTAAATGATTCACCAACCTAACTTTGGTAATTCTAATTTAATAGCCATAACTGGCTTAATCTTCATTTCTATTAAAGGTACCCTGGGAACATACGCCTCAAACCTGACTGTACAGTCACCTCCTTATCCCTGGGCTGAGTGTGGGAGACGAAGTAAGACCCAGAGGTACGAGGATAGGGAGGACTGAGTGAGAAAAAGACATCTCCCAGTGGTTCTTAAATATTTAGTGTGACTCAGAATCACTCAAGGGTGCTTAAAAATGAAGAATCTGGTGTCTGACACCCAGTCATTCTGATTCGGAAGGTCAAGGGTAGCACTGGGTTTAGGGATCCGAATATCTAACAAGGACTCTTGGTAATTCTGGTGCCAGGGGTCTGGGAGCCATCCCTGGAAGCGTTCAGCTTTACGTAAATGAAGGCTGTGCTCCCTTGCCTCACGCTGGCTTCTGTTTAAGAATAACCTTTGAGTTAGAGAAGCTATAAAGTGATCATGAAGTTCTCGAAGACAGTAGGTAGTTGACTCACCTTCCATCCCATGGGTACTAATTGACATTTATCCTCAGCAGAGTAACTTCGTGGCACACATATTTAATGACAGCACAAGCCTGTGGTTATAAGCTTCATAAATGGAACTCTACACAGCAGTGGTGGCCTTTTATTTATATACTCATTTCAAAGGGAAGTCAGAGCAGTTAGCTATGTGCAGTCTATTTACTAAACAGCGTTTAAACGATGGGCGTAGACAGAGATTCTCTCAGCTTAATGTCTATCAGATGATTAAAACAGTTTCCAGTTAAATTCCTGCTCACAACGTACCAAGCAAAACGGTAGTACCCGTAAAATAATGAGGGTACGGCATGTGCTTAATTTATTCCAAACATTGCAAGATTTTCACATTAGCATTAATGGCTTGCTTATAGTGGAACCCTAGAGGCCACATAAAATAATAGGAGGCTCAAAAGTTGTAGCTAAAAAGGAAGTGTTAAAAAAAAAAGTGTGCATACTCTTTGTGGTGTGTTCCACCAAAAGATTGTGGTTCAATGTTCACATTGTTCTCTCCAGACAGTACTAATTTGTTTCCAATTAAAAGAAAATGGATTGCAAATGACTTCACAGAGCAGCTCGGTCAAAGAAATAAGGCCTGGTTTATAATGATGCCTCAGGAGCAGGGCTCCTGCTGTAGGGCACAAATCTAGGCCTCATTGAACAGAGTAGCCGTGTCTGAAAAGAAGAGTTTGAGTTGTTCTCGTCCTGGAATTTATTGTGCTGTTTAAGCTAATTAGTATGCTTGGTTTAGGTAGTTTGCAGAAGCTTACAGCTCTTTGTGCAGAACAGAGATTAATAAACTTGCATTGCAGTTTATTTTGAGTAATTCTCAATGTTTACCCTCATTTTTAATAGTATAAAACTTTTTAACCCCTTGTCAGGGGAAGGTAATTGTTTCCTTATGATCTTCAGCTCTTTGATATCTGGACAATGAGTTATGAAGCAAGCAAATGATGAAGTAAGGGAGACAGGGAGAAAGGAAGTGTTCTCATTGATAAAAGACACTGAAGACTTGTGACCCCCTCTAACCCCTGACAAGTAAAAGTTGGAAAATGTTTCTCATTCCTATGTTTTGCATTGAAGTCTAGGAAGCAACAGACATACGGCTATTACCAAAAGGAAAAGGAAATGCTCTTGCAATTCACAAACTGAGACACGTATACGAAAGCTTAGCCCACATGCATTTTCTTCACCTCCCTTATACAGTTGGGAAGAACTGGGGCATTGGTGATTGTTAATTCGAAGCCCAGAATTCCTATGCTCATTCTCTAGGGAGAATATGGATCTCCAAGGTATGATTGTGTCTATGTGGACTTAATTAGCCCTATGCATTAGGAACTACTGGTCAAAGCAATGTCTTTGAAAGAAGAAGTGGCTTGTTTCTAATAAGAACAATCCATTGAACTGGGTCAAATACTGGAATGCAATGAACTCAAATGGTTATTCCCTTGAGCTCTGACTTGCTATCAGTGAGGATTGTGCTCATAGCTAATGAAACAAATCCCAGCTCAAATTTATTTATTTATTTATTTATTTGTTTATTTAGAGGGAGACTGTTGAAACAAAAGGGTTCATTGAAGGAGAGAGGGCATGCTACATGGCATATATAAGTTTCAATGAATAAGGATCTTCATCTTCTGAATCCTTAAAGATGGTTACACTTAATGTATACTCAACATCCACACGTATATCTCAATCTTCTTTTACAATCATTTTTCTAAAAGTTCTACTTGTTTAGAAAAAAAAAATATTTAAAGCTCGGAAACAAGGCAAAAAGGTAAGTGGCCTATCTTTTCAATGTTATATACGAGGATGGACCTGCCCAAGGCCCCTGTTTCCTATTGGTTAGAATTTCTATTTCATGAGGCTACATATTTACATGCAGATTTTTGTCCAATAGAGAAGCAAAAAAAAAAAAAAAAATTGTTTGCTACAAAGTTAGTCCCAAAGTCACGGCTTATTGCCTTATTGGGCAATAACCGATTTTGTACCTAATTGAGTAAACTTATCCTAATGTTTCTCTATTAGATGGATTATAAGTGCCTAGATCCAAAAAAAAAAAAAAAAACCTATTTAAACTGATCTTAATATCTTACCAGTTCCCTTATTAACTAAAGGGTTGAGTAAAATCTTCCACAAGGGCACACGGTTTGTTTCACACTTGGGTGAGAGTCGTGATTTTACGGGATTGTCTGTGTTGGTTTCCAGGTAAAATTTATATATTTGGCACCACAGGTACACACAGCCAGGAGGAAGGCTGATAGAAGACTCTATTGGCAACACAAAGAAAGCAGATGTATAATGAATTTAAAATAAAATGAACAGGAGTAATAAAGTACTTGGACCACTCACTATATGCCTGGCAGCATTCTAAGGAAGTACTGTGAAAGGCTCATACCTTATAGGTCCAGTGACTCAACTCAGGGAAACAAATATCGTCCCTGACTCTGGAAATATTTTGTCAGCGGCGTCACAATAAACGGTGATCAGCTTTAATAAGCACACTAGGTCTCAGGAATTAAGACTATCTATCCTGAGTTGGGAAGCAGGCCCCTTGTGGTGTTTGAACTAGGATTTAGAGCTCAGCTGTCCATTCCTCTATCTCCTATATCCTCTATCTGCTGGTAACACAAGGAAAGGGAGTCTGCTGGTCCTCATGGGCCAAATACGATAGCAATTTAAAATGTCACCCTCTCACCTTCTACGTTTTCCCTGGCCTCAGTCAGTCCATAACGGAATCAATTTATTTAATAATTTTATGTGTGGAAGAGAGAAATATAGTCATTGCGGTTTTAAAATAGGGATGTCAGAGTGAAATGACTTCCCCGGGGCTGCCTCTTCCACAGCAAAAGCCAAATCAAGATTAGACCTGAGACCGTCTCAGTTTTAAACCTAATTTCTGTAGAGAAATTACCATGACAGTGCTTTAAACCCAGAAGGCTGTGAGCAGTCTAGCTGAAGGTTGAGCATCGGTGGAGTTGTTATTTTCAAAACTTGTGTGAGAAACACAAATTTCTGAGGTAACAGACAGTCCTTGCAACAGGTAGCACTGGAGACAGATGAACGGACAAAACTGAGAGGAGAAAGTCGAGGGCATATTCAAAACGTGTTGTAAAGAATAATGCAGGATTAGAATCGCTTTTGGGCCTTTTGGCTAAGATCATGTGAAGAATAATGCTGGAGTAGAGACACTTAAAAATGTCCAATGTACAGCTGAGACTGAAATCAGAGACATTCGAAAAGATCCTTATTATGAGTATTATTATTTTTAAACTCCCAGTGTTAGGTTTTGCTCAGCCATTATCCCTGTATAACCTGTGGGAAGACTGGCAGAATAATCAGCCTTGGGATTTCTGGGTTCGAGAAAAAAACAAGAAACAAAAAACAAAAAAAAAAACAAAAACCCTTCAAGACATCTGATGGATCATCTGGTTTATTTTTTCTTCCCCTTTTTTGGTACTTCTTTACCCCTATGGTGCACAGTGAGGGGTCGAAATGCAGCCAAAGGAGAGGAAACAAACAATCTGGGTCCCCTTTGAATTCTTACGGAAGAGCTAATTTACAAATGTGGGCCTGAAGATAGTCATGTTTCCTTAGGTTGTTTTTTAAATTTCAGTATGAGCACATTGTAATATTTGGAACTTTTGTAAAAACACTTCCATCAGGGAAAGCCTCATTTGTCAGTCTGAGAAACAGCATTCACACTGAGGTCTGAAGTGAATACAAGATTTTCATTAGAGAGAGAGAAATGGACAGCTTCTATTCTCTCCTTCCTTGAACAGCAGACTGAGATCCAGAAAGGTTCACAGCTGAATGGATTCCATTGCCGTCTTAGTGGCTAAGGGAATACTAAAAATGAGATCTTTCTCTTTTCACCACGTTGCAGTACCTGAATTTTTCATTGTGTGGTTGAAAATAAACCACAACTAACAGGTAGGTACTTCAGAATGGAAGTACAGACATTTAGGAAGGTTCCTTTTTCTTCATTACGATGAAATGTGTTATTACTCTTTGCATTCTAATAGATAAATCTTCAGAACTTTATGTGAATATGGCTTGTGATAAAGATCAGTCTGAAATATTGTCAAAGACAAGATAAACATGTTGCTTTTCACAGGTAATAATATAAATGTATGTTCTAGAGTCCCTGAACCTCCATGTGTTTAATTCTACAGGTGATAAAGTGAACCAGTCTTCCTCCAGGTTCTTTTTTTTCCACAAAGAAAGTTTTAGGAAATGTTTGAGAATCTTTTATATTGCCAGGCAAAACTATTTTGGGCAAAAGAAATAGAACTCTTCTGTGGTTTCAATGAGTAAGGCTACTCAGCTTTGGAGAAATTGTACAAGAAATGAGCAAAGTCATTCTGATGGGAGGAAAATAAAAATAGATTCTGATGGGAGGAAAATAAAAATAAAAACAAAAACAAAAAACAACAACCACTAGAATGTAAGAAAAGGCACAAAGGAAAAAAGCTGGAAAATGAGAGAAATTTGTGCCATATTAGAGCAGCTAAAAATAAGAAAACAAGGAGGCATTGTGTCCTGGGTTAAATGGTGACCTTCTTCTCTCCCAAAGATAGGCCCACATTATAAATCCCTGGAACCTAGGAGGGTTACCTTATATAACAAAAGGTGGGATTAAGTTGAGGATTTTTAGAGAAAGAGCTTTATCCTAGATTATCTGGGTGGCCATAAATGGAATCAGATGCCTCCTTATAAGAAAGGCTTACCTAAGAGAAGACAAAGAAGAGGAAAAGGCACTGTGGCCACAAGCCAAAAAATGCCTGGAGACACCAGAAGCCCAGAGAGGCAAGGAAAGTTTCTCCTCTTAGAGCCTCCTGAGAGACTGTGGTCCTGCCCATGCTTTGATGTCAGACTTCTGGCTTCCAGAACTGTGAAAGGATGAGTGAATTTCTGTACTTTTAAGCCATCCAGTTTGTATCATTTGTTTTAACGGTCACAGGAAACTAATACAGACTGGAAGAAATTTGAGTCTGTATTCTGTTCCTCTTTGGTCTCGATGCTTTCTTAAAAAAAAAAAAAAGGGGATACCTCAGTATTTTGGGTGTGACCAGGTGTAAAGGTATCTCCCTCTCCCTCCCTATAAGGCTGACTAAGTCTCTAGAAACTTTTATCAATGGATGAGTCAACTACTGAGACCTACATAACAACCTTGTTTACTGAGCTTTATCTGAAAACCTAGCATAAAGGCCCCAGCCCCAACATCTTCCTTTGTCTTTAGCTGGAGGTGGTATTTAAGGTGGTGGCTTGGGCCATTTGGGGGAGTCACTCAGTTTTTCTCCGTATCTTTCATGAATACAGGAGGTATACATGTTATTAAACTTGATTGTTTTTGTCCTGTTAATCTGTGTTTTACTACAGGTGGGTCTCAGCCAAGAACCTAGAACAGTAAAGGGGAAATTATTTTTTTTCTCCCTTGCACCATGTTCTGGGGTATTTATGTCTTCTGGTAATAGCTACGATCTGGTATGATTATAGTTGGCACGTGTGTTGAACAAGTTGGTGAGAAGAATATAAATAACAGCTGAAGTAGCAACAATCATAATATTTATTGAGTGCCTCTCTATCAGTCTCTTAGCAAGGAACACAATTTATGCCAAATGGTTCAAACTAAGAAACTTTAAGGCCCACACCACCACCAGAGGCACGGTCGGAGCTGGAGAAACAAAAAGGCAAATAAATGAGGAATGATGCTATGTCCCGAGACAACAAATTACAGACACTAATTGCCATCCAGAAGGTCGGAAGGACACAGAGAGGAAAGAGTGTTGAAAGAGCCCAGGACAACGGGAATCATGGAGGAAGGACTTCCTGTAAGGGGCTAATGTAAGAAGAAAAGCACACTACTGTGGATCTCCTCTACTCTATTTCTCTACAACACTACTTTCTTCCTGACCCCATATATGTGGGTTTTCCACACATCAAGGATTCTGTGACACCAGCGGGCCATTCTACAGTTTAACTAAATTCTGACGCAATTCACCTGGAGATAAAGTCAGATTCCCACAGGCTAAGGGCTCAGCCCCACAAGACCGCCTCTTTCCTCCCGCCTCAGATGCCAATCTCTGTGTTGTTACATGTGCTCCTCACTAATTGCCTATACATCAGAGACCCCCACAATCCTCTCTGCAGGTTCTGTTAATTTGCTAGAGTGACTCACAGTACAGAAAAACAGTCGATGTACCGGCTTACCAGTTTATTATAAAGCAATAAAACTCAGGAACAGCCAGATGGAAGATAAACAGGGCAAGTGGGAAAATGTGGAGAAGCTTCCTCACTGTCTCTGGGTATGCTGCTACTCTCTAGTTTCCACATGTTCACCAACCCGGAAGATCTCTGAACCCCATCGTTTTGAATTGTTATGGAGGCTTCATTACATAGGCACGAGTGATTGAATCATTGGCCATTGGAGATTCATTCAGTCTCCAGGGTCTTACCCTGGAGGTAAGAGGGGTAGGAATGAATGTTCCAACTCGCCAATCATATGCTTGGTTCTCCAGGTAACTAGCCCCCATCCTTAGGAGACCTAAGGGCTTTCCAAAAGTCACCTGATTAACGTAAAGTCAGGTATGGTTGAAAGAGGCTTGTTATTCGTAACAAAGGATACCTTTATTTCTCTCATCCCTTAGAAAGTTCCAAGGGTTTTAGGAGTTCTGTCCCCAGAATAGGGGTGAAAACCAGATATATATTTCTTATTATGAATCACAATATCAATCAATCAATCAATCCATCAATAAATAAATCACAGTATCACAAATATATATTCTTGGGGAAATGTAGCTAGCTATTGCAAGAAATGTAGCACCAAAGCAGGAATTAAGTTGGAAGGAAATGTTTCATCCTCTCTCTTCCTGGCCTCTGACCAGGCCCACCAAAGAGCCAGGTAGTGTAGTTCATAATGGTTGGGCACCCAGGGCACAGAGCCAGGCACAGAGGGACAGAGAGGGAGGGCGTGAAGATGGAGAATGGCTAGGTCCCTACTTTGAACCAGATATGTAATAAACCCCTCGGAAAATTGTGCCCTAGACCTTGTTATAACCCCAAAGATATGTATTCGTCATTGCATATTTAGTTGAGTGCTAAAACTTTGAGGAGATCATGTATCAAAGTGGCTTAATCTCCTGCACATTCCTCTTGGCTCCCTCTCCTCATCTGTACTGGCCTTTTGACTCTTCAGGTGGATGCTCCCATTCCTGGCCCCTGATCTTACTGTTTGCTCTTCTCAGCACGCCCTTCCCTTCCCTCAGAAGTCTGTATGGCTCACTCCTTCCCCTCAAGTTCTGTTCAAGTGTCCTCTTCTCAGCCCATCTTCCCCATCGCCCTTCACTACAGTTGCCTTTTCTTTATGGCCCTTGACTCCACTCCACGTCTCAGGTTGCATTCGCCAGGGTGTCCCCTGTTATCCTCGTCACTTCCTAAGTGCCTCATGAGTGAGACTTGCACAACGGGGTATTTCAGCGTCTGACACGGAGGTGCTCAGTAAGTGTCGCCCGAATGAGTGATAATGGGGCACGCTTGGGGTCCGAGCCTGTGAACGCGTGTGATTCGGAAGCCCCTGGTCTGTCCATGGGAATGGAATCTAAATGGGCCGTGTGCCCCATTCGACAACGAGGGAAAAGCTCCGGATCCGCAAGCCTAGCGAAGCCCCATCTTTAAAGAGGTGAGTGGAATCCATCATCGAGATAATATAAGAAGGAAGAACAAGAGCTTTTGGATGCAGATGAACCAGATCCAAAGAAATGGACTAGAATTTTGTTTCATCAGCTCCCCCCCCACACACACACACATACGAGCACACACGTATCACCACTCCCCACGGGCTCTCCTTCCTTTTCCAGACGAAAAGCTGACATGTGCGTAACAGATGCCACACGTTCGTATCCGGACCGGGCAGAGAAGCCGATGATGTATCCACACTGTGTACCCAGATGGGGGCTTTGACACCATCCCGAGCCGTGTGTGCAGATCTTCCAGCAGCACCGAGGTGCCTGTCAGGCCTCTCCCCGAAGCACTTCTCACTTCTAGTTCCCCAGAAAGAGAAGCCGCCTGGGGATGTCAACCCAAGTGCTGCTATAAATAACAGTGTGGAGACAGAGGAGGTTCAGGCCGTACCAGACTCATTCTCAACGGGTTGCTTGCCTTTGGAGGGTGCGTGTCCCCCCTCTTCAGCCTTTTTTGGGGGTACTTGTCACATAAAATGTCACACAGCACATCATAGAACTAAAAACATTTGCCAAGAGGCACTCCTAGCTTCAAGGGGAAGGGACCTGTTTTCCCTTACACTCTTTAAGCAAGCTAAGGATTATTAGCTGGCAGAAAGATAGATGTGGCCGCTCTGGAGGATGTGGACGTGGGTTATTCCATGTGCCAGCTGACCACAAGGCTAATTTGTGGAGGGAAGGAAGGGTTTTAGAGGCTAAGTGGCAAAGCCTTCAACTGTCTGCGATTACTTCTCAGTGCCCGGATGGCTTAATAATTACATTTAATAATTACTAAGGAATAAGCACCCTTATCGTAGGAGTTAGGGTGGGAGGGAGGAAGGTTTTTGCTTTTCCCATCTCGATCTTCCTTAGGTGGGGCTCTGTTCCTTGTCTTCAATCACGTAGAGTCATTGGCTGGACCACGATGACCGACCCTGGATGTTAGGCTCGCAGAAGCTTGCCCTGCTGACACTGCTTTTGTCAGAAGGCATTCCTTCCTGTTGAATTTCTTCTTAAATGTCTTTTACTACTTTTTGCTTAAAACCCTCTCTATAGTAGACAGGTTGGCACCCACCTTGGGGTCCAGGGTGGTGCAGAATGGGACTCGCCTCGCTGCAATCATTGAGTACCTTGTGGTCCACACTACCTCCTCATTGGAAGCATTGGTGACCTTCTCAATAATCCTAAATTTGCAACTAGAGCACTTTGGGCACCCAGAGAGCAAACTCATGTCCAGCCTCATTCAGAATACAGCTTTTTGTTTTGTTTTGTTTTTTGGGTTTTTTTACACATAGCTGTGTGCAAGCCAGAGCCAACCTTTATTTTTATTTTTATTTTTTCATATTTATTTATTTTTGGGAAAGAGAGAATGTGAGCCAAGGAGGGTCGGGTGAGGGGGGGGACAGAGGATTCAAAGCAGGCTCCGTGCTGACAGCAGAGAGCCCGATGTGGGGCTCGAACTCATGAACTGTGAGATCATGACCTGAGCTGAAGTTGGAAGTTCAACTGACTGAGCCACCCAGATGCCCTGTGCCAGAGCCAATGTTAGTGTTGGTGGTGGCTGTCCCTTCTCATACTTCCTCTCTGTGCGGTGTGTAGGGCTTTCTCTTGTCCCTGCTTGGGGCTCTGGTGTCACATGCCTGCCAGGATCCTAATTGTTCTATGTGGCCTCCAGGACTCATTTGTTCTGTACTCTCTATAACATTTGCACTGGACACAATGCTACCAGGTCTCTGGGGATGATGCAGACTGGCAAAGGTTATGCCCATGCCCTTGTCTGCTGTCCCTGTTGTATCATCCAGCTCCGAAGTTTCTTCTCCCAAAGGCAAGGCTCAACTTTTCTTCTGTCTCCTTTCCTTTTTGTGACTTCAACATTTACTTTTTTTTTTTTTTTAATGCTGAAAACAAAAAGTTTTCTTTTGTAAGGGAGTTTTAAGAGTCAGCTTAATAAAGGCAGTGTCATTACGTGTCTTGTAGAGAAAACAAAAAAGCTCTATCAAGTAGTGAGAACAATTTTGTTTATTCTTTTAGAAGCAAAGAAATTCTAGGGTTGTAACAAAATGATTAATCCGGGAAAACAGCATTGTTCAGATGGGGTGATTTCAAATGTGTATTGTGCATTTAGAGAACCTGACTTGGAACCACAGATCGCCACTTACTGGCTGTTTAACTTTGAGTTGTTTACCTCCCTAAGACTTGGCATCTTGTATAACAAACAGACTGCTAACAGTGGTTTTTAAGGCATAAAATTATTAGCAAGAAGACCATCAACACTTAGCAGGGTGCTTCACATGTGGTAAGTAGTCAGTGGGTGTTAGCAGTTATTATTAAGGATCTGGGGTTTGCATTATAATTGAAATATGAACTTCAAAATAAGAATTTATAGTCACATCGTTGAAAGTTTGCAAACTGTGATATCGAGAAGGGGTTTCGTGTCTGTCTTTGAATATAGAAAGCACATTTAGTGTTCAAAAATTCTGAACCTCACTCTGAACGTTATCATTGCATTATTTCCATCTAAAATGCAAGCATGCTGAGAAGAATCATATCAGTTTAAGACGCAGGCTGTGGCACAAGCATTTCTAACATTTCCTGATGCCACTATACCCGCATTAAGGCTGCGAATCATGTAACTGCATTTACACTGGGCAGATTCTGCTAAGGATAGGGCATAAATGAAAATAAAGTACAGTTTTCCACTCTCTCTTCATTCTTAAATCCTACTAATGTCAGCGAGAATTATGTATTATAGAAAAGAAAGAAAAAATCGATTATTTCAGTCTACTGCTCTGTAAGTTTTTGTACCCTGCAGTATTAGAATTCTTTCCTTTTAATATCCTTCTCTAAGCACACAGTAGGTGTTTAATGCATGCCCATTAGATAAATGAGAACCTAATGCACCTAAATGAACGCTGGCCATATGTACCTTAGCTTATGACCATCACTGTCAGTTATGAAGGTGGGGATGAAAAAACCATCTTTCACCCCCCCTGCATTCTGTTTTGATTTCTGATTTCTGGCCCAATCTGTAGTACATTACACACACACACACACACGCACACGCACACGCACACGCACACACGCACACACTTTTTAACGCAGCACACGCATAACCTTGGCACGTGGAAATGATCACAAACCCTAGTCTTGAAAAAAACAATTCTAAATTGATATGACTAGGTCTGTCCTATATCCACTGTATTAACTTTAGCATGAATCATATGTGGCGAGGATATAATGCATGATATTGATTTTGATATTTTTTCCCTCTAGGCTGTGTCTTAGTTCCTGCCTTGATCTTAAAAGTAAGATAGATGTTAGGCATTATTATCTAGCAGAAGGAGCAAAAAATCAATTTTATCTCCTGGCACTTCATTCCCTTTCCCTGCAATGGCCAGGCAGTAATGTAGGAAGAGCTGTAAGCTCATGTTTACTTATTAAAGGGTGTGATGTTGATCTTTGCTGGGAATCCACTAGCCTAGGCTTTTTGCTATTGTATCCACTGCATATTTTCGGGTGATAAATATATAATGAGCATGGGAACCAATTAACTTGCTTTATCATAGCAATAGTAATTTCGAAAGAGCATCTCTGTAAAGGTGAACTAATATTTCAAAAAAAATTTTATTTTGAAACAATTTTAGATTTACATAATGTTGCAAAGATAGTACAAAGAGCTCCCACATGCTCTTTACCCAGTGTTGTCCATTAATATGCTTTCTCTGCTCCAGGATCTAATCCAATATACTACGTTGCATTAAAAGACTTTTTCTTTTTCTTTTTCTTTCTTTTTTTTTTTTTTTTGGAGAAATATATATATATATTTGCTAATGGCAAGAATGTAAATGTAACTGAACACTACATCATAGAGGTCTTTTTTGATTCTTTACATTTTTTTTAAGGTTGCCAGAAAAGGAAAGATATTCGGTGCGCCTCTCAATAGTCTAATGAAATGATTTCCATCTTTACTGTCAAGACACACAGCGGCACGTTGATCAGTGGAGGGATATATTCACAAGCAAAGTACTGCTAATTGCAAAGTGCGATACTTTATTGTATTAAAGTTTGTGACAAGTGTATGTATTCATAAAGCGAACTGAATGAAAGGTTATTCTAATTGCAACACTACTCTCACTTGCATTGTGAACGCTTTTTAGAGTGACGAAAGGAGGCAGTGTTACAACTATGAGCTCCAAATTGCTCATAAAGTTACTTCTTAGGTGCTTTATCCTCACTTTCTTCACCTTTGGAATGGGGCATATATCGCCCACACCTTCTCTAGCTTAATAGAAACCAAGATCTTTGGAATAAGAATAATGGCTGCATCAGTGTCCAATATCTTGGAGAACTAATTCAAAAACTATTATCAGCTCTTTCATTCATCTTGTTGCTCAAGGTTTGACTGTCACTCACTTAGATTTTCTCTAGAGCTTTGGGACTCTAGTAACACATAACACGCTCTATAGGAAATTTGCTATAAAATCCCACCTTCTCTTTACTTGCGTTTTGTGTTAAGGACCACTTTTGGTGCCATTGTCCTCCCTGAAATATACAAACGTGTTTATGTTTGCCATGGTACTGCCCCCAAATCTGTCCATTCATTCATCAACATTGTCTAAAGTGGTTCAGACACTGTGCTAGACATTGGGGAAAAGAAAGTTAATAAAACATAGCTCTTTTTCTTATTTACCTTATAGCCTAGTGGAGCTGGTAATATTAAATCGATAGGAGGTCCAAAACAGTTATATATAAAAGTTATGTTCTACACTACAAGTGCCTAATTCTGCTGAGTGAAATAAAAGACGCCTTCACTATGGAGGCAATGTTTTGCGGTTGTTGTTGTTGCTGTTGTTGTTTTGAGAGATAGAGAGAGAAGGAGCGGAAGAGAGTCAGAGAAAGAGGGAGAGAGAGAGTCTTAAGCAGGCTGCAATCCCAGAAAGGAGCCAGACATTATGAGGGCTCAATGTCACATCCTTATGACCACCTGTGAACTCACGACCTGAGCCAAAATCAAGAGTTGGATGCTTACCCAACTGAGCCACCCAGACGCCCCAGTAGGTAAGGTTTTAAATGAGTCCCAGAGGATAAATAAGTAATGCCCAGAAGACTAATTAGTGGGAGAGAGTGACAGGGTGATTTTAAGCAGAACCATGTGCTGAAGTATGTGTTTTCATACAGAATGATCTTTTTGGAGAAATTCAAGTACTTTGGAAGGGCTGAAGTGTGGAACATTGTGTGAGAGAATAGCAATGAGATCAGAAATTACACCTGTTAGGACTGGGGCATTAATGTCTCTCTGATCTAAGCAAGAGATGATGGGGTTTGACCCGAAAGTAGAGTCAAGGGTAAAAGAGAACATGAGATGGATTCCAGAAACAAATGGGAAGGAGAGCTGCTTGGGAATGAGAGCAGAGTCAGAGCTGAAGAAGACGCCCAGATTTCTGATGCAATGTACATTGCTTGTGGGTAACACAGAAACAGAGATGCAGGAACAATTTAGTGCCTTGTACATGTATTGGGAGGACAGAAAAGGTAATGTGCTCCATCTGAATATGATATTGAAGTTTCTATTTGATATCCACTTTAAAGTAAGCGGTAGGAAGTCCGAGAGAGAGAGAGAGAGAGAGAGAGAGGTGAATAGGAGAAATTAATTTGAAACCTGGCAACATTAGGTGAGCATCGAAGCCATTGCTTGGACTCAAGGGAAGACAAGAAAAGGGCAAATGGAGGTAAGACTACATTTAATAAGTGGACAGAGAAATAAGAGCTCAGGCACGAGAATGAGATGGAAAAGACTAGAGTGGTAGGTATAAAGGCCTGAAGGTGATATGAGTGTGTCAGATAAGATGAGAGAAAATCTTGAGATGAACAGGGTTACTAGGATCCGATGTGACCAACAGGTCAAGAGTGATGTCAAGCGGTTTGAGTACAACAGGAGCCAGTTTACGATAGGTGAAAGACTGAATGAAGAGGCAAGCAACCAGGTACAGAGAGGATAGATTACACCTTCCAGAAGCTTGGATGTGGAGAAAGCTAGAGCAAAACATGAAGCTAGAAATACACAAATCTTAAAAACAAATTCTTTATTCTTTAACTTCATTTTTTCTTCCTCTTCCTCCTCCTCTTCCTCCCCTTCCTCCTTCTCCTCCTCTTTTCTTCTTCTCCTTTTGGTTTGTTTGCTTATGTTTGCTCATAAAACAGGAAACGATTCTGTTTATAAGATAAGGGGGATCTTCCTGTGGAGAAGGAAAGGTTGGAGATACAGAAAAGAGAGAATCACTGATGGAGAGAATTCCCCAAAAGGTCTGAAGATGGTGTTAATCTAGATCAGAAGTGAAAAGATTAGGGGAGCAATGTGATCCCCATCCTCACATATTTGATAAGAGGAGGTAAAGAAAATAAAAACTGTGATGTTTGTGAGGGGTTCAGGGAAGGGAGAAGGTAGTTCTGAATGATGATTTCCATTTTCTCTATAATTTAGAAGGCATGTTTAAATGTGGAGCACAACATGGGGAAGTGTTGGACCGGTGGTAGATGAGCTCAATGAACGCTCAGGATACATGCGGGAGAGAAAGGGAGAAGGAGATTCCCAAGAGACATTGGAGATCTAGCAAAAGTGGAGCCTGTATAAGGGTCAGAGTCTAGATTATATACATATTATATATATGTATATATTATATATATTTATTTACATATGTATTTATATCTATATTACAAATAATAAGTGTATATAAATAAATGTTTATAACAATGTACATATATATATATATATATATATTTTTTTTTTTTTTTCCCCACCAGTCAGGACATAGCAGGAAGGAAGGCAGATGCAGGACTGGATCAAAATTAAGGAATTTCTAAGATGTGAACAGTGGAAAGTAGCAGCAACATTCAGTGCGCTTTGTTATTAAGGGCATAAATAGAGGGCTGGCCCATGGGAACCTGAAGAGATAGAAAAGATAATAAATCCGGGAGAAGGTAAACGGGTTGTAATAAAAGGAAGAGGGTCAAGTGGGTGGACAATCGAGCCTGAATTAAATGATGGGATTGAGTCCGTGATTGACAGATAACTGAGGCTAATTACTCTAATATGCTATGTGTTCTTGCGATTTACCTTGCAAAGTTGTCAACCTTTTAACAATAGTACAGGAATTTTACTGTACTGTGTACTCTCTCATGTGCTTTACCCTCTTATGAGAAAGAAGCAAGATTACAAAAAACAAAAAAACAAAAAAAACCACCTCTTCCTATTATTACTCTCCAGGAATAGTGTGGAGGAGTGAGGTCAATGGCAGAAACCTTCTGAGAATGAGCATGTGACTATTTATTGCCTCGTTGGATGAAAACCCAATTTCATCTGCTATCAAAGATCAAACTACTGCTATTTTATGGTAAACATAGAAACTGCCTTAGAGAAAATTGCTATTTTAACAGGTGCAGTCTTATATTCAATAGTGATTTAAAAATTGGCTTCATAACTAATATTGTGCTCACAGTACCCATTTAAATAATTTCCTTGGATGTACTCTCATACATTAACATCATTAAAGGGTATGCGTACATTATGTTTAATCACAAGGTATTCATAAAAACATCTCTGCCCAGATAAACTTTTACCACTTAATATACTTTCTCTTGTTTGCTTTTATTCCCGATCAAGTTATCATAGAGACAAATAATTTGAATTTTTCTACCTGAGAAAAAGAGCTACCGCGATGCTTTCTGAAGTTTGGTATCATTACTACTAGATGACAAAGAACAGCTCGTCACTCATTTAAGAAATACTTATCCAACATCTGCCAAGTACAGCAGGGCTTTGTACTAGATCATGTGCAAAGCGTCTATTTACAGTCCAAGGGAATTACTCTGCTATAACTAGCCCGTAAGTGATAGAAGTAACAGCAGGAGTGATTCACTTATTCATGATAAGGTAACGCACACTAGAATGCACGTGTGTTCTGCAAGAGCAGGGCCTTTGCCTGTTTCATTCATCACTCTTTCCCCGGAGCTTCAGATACGAGTCGGGTAAAGCCTGATGCAGCATGAACCCCTGAGCGGTATTTGCAGGAGCACAGAGTCTGAGCATGGATCCTGCAGATACAAGGGTTGGGTATCTTCAGATTCTACCTTCTACGGTGGATGCAGAGGATTACATCCATATAAGCAAGTCTAAACATACCTAAAGCTGGCTACTTCACCTGGGTCTCAGATCTCAGGGGTTCTTGAATTTAGATGGGAGACTTACTTCTTTATTTCCTCTGACTTCTGATTGAAAGTTGGCATTTCCTTCCATTAGGAATGTAAGAAACAAACCAAAAACGTGTGAGTTTGTCATCAACAGAAAATTATAGTTAAGAAAAGGACGGCATTACAGTTATTACAGGTTCTCAAAATATCATAGTGCTCATTACCAATTTGCAAATGATGGTATTTATTAGACTCACTACTAGATATTGTATTCTTAATGACAAAAATAAAGAACTCATATTACCATTACCACAGCAACAATCTAGTTCAAAAATACGTAATTGGATTACTCTATAATTGGTTTCCTTTGTAATTCTGTACAATTTATTTTATGCTCTTAAAAGCATTACTCCAAGAAGTGATATTGAGATACAGAGTCTGCCAAGATGGCTGCAATTCCTCCCATCCTTGTTGGCACATTCCTTTACGCTGTGGCTTTATCTCTTCTCCCATCAAGAGGCAGATTTTTTATTCCCTTTGAGTCCGTCTGGACTAGTGACTTGCTTTGACCAAGAGAAAGTTGCAGGTGTTCTGTGCTTTCTGAGTCTTGTCTTGAGAAACTTGGCAGCATCTGTTTTCATTCCCTTGTCACCTGCTTCCCTCCATGTGTAGACACCATGGCTAATCCTCTCTGGGATGGGAAACCATGTGGGCATCTTGGTCAGCACCAACACCAGACATATAAGTAAGGACATTTCTTACCATCTCGTGTCAGTTGAACTTCTTGGCAACTACCTTTGGTAAGGGACCCCGGGAGAGGCCAGAAGGAGGTCTGCTGGCCTAGTGCAGCCCAGATTGCCAACCCACATCACCTTGAGCAAATGAATGAGTATTTTGGGGGCTGCTACATGTTGGGATGATTTGTTCCGCTGCACTACTCAGCTGAAACAGGGTGGGCTCCATCTGACTGCAGAATGTGTCCATGGCCTCCCAAATTAAGAACTCACACCTTAAACAAATGCGATGTACCCAGTCCTCTGCCTCTATGCTCAATGTGTCAGAACATAGATTGCTTGTCAGTTGCGTACCTCTGCTTCAGATACGTTTCCTTAAAAATATTTCCTTGGTTTTTTGTTTAGGAATTCACACACACACACACACACACACACACACACAAAGCTATTAAAGTGATTACATTTCGTTGGGTATTAAGGTCTTAAGGTGATAGATTTTTTTAACTTTTTCAATGGTTTGAAATTTTTATCGATAATTTAAGAGTCTAACTCTTTTGAAAACAGTTCTTTAATTTATGGCATAAGGACTTTATTTTCGATATTCTATTAACTTTAGGTCTATAATAAAAATTATTTCACAGAGCTGTAAGTTCTTAACATGGAAATGAAATTTTAAAAATGTATATTAAACAATATCTCCATGTCTGGTAAGAGACACTGAGAAGGATCAGCTGGAGTTAGGGATCGTGGGGGACAAGGCAAGGATATATATATATATATATATATATATATATATATATGCAATTTATTCAAAGTTGCTGAGAAATTAAATTAAATGGAAACTGAAAGGTACTCACTGAATCAAAGGAACTGAAGGTCATTGGCAATCTTAAGAAGAGCTTCCGTGGAGTGTTGTAATGGAACACAGAGTGCAGTTCACTGAGGTACAAAGGGGGTATAAGAGCATGGGCATGGCAAGTGCACTCAGCTATTTCCAGAAATTTGGCTATAGATAACAATGATAAGTAGTATTTAAAACATTTGCCAGATCTCAGATGGTCTGCATTGGTGCTTTATGTGCACTGACTTCTTCAACCCCTGTAAGATCCCTATGAAGCAGGAATTATGTGTATATTCTTTCAAGAAGAGAAAACTGAGGCTCAAAGAAGTTCAGTTTCTACTCCTGGTCACCCATATGGTAAATGGCAAAATCAGGGTTTGGTCCCATGTCAATCTGGTTTCAGAATCTGTGTTTAAAGCACGTCCTTGTCTCTGCTGCTTGTGAAGGTGGGGATAGAGAATACGGTAGAGAAGAAAACTGAAGGTTGAGGAATAGGGTTCGTTTTTTCTCTTCCTAAAGAAGCAAGAGGTTTGCACTTCTCTTGCTCCTGATAAGAAGCTATCCAGTACACATGGGGCACCTGGGCGGCTCAGTGGGTTACGTGTCCCACTCTGGATTTCAGCTCAGGTCATGATCTCACCGTTCGATCTCAGCGAATCGAGCCCTGCTTTGGGCTCTGTGCTCATAGTGTGACGCCTGCTTGGGATCCTCTCTCTCCCTCTCTCTCTGCCCCCCTCCCCCAAAATAAATAAACTTAAAAAAAGTTATCAGCCATACAGAGGAAGGAATCATGAGTTTGCTGTGGGGATAATCATTAGGTAGGGTGAGTCTCCTGAGAGGTGGAAGAGATGTGAGCAAAGAGCCCACAGGATGGGGCTGAGCTTGTAGAGTAAGAGAGAAATCTCCACTGGACGGCAGATGAAGGTACAATGAGAGCGGATGTAGGCATGTTTGGACTTCTTAGTACAGAAGGCAAAGTAGTTGCCTTTTTAAAAAAATTCTTGCAAAGAAAGTTATAAAGTCATCTGCTAAATGTGGGGAGGTAGATGAGGTGTTTCAAGAGTGCGGAAAAAGTTTAAAGTCATTATTGAAAGAGGAACGGCCAGCTGATGGGAAGCATGGTAGGATTCTAAGCAGTTTGGAGCCCAGTTGGAGGTTGGACCCTGATTTTATAGAAGTCTCAAAGTGCTTCCTTGTGAGGTTTCCTCTGCTTCCACTCCACAGTGTGGCATTGACTTCAAGAGGTCAAAGTTTAATTCATCCAGGATGGATGTTTTCCCAAGCATGTACAATGAAGGGTCAAAGAGGCCAGAGGATTTAAGAAATTGGTAAGAGAAGGATTGGAATGAAGCTGGATATGGAGAAGCGACTGGAGGGCCTGAAGGACAGAATGTGGAGCAGTTTGCAGACCAAAGAACATGACCAGCAGAAATGAAGCATGGTCCAGAAGGTTGGGATTATAGAGTTGGAGCCATTTCAAGGTGTGGTGAGTTTCAGTGGGCAACACAGAAGGACAGGCCACTGGAGAGGAGAGTGTCTGAGGGGCAAGGTGTTGATGTGTTTCTCATGTTGATTCAAAAGCCAGAGTTGAGTCTACAGCCATACGACCCTGAACCACCCGATCTTGTCCGAAAGCCAGAGTTGAAGACAGTCAGCCAGACAACAAAGATTGCAATGCGTGAGGCATAATTTACAAGAGCCAGAAGATGACAACAGTGAGGAAGGATAGAGGGGGCATGTAGCGAGGGGTGAGAATTTCTCTATCAGAAGTAAGAATAAATGCCTAGATAGAAAAAGATGACACTGACTTTCCATCCAACATACCTAAGTTTCCACTGGATAAAATACAGGAGAAGCCATGGGGATTTAAGGAGAGTCAGTTTTAGTTGAAGTGTGGAGGCAGCAGATAGTGAGGAGTTTTCTGGTGGGTGTTCCTAAGTCCTTGATAAAAGGATTTTGAAGAAAAAGGAAGTGTGGGAGGGTGAATCAAAGCAAGAAAGCTCAGTGCATCACAGGACTAGAAGTCAGGTGAGTACAGATATCTGGATGGGCTTACACCATTTTTTTTAACGTTTATTTATTTTTTGAGAGAGAGAGAGAGAGACAGACAGAATCCGAAGCAGGCTCCATGCTCTGAGCTGCCAGCACAGAGCCTGACGGGGATTGAACTCACGAACCTCAAGATCATGACCTGAGCCGAAGTCGGACGCTTAGCGGACTGAGCCACCCAGGCGATGGATTGGCAAGGATTGTGAGGAAAAGTTTAGTCCAGTCTTCTCTAGAAACTGTAGTTTCTCTCATAGAATTAAGCTCTGATCTGAAAGAGAAGGAACCCTGATGGCTGTATTGTCGGACTGGGCATTTCATTTCAAGCTGAGATACGGTGTGCGTGGTGGCCGTGATGTCGGTGGACAGCAAGAAGCAGGCAAGCTCAGGTCACCAGACCTTCCATGTGCAGCAAGACTTCCAGGCCAGCAACTGAGTGATCCTTATGTCAGGGCTTTGCCTAGCGATGGTTGGTGTCCCGTTGGTACTCCAAGGAGCCATGGGGGACCCACGGCTGTGTAACACTGTATTACCACAAACACCCTTCCTGCCCTCCACTTATGTACATCGATAATTAATTTAATCAGCATACATTTCCAGAAGTGAAATTTCAACGTCAAAGGAAAGGAATAATTTTGGGGGTTTTGGTGTCTATTACAAATGCCCAAGCATGAGGTTTCTACTACTTTCCATCCCCACTTGCATTAAAAGAGAGCACTCTCTCTACTCTCTCTTCTTTACGCGAACTTTCAAAAGCTTAAAATCACTGCAGCATAAACGGTCAACCTTGGCGTCCAGCTATTAATTTACTTTGCCTTTTTAGATTACTGACACTCTGAAAAAGGACCATTTGTATTGCTTTTGTCTGTGCCAATGGTTCCTTTGCATTCTTTGCCCATCCTCCTAGCGAGGCTTCGGTCTTTCTTCTTTCTAAGACCTCTTTATATAAATATTAACACTCTGCCTTCTATATTGCAAATGCATACCCGATATGCTGTTTACCTATTTTTTTCTTTTATAGTGTTGACTAACAGCTAATTTACATCTTTACTATCAAAAAAGAAAACCCATTATATATTTGCTCCCTCAACTTCATTCTCGGGCTTTGTTCGGTCTGTGGGAGCGTGGACCGTTGCTTTAGAATTTAATTCAGCAGAGGTGACGTGCATGCTTCCCCTGGTTGTCTGTACAGAAGAGCGTCTAACAGGGAGTAGGCAGCTGCTTTCTCAGCAACCCGCTGCTAGCACATCCTTGAATTTGAGGTGCCGAGGCCAGAATCGGGTTTGAGATCATCGTCGTCCGCTTTGAATGTAATAGGCATTTGGCAAAATGTGAAGAGCTGTTGACCTTGATAAAGCCTTTTCAGTAGAGCAGTCACAGAAGCCTATTTGAGTGGGAGGCAGTGAAAAGCAGCCGGCTCAGGTCACCTGACCTTCCACGTAGGATAGGACTTCCATGCCAGCATGTGAAGACATAGGAAGAAAATATAGCTCTCGAGGAGCTTTCCTGTGACGACGAGCTAAGAAATAGCTAGTAGCTGGAGAAGGATGTGTGAACAGGGAGAGTCTGGTTTGGGCCCATCCAGACTCCCACACCTACACCGTCATATCCCCAGTTATTTTTAAAAACCTGGGTTAATAAGATCTGTCTACATTAAAGGATAGCACAAGTTGGGTTTTTCTGTTTGTTTGTTTGTTTGTTTGTTGTTTGTTTTTTAGGTTTGCTGTATTTATTTTTGAGAGAGAGAAGAACACGGGAGGGGCAGAGAGAGAGAGAGGGAGAGAGAGAATCCCAAGCAGGCTCCAACCATCAGCGTGCAGCCTGATGCGGGGCTTGAATTCACGAACTATGAGATCATGACCTGAGCTGAAGTCAGACGCTTCAGCTGAGCCACCCAGGTGCCCCAACTGTAGCACAAGTTTTGTCCCACCATCAACTATTGGTTAATTTAATGATTTTCAGATATCTTAAATATCTTAATATCTTAAAGTCAATCATTTTCAAGTTCTTTTATAATCTACTTTTCTCAATGTGTCCCCAAAGATTAGTTGACAACGACATTAATGACTTAGTGCAAGATTTTTTTGTTTTGCTTTGTTTTTATTTAAAAAAATTTTTTTTAATTTTTATTTAGCTTTGAAGGAGAGAGACAGAGCGTGAGTGGGGGAGGGGCAGAGAGCGAGGGAGACACAGAATCCCAAGCAGGCTCCAGGCTCTGAGCTGTCAGCACGGAGCCCGACGCGGGGCTGGAACTCACAAACCGTGAGATCATGACCTGAGCCAAAGTCGGATGCTTAACTGACTGAGCCACCCAGGCACTCCTGCTTTGTTTTGTTTTTAATTTTTGCTATAAACCACTGTCTTAAACATTCTAATGAAATGTAGAAGGTGTGATACTCATTCTAAATATCACCCAGGAGTGCTTCAGTGGTTCAGTTTGATTCCTGGCTTCAGGAACTTATACTATAAGAGGGAAAATGTATCAACTACTGATGCTAAGACAGCATGGCTAACGATGTCTCCTCATTTTTCCGGCAACAATATTCGGTGGACTATAAATGGTTGTTAAGAGAATGCAACTGCATCTTCTAAAATGATGCATTTAGACCTCTTCACCCCTTTGCAACTGCATTTCCCTGACTTGATCTTACACTATCCAGGTCACTTTGCCTTATTATTGGCTCAGGATTTGTAAATCTCTTCCAGATGACCAGCTTGCTACAGTAAAAGCCACTTCAGCAAATCTGCTGTGTATTGTACTAGATATTGCAGACAGAGAGGTAACATCCTGAGTGTACACTCTGACCGAAGTATCAGATGAATCAGGAAAAAAACAAAAGATTGAAAGAGAGAGACAGAGAAAGAAAAAAAAAATAGATATTGAGATTATTACCATGGTAGAGGAATATTCACTTTGTGGGAAGACTATAGGTGAGAGAGATTCAAAAATTATGTTGATATTGAACCATAAGCTCTTTGTGTGCTTCGTGTTCATGTGTTGCACTTTGGGGAAGCCTGGAACCATTCTGATCTTCTATCTAGACAGATTCCACAAAGCTCCATATAAGTGGCAACTGATATAAATCACCTCACCTCATGGGGCACCTCGGTGGCTCAGTCGGTTAAGTGACCGACTTCGGCTCGGGTCATGATCTCACAGCCCGTGGGTTCGAGCCCCGCATCAGGCTCTGTACTGATAGCTCAGAACCTGGAGCCCGCTTCAGATTCTGTGTCTTCCTCTCTCTCTGCCCCTCCCGCCTCATGTTCTGTCTCTCAGAAATAAATAAACGTTAAAAAAAATAATAACAAATAACCTCAGCTCTGGCCATATCAAAAGTCCTACACTCAATCCATTCCTACTTCTTAGGGTCTCGTCTTCATTTGTGACCTCTTGGCTTACTTTTTCTTTTCCTGGCTTTACACAAGCCCCTTATACCTAAGGAAGATTTTGACTTAGCAGTTTGATCCTTGCTATCCTCTAAAATGTAAACCAATTTGGTCCTCTCTTCCTCTTTGCTTGTGACTATTCCAAGTCCTTTCTACAAAGACCACCTCTAACCCCCAAGCACAAGTCTGGCTTTCACCCATTTGACTGATTCTCCTAATGTACTCTTACGCCCAAACTAAAAAGAAGATCCAACAGTTAGTTATTCGAGCTTATCTTGATAGTATTTAAAAATAAGGAGACACAGTCAGAAAAGATTTGATGAGTAGATGCAAATAAAAGGCAAGTTTCAAAACTGCATATAATGCTCAGGAAGCGGTGTATGTGTGTGAGGACAGTGGAGATGGAAAAATGTGGGGAGCACAGAAAGGAGATGGGCTGCCAAGGATCTGGGAATCAGTCTTCTCAGAGAGGCTGGAATTCAGACAGGGTCAGAAACTCAGCTCATCCATTGCCTGAGCTGAGAGATTAAACTTTTGCAACAAGTGTTTGAATTCTCTTTAACTACCAACCTAACGAGTTCTCTTGCCTCATCCTTACCAGACCACAAGGAGGGAATTGAGCCATTGGTAAGTTCAGTCAAATACTCCCCGTTCTTTTGGTGTGGAGGATATCGCAGAAACGTGACGTTGATAAAGCAACGTGCAAAATAAAGTTGAGGTTCAGCAACACTGCTTCAGAGTGGCACTGCCAGAATATAATGAAAGCCGAAAGAACTTTTCATCTTCAAACAGGAAAAGATTGCTTTCAGTGAAAGAGCGAGTAACGTTTGTGAATGAAGCCTCGCTCGCGTTGGAGGTCTCCAAATCTAAAATAAGATATATTTTTCCTTAGAAAACTGTATGCAACTGCTGTTGAGTAACCCTAGGTCTGGGCTAATAAGAATTCATTCCCAGAGTATATTATACAAAATGAGGCAGATCGATTTCTTTTCCAGCATGTTATTGTTTGTGGGCTAAGCCCCCCTCTACTCAGGCTTAATGAATCAGCAAGGAGAGAATCTGAGTTGCTAAAGTTGTGTGATAAATCCAGCATACACCTTGTGTTGATGAAAACCAAATGTTTCTCCCTCCATGTTAGTGCCACGCGGTGTTCTTCAATTCTTAAAGGAACTGTGAGTTTTGGAAGAACCTCTGCGATAAGGTAACAACTTACAGTTTAACAGACTAAAACGTATGTTAATCTCTTTGCAGTTAAGTATTTGGCTGTTTAACAAAGAGAGAGAGAGAGAGAGAGAAAATAGAAATAACTACAAATTTAACTCTTACCATGGTAAATACATGAGAAATGAATTTTCCAAATAAATAAGGCAAATCCTTTTGGAGCAGAAACGAACTAATTAACAGCTAACTAATTAGCTAATTAACATTTACCAGGCCACGTAGTAGGCCTGTTTATAATTATTATCCTATTTACAAGCTACCGCAATCACCTCCAGTTGGATATTATCACACGGATGTTACAGTTAAGGAAATCTGGCTCCAAAATATTAAGCAAGCTACTATTATGCAGCTATTAAACCCTATGTATTCACGAGAAATATTAATTATTTTAATGGTATCATTCAACATTGCATTTTACACTTTAATTTCATTAAAAGAGAAGATAAATATGATTTAACTTGTTTTTGATGACTCAACCCATCAGTTCAAGGAGCAGTTTTTATGGTGCTCATAAAGCACTGATGCAGAGGCAAGGGGTGTGTTAGAGGTAAATGCCTGGTTTTGTTCTGAAGTGTTAAAACTTGATCTCAATGGATTTTCCCTTTCTTCCACTTCTATCAGAAGACTGGCTGCCACTTTGCTTTGCTTTCGAAACATCGGCCACTAGCAATGCCATCTATCTTCCCTGAAAATTTTCTTTCTAATTTCCCATACACTAGGACAGTAGAAAAATAAGTGCATTGAATTGTGTATCAGAAGCAAGGATCAAAAAAGATCCTGAGTAAGCAAGAGGACAGAAGTCTCCGTGGCCACAATGCATGAATACCCTCAGAGATCCCTTTCTTTGCTTCTTAGTTGAATTTTGCCAAATGTGGCCCCTGGATAAATTAGGTTTTGTAAACCAACTCAAATTATACCTCTTTCACTTGGCCTTCCAATCTCATTCTCTCTCTCCCCGCCCTTTCCTTCACTTCCCTTCTCCTTCTATATTTTCCCCTTTATCCTTTATATTTTACACATACATCTCAGTAAGCACCACATCTTACTTTGTCTTTGAGCCCCCGCATGGTAGATTGTGTTGTTCATCTTGTATTTGCCATATAACTACAACTCAATAAATGTGAATCCTTTTAAATCTTCAGTGTCCTTTCATCTCTGAACGTTAGTGAGGACATCATTGAAGTCAAAGAAGGCAACTGTATCTCCCTCAACAAAGTGGTAATGCCTACTATCTATTGGGTTTCTCCACCAACCAGCAAACTACATACATCTCATTTAATCTGCACAGTAAAATGGCAAGGTGGGTGCTGCTATTACCATTTTAGAGGTGAGGAGGGTAGGTTCAAAGAGGTTAAATAAGTTGCAAGATATTTTTATAGCTTGTAGGGGCTGGGATGGGATTCAAAGGCAGGGCTGTCGATTGTTTTCTTGTACCAGACTATACACATACACATACACACACCCATGCACATAAACAGGCATGCACATGCACATTTAGTACATGAGCATGCATATATATGAGGAAACATTATATATGTAATAATGTATATTATGCATTTATAATATGTCTATGTCTCTGTATGGAAATAGATATATATGTATTTATAATTTTAAGTAGAAAGAAAGGAGAAGAGAAAAAGAAAAGAAAAAAGAAAGAAAACAGACGAAAAGAGAAGAAAAGAAAACAAAATTAGTATAGCCCTACACATTGTCTTGAAGACAGTCTAGAGACATAACCTCTCGTACAGTAGATTCAGTTTCCAGGATGGCAGAGGATAGACTGCTGGGCATGTATGTGTCTTGAAAGGCTAATGAATCTTTGAAGCATACCCTCTCTGAAAAGAGCAAGACAGCTCAGGTTGAAAAGGTGTTCCACATATCATCCTTGAAAAACAAATGATTGAAGAAGAGGTGAGAAGAAATAAGGAAGAGAATAACATTTCAAATTGGACTTTGACTTTATTAATGGAGATGCTCTTTTAAGGGACCGTCTTTTTCCTCTCCTCCTCCCCTGCTGGGACCTCCCCCTCCTTCTCCTCCATCTCCCCTCCCACTGCTTTTTCTCCTTCTTCATTCCTGATAATTTTCTCTGTCTTCTCATCCAGTGACCCCTGTGGAGGTATAGAGGAGATAATGTATAGAAAAACCTCAGGTTTGCTATCATCTTGCAGAAAAATGTGTTGTCCCAACCCAATCCCCAAAGTTAAATGAAATGTAGGGACAACAAAATCTTCTGAGATTTCTCTGAGTCTATATGTGCAGGTAACAAATTAGACGCAAATTCAGTGTCTGCTGGAGAGAAAGTATACCTACTGCATATCAACCAAGTCCACATCTTCTCTCCACCCCCATTGCTCCTGCCTTTATAGAGACCCTCTTTGTCATCCTTCATCAGAATTAATGTACCGGTGTCTCACCTTGTTCCTCCTTCTGTCTTTATGCCTCCTTCAAACCATTCTCAAACTTAACGGTTTCCACATCTTTTTTGAGCACTCAATTCATCAATTAAAAAATGCATGTATAGGGTCACCCGGGTGGCCTTGAGCATCCAACTCTTGATTTCAGCTCAGGTCATGATCCCAGGGTCATGGGACGGAGTCCCACATTGGGCTCTGCATTGAGCATAGGGTTTCTTAAAATTCTATCTCTCCCTCTGCCCCTCTATAACCCCCTTTCTGTAAAATAAAATGTAAATTCAGGTACACTCACAAATGTATGTCAATTTAAAATTGAATATGTACTACTGAATTTATTATAGAATGTTTGAAAAATAGACAATTTAAAAAGAACAATATAAGTAAATATAGATAGAAGTTCTAAACTTTTCTTCCCATACGCCAAGCACATGCCCCACTTGGAGACTCCCTTATCTACATTCTTCCAAATGGTTTTTCTGGAGTGTTGAAAGTCCTTTCCTGGCAACTTAAATCCTTTGAATAATATCTCAATCCTTAATATGTTTAATGCGTTTTTTCATGACATGGCCTCATCCATCAGGTGTCATCTTGGGTTATTCTCTCCTATACTTATGTCTTACTAATACAAAATTATTTGTGATGTTTTAAAAACAAATCATGAAATTACATGTATCTATATACTTAAAACCATTTTCCTGTGCATTGAATATGTTTCCCTCCAGTTATTTATTTAAAAAAAATAATAAATGGGGGTGCCTGGGTGGAGCAGTCAGTTGAGCGTCCGACTTTGGCTCAGGTCATGATCTCATAGTCTGTGAGTTTGAGCTCCGTGTCGGGCGGGCTCTGTGCTGACAGCTCAGAGCCTGGAGCCTGCTTCAGATTCTGTGTCTCCCTCCCTCTCTGCCCCTCCCCTGCTTGTGCTCTGTCTCTGTCTCTGTCTCTCTCAAAAATAAACAATAAAAAAAACTTAAAAAAATAATAAAAACTAATACATGCAAAATTTAATCTCGATAACAACTTACACTTTGCAGGAAGCCTTCCCTTAGGATCCCTGCTTCTCTGTGTGAGCCTTGTCCTGTATGACCTTGGTTCCCAAAATGAGGAAGACCCTTACCAGGTGAGGAAGATAATCAATTTGGATGTGGAAAACAATAGAAATTTATGTTGATTGCTATCTCATCTTTTTAATGTTGTAATGCATTTCATTATAGATATAAATATGTGTATCTTTACATATATGCTAGATATACTTCATAGATAAATATTGTGTATATATATATATATATATATATATATATATATACACACACACACACAAGGCAGCATTCATTTTAAATATATTAAGGGTAAACTCAGCTTATTGACTTTTATTGCTGTTCTTATCATACAGAAGAATAACTTGTAGATTTACAAGTGTATCTTCTCCAGTTTTTATTTTTAAATTTTTGTGGTCCCAGAAGACAAAGCACTTCTTGGTCGGGTATATATTTAATATACATATGTTGATTTGAATAAAGAAGGCATAATTTAATATGTCATGTCTCTTCATTATTCTCTACCACATATTTATTGTGCCAACAACTTTAGTCTAACAAATGTAATATCTTTGAGGGTCTGTTGAAGTGGAATATTAACAATATATGACTTTTTCCCCTACAATCACTACAGAATCGGATATACGTGTAAATGAATGATACATCTATGTCACTATGGGGTGACTCAGATAGTAGGGTAAATATGACCTAATCTCTAAAATATTATTTACATTTTTTGTGTTCTCTTATCCATCTCATATTTTTGTATCCCGTTAAAGAATCAGATAAATGTTAGGAATGCATTTATACCAAAGGACCCATCTGGCCTGTTGGAAATGAAAGTTTAAAAGCAGCTTTTTCTGGAACTTTAATTTGGTTAAAAAAAATCAATATGATAATACAAGACACGACTGCTTTAGGAACTGAGTTTTTAAAACTTTATCTATTCTCTCACATTTCTTCTTCTCAAATTTATTAGTGGAGGAAGGCTCATGATTGAATTTCACCCATAAGGATTATAATGGAACACTTGAAAATTTGTCAAAATTGAGTTTTTAACATCTTAGGAAACAAAATAAAATATTGTTTTTATTAGAATTGGGGTAGTAGGTATTCCTCAATAAACTCCCTTCTTTGTTCTTTGACTTTGAGTTTAAGTATTCCATGGTCTTTTCATTTGACATTTGTTAGGGAGATCTAGTCAAGTGAGGACTAAAATGAGCAAGTTAAAGAAATCCAGCACCATGGATTAATTATGTTCGTTTTCAAAAAATGTATTCATTGAAGTGAAGAACACAGATATTTTAAAAAATATATACCAATCCTTCTCCAATGCTGTAAAATAAAGGTTTTGAAGTTCCAATGTTCTTAATTTGACAGGAATGAAGTGCCCCTATTTCTAATTCTAGTACATTCATTCACCTGCATAAAGATTTGCTCCTTGCATTCCACACACCATGAATATAAGCACTAAGCATTATTTGTACCAACAGACTGACATCACATTTTTCCAAGTTCAGGTTGTGAGAACAATCATTTTTCTCTCCACTTGGAAAAGATAGCTGGCTTACTAAGCATCTTGTTATGATTCCATTTTGGCCTTTCATATAGAAATAATGTATGATTTGAACTACTAATTTGTTGATTTCAATAATCATTTCCCCTTCCTTTTGCTGGTATTTTCCAGTATAAGAAAAAAAATATGAAGCATTTATAATACTTTTTTGAACAGAATTTAATTTTCTCAGGTAAGTCATAGAAAGTCATCAAACCCATCAATAAAATATAATAAGTTGAATTGTAAAACATAGTTTAGGTGGCTTTCTTTCAGGCAACTAATTATATCAATAAAACAACTCAATATCTCTTTACACTGGAAATTGGTTCTATGCTAGGTATTATGAGATATGAGGTATGGACATCTTGAAATTTATCTGAAAAGCTTTATTATTACTGAGGTTCCATCAGGATGCCAGATTAGGGTAGCTAAATTCAGAAAGAAAATGTAAGGCTTCTATTTAAATTTGAATGTCAGATAAACAAATACTTTTTTTTTTTTTTTTAGTTTAAGTATGTCTCATGCAACATTTGGAACATACTTTTATTTAAAAATATTTACTGTTTTTTGCTCTTTCAAATATTACTTTTTTGTAGGTCCCATCTTCATTTGTTATTGTTTTCCTCCCTCATTTGCTAAAAAAAAACCTACTTTTCATATTTCCTTTGAAAAAGAGCATTGAAAATTAAATATTTTTAGTTTGTTCATCTCTCAATGTGCCCTTAGTCTATTTAATTGGTCATACTTGTTTAATAATTTGATTAGATTGAGATTTCTAGGTTGAAAATCATTCTCCTAGATTTTAAAGGCATTACTCATTGTCTTCTTCATCCCAAAGTTGCTGTTGTCCAAAGCTGTTATGATTTTGTCACTGAGTTTAAAACAGCTGTATATAAATATCTCACTAGTCCTTAATTTTGAAAAAGTTGTACATACAAATTTTCTAGTCACCCATTTGGAAAAGATAGATAAAACCATGAAAGTATGGAGTTACTAAGGTGTTGAGAACAAACTTTAGTGGGATATTTATAGGTATGGTCAGGGGGAAGAAGAAGAAAGAAGAAAGAGAAGAGCAGTAGAAGAGGCAGATTATTGGCTGTGAAACAAAGGAGGGAAAGTTTCAAAAAGATAAGTGTCAGTAGTGCTACTGGATGGGTATTTAATGTATTTTACTACCAGTAAGATATTGATAACGTGACTGATAGTAACTAGGACAATGCTGTGAATGGAAGATCTACGTAAAGGATCTGTTGGGGTGCCTGGGTGGCTCAGTCGGTTAAGTGTTTGACTCTGGATTTGGGCTCAGGTCATGATCTCACGCTTCATGAGTTTGAGCCCCACATCCAGCTCCATGCTGGCAGTGTGGAGCTTGCTTGGGATTCTCTCTTTCAAAGTAAACAAATTAAAATTTAAAAAAAAATCTGAAACATCCCTGGACTGAGTCTCAAAAGAATTGAATTCTAGCTCCTGAATTTCTGGATGCCCTTGGGGAAATCCTAATACTCCAGTCTCCTGCTGCTTATCTATAATATGAGAGGACTGGACTCCATGACTTTAGATGTCCCTCAGGCTTATATTTTGTGCACTTTGATGTGCACAAGCGGGAGCACGTTTGAGTCTTTAAACAGCCCTATGCAGACAGTGCGACAGGAATTTCTTTCCTTTCTTAATAGTATTCATCCTTCCCTTTCTTAATCGTTTTGTAGATGACAAAGCAACTGAGTTTAATAGATGGTTTTGAACCCGAGCCATATGTAGAACCAAGGGTCTCATCTAGGCAAGTCGTAGGTTTTTCTGTTATATGGCATCAAGTATCTAATACACAATATATCAATATACCTTTGAAGCAAATTCATGAATGTTTCTGCCAAAGCCTAACTCTGCGTTCATTGATTCTCAAAGTGTTGATTTCATGAGGCCAGGAACAACTTAATAAAGTTATGTGAACTGTTAAAGCCCTGTCTTCTGGGTTTATAGCCAAATGAAGACCAAGATTAACAGAGTGCTTAACTGGAAGGTACAGTATGTCTAAAGCTGCTCATTTTCCACTTGTTGTTTCTCCTTTTTAATTAGGAATTACTAGGTTAACTTTAGCATTATCGCATTAGTTTGCTGTGACTTTGTTAACCTCAGAGAACACAATGATGTATTACACTCTTTGCATCCAAAGTATTCCTGCCCATAATCCTCCAATATCTAAATGTTAAGATGTGTGATTCAAATGTGAATCTTACATAGGATTGTTGCAAAAGCAGATAGATAGAAAGCATGTTGCCCGTTTGTTGTCTTTTTAGATATTACAGTAACCAATCATTTTTATCACTGAGCTGCATTGCACCATATTCAACGTTGAATATTTTTTGGATGAGGCGAAACATAAATCAAAATATTTTATCCTTTATGGCACACAGAACTGTTAAGAACTTCAGCTGGCCTTAGCTTTTACTTGTAAGTCAATACAGATATGTGTTGGGGAATAAAATGTCAAACAACAGTGAGTTGCCATGGTACTTTAGATGGGAGACAACCTTGAGTTTTTTGTTTTGTTTGTTTTATTTTAATTTTTAACATATTATTATTATTATTATTATTAGAGAGAGAGAGCATGTGAGCAGGGGAGAGAAGCAGAGGGAGAGAGAGAGAATCTTAAGCAGGCTCCACACTCAGCATGGAGCCTGACGTGGGGCTTGACCTCATGTCAAGAGTTTGACTCTCAACTGACTGAGCCACCCAGGCACCTCTGCTTGTTTGTTTTAGTTAGATTCAGCCAGGTGTACTGAAAATAATGACAAATCTAATAAGTGACCATTGGTTTATATAGACTCATTCAAATATTACGTATTTTTTATTGACAGTTTTGATCTACTGGTGTCTAATGTCAGTTTATAAAATAAGCAACACACGATAGTAGCAGGCAGTGGAGTGGAATCCGTTTCTCTGGTCAGCTGTCTTGATTGTTATATCCCAATGTTCACTACATCCAATGTAAAACATCAGCAACCAATCTCTGCATCTGTTTTGGTAGGCAAATCTTTCTCTGGCCCAAAGCAGACAACTCCATTTGTGTTTAGACTCAGCTAACCAACTGTAATTTATTGAATTCTTCCAAATCTAGAGTACTGGAAAATAACAGAAATTGAGCCCTTTACTGGGGCGCTGTTCAGCATTATGGAGAGAGAGAACTGAAAAACTAACAGTTCTCTCTATCCCAACAGGATGTAGCAATGCCTTGTCCTACACTTAGAACATTTTACTGTAATTAACAGCTTATCCTCCTCACTGCATTCCAACTTCCAAAATAAAAATAAAGCATAGAGACCCTCTAGTTTTACTATAATCCTACTTTGTTAGACTGATATATTATATCATAAGAGTTTATGGGAAAATGAGAGCTTTTCATTTTTCTGTAACCAGACATTTGTTTTACTCTATTCCAGTAAGCAGACTGTCCACTAGATGTTCATTGACCATCAACCATGACAGTGACCTCTAGATCAGAGAGAAAATCAACATGCAGAGAAGTTCCAAATCTTCCATACATCATCTTACATATATTGAGCAAATAAGGATCTCATTCATCTTCTCAGAAGTCCCTAGCTACAATCTTTTCCGGTATCTTACTGGGTTTACCTGAAATAAAAGGCCTTTGTTTTTAACATATTTTTTTTATTTTGCTTTAATTTATCAGGATCTTTGTTTGGAACTCAAGAATCATGGTATTTCATTTCTCTGTTTACTTCTAGGGATGTAGTGAATACATTGACTTCCAACCTCTTCAGTTCCTGAGAAAGCAACTCTTACACATAATAAAAGGTAATTGTATAAATAAATAAACTGCATAAATTGTGAGTTTATTCCTTCTGATCATTTTTCTGGCTTCATTTGAACACATCCCACATTTTATTTAAAATAATTAGTAAGATTGGGTTAGATGTCTGTGATAGATTGTTATTACTTTTGATGCTTCATTACATAACAGTTTCTACTAAGGGTATTTATTATAAACTGCCATTCAGTTTCAAGACTCTAAAATAATTCACTTATATGCTTCTATTGATTAAATTAGTTATATGTAGCATATTTCAACAGTAATGTCTTATATTTGGTGAGAGGTTTACCGTTTATAAAGCATTTTTTATGTGCATTAACTCATCAGATTGATGCTGACATATCTCCCATCTTTACCAGATACGGAATTCCTTTTAATAGAAAGGTTGAAAATAGGGTGTGAAGTTGAATTCAGAAACTAGGAAGGGAAAAGCTGGCAGGAGATTTGCTAGAAAAAATGCAGAGTCAGCTACAGATGAAGGGCAGACAAAGCAGGAAGGACCAAGTCCAAATAGGAACTAACATGGGAATCAGAAATCTAAGGCGCGATCTGAGGTCAAAGTTGACAATGTTCAAAGATGAGGCAAGGTTGACTCTTACACTCATTAAGCACATGTCTCTGGGGACTGCTGGCTTAAACCACTGAGACCTCAGTTTCCTTATCTGCAAAATGTCAATGACAACAATTATGTTTATTTCATACTATTGCTGTCAGTGTGCTTGGGGAGAGAATAATTAAAAAATAAATAAATAACTACCAGCATTAAAGTTTGTCTGTGGAAAGACTGACCTGGTTGTAGAGAAAGTCCTGAAGTGGCTGCTTTCATGCTACCTGGTGGAGTCCTCGGGGAATGATCTAGAATCAGATGAACAAAGAAGAGAGAGTTGCATGGCTTTGAAAAGGACTTTAACAGTCTTTGAGGATAAAGAGTAGAGATAAGAAAGAGGGCAGAGGTTACAGAGGAAAGAGAGGAAGGATGAGGACCCCAGAGAGGATAAGCCTAAAAGAAAAAGCAGACCCAAGATACTTTGGTGGTAATATCACTGAAGGATTTCTAGAAAATGATGTAAAATATTAGATTTTAAACTTTGTATGGTTCAGTGATTTAAAGCTCTTATGTTGTCCTGATCTCAGGAGCCTGATATACACATTTCTGTTTATAGAGGTGTTCTATTTGAGACATAAAGGAGTCAGAAGAACTTTCAATATGGGTCTGTGCATGCAAACACTGGAATAATATATTAGCGGAGTAATTTTCAGCCAGACGTGAGTTTGAGGGAGAAAAGGTCCTGTAAGTATTTTGTAGTTATTACCAAAGATGCTGTGTCATCTACTAGAAGGAGGATGAGTTTTAACATAAGATTTATTTTGACTCAGGGTAACCTCAGTGAGCATCTTGGTTAATTGATATAAAAGATACAAAGTTTTTTCACTACCTCTGGTATATAATAAATGACAGCAATCATTTCTGATTTATATTGAAGTGATTTCTGTGTATTGAAAACATTTTGTTTTGCAGAAAATTAAGGTCGTAACCATTCTGAAAAGTCAGATCCCTAAAACTAACATTTGGTACTCACAACAGCTCTGTAGCGTAAGTATTTTTGCCTATGTGTTATAAAGCAAAGTGATTCTCCAGATTCCCAGATCTTGGGTAGCAGAACAAACCAGACTGGAGTCTCCTAATTCTTACTTCTTCTTGGACATCAGGGATATCCAAAAACTGTCTTATCACGCATATGATATCGTAGTCATTTCTAGAAGCTAAGCAGTCATAATAGTGTAAGAACTGAGTGATTTAACTCTTATGAAAATAAGTATGCTATAGTTTTATTTGTGCCAATACAGAAATATAAAATAAAGCCAATGTTTAACCATCAGACAGTAGCTTTCACAGTACTTGTTAACTACAGGTTAATCAAAATAATGAAACCAGTTAGGTGATATCCATAATCCAGACTGACAGTGATGTTTATATTGGTGAGGGGCTTCTGAGAATATTTGCTTGTGTGTTCCTGTGTCTTAGGGACACAAGGATTCTCTGTGGGCATTAGATTTTCTTAAATTGGTTGAGATTGCCTCATTAAAGTACTAGAACCTCAGATTCCCTAAGGGTCGTTCAGTCATAACAATGTATCATTATTTTATTAAAGTTATATCCAAGCGAATGCTGGGTAGCTTTTCAGCTATTTACTTTTTGAAAAATGGAAAACATGAAATTCAGACATTAATTCAAATGTTTATTTTCAAAACAATTACCTGAAAAAAATCACATATTGTTTGAGGACCAATGCAAACAAAAATAACTTAATTAGAAAGCAGCATGGAATGCTATTTAAGTGGCTTTTATTTCTGTAGTTGTATTACACAAAATTGCCTTTCATTTCAGCCATCATTTTGTTTGTCTAAATTTATTTTTTTGTTTGTTTGTAGAATTCATGAATTTGATCTTTATCCCAACTGTGAGTTAGGGCCTATCTGTTAAACACCTTGACTCCATTCAAAATCAGAATGATATTCCCGTGTTATTTTGCATTCGAGACGGTTGCAGGAACTAGATTCCATTAAAAAGTGCATAGCGGTGTAAAACTAAGACATGATAATTATGCTGCTAATAATGATGCGTGCAATAATAATATTAATGGTATATGCATGGTAGCATTTGTAAGCTACACTCCAGATGTGAAAAAGCAGATAGCATGACTCTTTAACCTTGCAATGAGTAGCAAGTGAGAGGACAGAATCTTTCACAAGCTGCCAGCTCTCATCTTTAAATGGAGGGCCATTTATGTGGCATCAGCAGCGATGACTGTGGTTTTTGCTTTCTACTGGGAAGGATGAAAGGGTTGTGCTTAGCTTGTTGATTAAGTCAACAAAGAAACCTGCCTCTTAGAATTCAAAACATTCAAATACAAACAATCATGCACTCTTCCCTAAATATCCAGAATCACTTCTTTATGGGTGAAAAAAAGATTATAGAGGTTTTATTTTTTTAATAAAGTAATGATTAAGTGGAATAGGAAAGCATTGTTTTGACAAATAATAGACTAGATGCTTAATTTTGATGCTTTTTGCAAAAAGCCACATTCACATTATAATTTTTTGTATCCACATTCTCTGTTACCCTGGCTTCTAGTGTGTTTAAATGAGGCTGATGTAGACTAATTTCCCTGCAGGGGTTTATGGCTTTGGCTAAATTCCCAACGGAATATACTTTATCTGATTATATGTCTTTCTTTTGCATTTAAAGAAAATATGGAATCTTTCACTTCCTGTTTTGTTGTACTATGAACAGTCATAACAGGTCTACATAGAGATGGCTGTTTTTAATGCATGTGAATTAATACCCATAATCATAGGCATTCTGAAACTTTTTAGTATCAAAGCAATTATTGAGGTTGATTTGAAATGAAAATCACGAAAAATATTTTAAACACACTGCATGATTTCTCAGAATTGAGAATAAAGCTAGTTCATAAGTTCCAAAAACTAATGAAAAAAATGAAAGGAGAATATACCTTTTAAATATTACCCTAAAATAATTATAATGGCAACTACTAAAATTACAAAACCTCAGCTCTCTGTACTTCTTGGATATGACATAAAGGAATAGCATTTCTGATGAGCTTGGAGTTTATTTACTTTATAGACAAAAAAAAAGGTGAAATAAGTAAATTTGAGATTTTCTACAATGTAGTATGTACTATTCTTTTTCTTTTTTAAAAATGTTTAATATTTATTTTATTTTTGAAATAGAGAGAGACAGAGCATGAACAGGGGAGCAGCAGTGAGAGAGGGAGACACAGGATCCAAAGCAGGCTCCAGGCTCTGAGCTGTCAGCACAGAGCCGGATACAGGACTTGAACTCATGAACGGTGAGAGCGTGACCTGAGCCAAAGTCAGTGCTTAACCAACTGAGCCACCCATGCACCTCTCTTCTTTCTTATTTACATTTGTTAACACTCCATTCTGCTGTAACACCAATGCCCATTAAGGCTTGCATGCTATTTTTATCCCTGGGCTCAGTCATTCAAAAACTGTATGTTAGTTAGTTCGATGCACTGCCCTTGGCACTGGGGATAGAATAGTGACCCAGGTAACATGGTTACACCTTCATAATCATACAGTCTAGCAGGAGGTTGGATACTAATTATATAAATTTAGTAATCACATATCTTTAGTAATTACATATATGATTAATGAAAAAGAAACAAAAAGGTTTGATTTCTCTGCTTTTAAAATAGCTTCTCCATTATTCATATTTTTCTGTATTTTTTTTTTGTCTCCTGCGAATAGTGTGTTTCTTTCCTCTGAATTTTAAGATCTAATTCCTCTATGCTTAGACATTAAAAAGTAGACAAAGGTCCTATGCAGGTTTTGCTAGAGAATAAAAGTAAAATGCAAACCTGATCATGATACCGTCATATATAACAGCACTCAATAGTTTTCCATTATTGTCATATGTATTCAAAATTTTTAATGTAGCGCAAAAGACCCTTCGTGGTGTGGGTCCAGCTTCTTTTTCCAGGCTCAGTTTTCAACATTTCTTGTATTCCGTGCTTCCATTTTCCTGACTCTCTTTCATACACTAGTGTGCTTTGCTCTGTTGTCACTTAATGATCTTTGACCATAATCGTCTTTTGCTGAAATGCTCCATTGTTCCACATCCAAACCCTCTCCCAACCTTGCAAGTTCCCTCTTCTCTTTCCTGACTGACTGTTCCCTTTATCCTTTATATCCTCAGATCACGATCTTAATGTCACATTTTCTATAAAGACTTTTGACTCATCCCCCATTGTTCGTGTCCAGTTAGTCGATCCTCCTGTGTGTTTCCTTGCACCCTATTACTGAACTCTCATGGTCTTTTTAACTTATACGGCACTGTTTCCACTACTAAATTGAAAGTTATATGGAAAGAAGTACCAAATCTGGTTCAAAGACCTACCTCCATCCCTGGCTATGTGCTTAGCACATAAATAGCACTCCATAACTGCTTATAAAATTGAAACGTCAGAAAATCTAGGGTGATATTATCTTATTTATAATTATATTTTCCACTGTCAAGCCCGGAGTGGGTATTCACTTAATATTTATTGGCTGCATGAATATGGAAGCCTATCGGCAGTAAAGATCTTTGGGAGTTCTCTTTGAATAATTTAGAGGGAATATGATGCCTGTCATCTCGTGGTGGTCAGCAACCTGGGTACATTTCTTATAAAGCTCTGCATTCCTGGCTGTGTTATATTATAGGCGAGGAAGAAAGGGGCAATAGAAGGAAAACTTAATTTTTTGTATGCCTGCAAATGACACATAATTTGATGTATGATTTTGCAGATGTTAGCTCTCGGAATCTTCAGAATAGCCTTGTGAGGTAGGAACTTGGTTATGCAGATGAAGACATTAGTGCCCAGTTGGATTAAGTGGCGTAGTTGGGATTGTCATCCACCTTGTCTCACCAAAAATGCAGAATCTCTTCCTACTATGTCTAACTGCTGGTTAACTGTGCTCCTGAAGACAAAGCCATTGTAGAACATTGGCAAGAGTGGGAATTATTTTCCGTAAAGAAGGCTGGCGATCAGCGAACAGTCTTAAGAATAAAAATTAATGATGTATTTTAATGTACCCTGGTTGTCTTACTCTGTTCAGACATCTCTAAGAAAATACCATAGACCGGGTGGCTTATAAACAAAAATATGTCTCACAGTTCTGGTGACTGCGTCGTCCAAGATCGAGGTGCCAACAGATTCGGTATCTGAGGAGGGCCTACTTCCCGATTCACGGAAGACTGTCTTGTCATTATAACCTCACACGACAGAAGGAGCAAGAGAGTTCTCTGTGGTCTCCTTTATACGGGTAACACTATCATTCATAAGGGCTCTGCCCTCATGGCATAATCATCCCCCAAAGGCCTCACTCCCAAATATCATCGTATTAGGAGTCAGGATTTAAGACATGGATTTTGAGGGTACCCAAACATCAGTCTATGGCAGTGGTCATTTGAGAGGCCATGACGAAGATTGCTTCATGATGCATGGGCGTCACAGGTCCAGGGTATTATCCTAACCTATTACAACATGACAAGAGCAACGGATTTAGAGTTGGCAAATCTACATACCAAATCTCCGCTATGCATGTCATATTAACATTCATAAACTCTTTTCTGCAGTTTCTTCCCCAATTATTATTCATGATTTTCGAGTGTCTCTCTGTGTGTGTCCGAAGGGAACTCCTGGTGGCTAAGAGCTGAAGGGAGCTCATCTGAGTGTCCTCAGGGCCTAACACATAGTCTGGCCCCTACATCAGGCCTAATAACTTTTATGGAATGAAATACAATTCCAAGAGCCTAATCCTCACAGAAACTCTTCTCCATGTCCTGATTACACAGGCAGGTGCTCTGATCCCAGGTTGCCACTGGCAGAAGCAGAAAAACTGTGAGTTGAGTGACTTTGGTAAAGGCCCAGAACTTCTACCAGGGCAGGCTGCATTCCAGAATAAATTTTACATACTTCCCCAAGATTTCCCTGCTGTACTTAAAAAACAAATGGTTTCTGGACTGATAAGATTAAGAAAACAGGGGCTCTCGGTGGCTCAGTCGGCTAAGCATCCACCTTTGTCTCAGCTCATGATCTTGCGGCCCGTGGGTTCGAGCACCGCATCGGGCTCTGTGCTGGCAGCTCAGAGCCTGGGGCCTGCTTCGGATTCTGTGTCTCCCTCTCTCTTTCTCTCTGCCCCTTCTACTCATGCTCTGCCTCTCTCTCTCTCTCTCTCTCTCTCTCTCTCTCCTGCAAAAAAAAAAAACATTAGGGAGGAAGGGAATGAGGAAGGGAAGAAAGAAAGAAAGAAAGAAAGAAAGAAAGAAAGAGAAAGAGAGAGAAAGAGAGGGAAGAAGGGAGGGAGGGAGGGAGGAAGGGAGGGAGGGAGGGAGGAAGGAAGGAAGATGGAAAGAAAGGAAGGAAGAGAGAAAGAAAGAGAGCAAGGATTGCATTCAAACAAGCAACTACAATTAGTTGCTTCACAAAAGCTATGTAGATGTAGAATTGCCTTTCATTGGCATCTTGAAAACAACTAGCTGCCAAATTTAACAGATATTCTTAGTATCTTCAGAGTCTTCTCTGGGCACTGTCATATCCTTAGATATCAATAAAACCGATAAATCAAAAAGGAAGTTACCTTTCTAGATAAAAGGGCCTCACAATCCTATATCTCAACCTTTTTGACCCAGAACATAGTGAAGGAAAGTCATGCCGTATTTGAGCATCTTAAAAACTACTAAGGAATCCCAGTATTCTTTTATGGCTGCTAAGCGTGTGGCTAAAATAAAAATAACCACTAACCTGAAAACTCAGAAAGCCCTTTTTACTAGATTTTGAGAAAGCTTGCATTAGTTTGAGAATGCCAGGCCTGTGTAAGCAGAGGGCAACAAGTTTAGCTCCCTCTGTGCCACAGGCGTGGTTTTTATTTCATTCAATGTGAGAAATGAGATGACAGAATCTAGGGCCACACAGGTCTCCCAATCGCTTGTTTCATCTGAGAGGAGTATGTTCAGTTAGCAATAGGAACATGTAGATCCTTGGCGTGCTAAAAACGCGGTGGCTCAAGGCTGGTGTGCTGGACATTCCATTGCCAGAGTTGGAAAGAGTCCCCAGAGGAGTGTTGTAGCAAAATAGGGCTCTCTTATCAGTGGCCTTTTTATTCCTTACCTGATTTTACTGTTATCCAATACCCAATAGTAAGGATTTTAAAACTTTTAAAGCTATTGGAATATTGATACTTAGACTTGCCTGCCATACTCAAGACCTTTCTGTGTCTAAGCTTGCAAAATACGCCAATGGGATTTTGGAAGCTTTTTTTCCCCCCACCCTTCTGCCATCCTCTCGCAAAGGTTTTCAGTCTCATCCAAAGGGAGCTGTTATTTTTGGTACCAACCTTCTCTTTCTAAAGTAACTTTTTGAAGATTTTAAATGTAAATGAATCACATAGGTTGGTATAAGCAGATAGGTTACATTCCTCTCCAAAATAAATAACACAAATGAGATTAACGGATAAAAGTGTTTGGTTTACATTGACTGTGGATGACATCTGGTCCAAAATGCTTAAAACTAATCCCAGCCACCAGCCATCTGACAAATTCTCACAAGTTCTTCTCTTCTAATTCAAAATTTCCCTTTATTGGCAGAAACTTTGGAAACAACTCTTTGGAATGAATTTCTATGAACGGCTTGGCATGTTTGTGAATGATGTCTAGTGAATGGGGAAACTATATGAGTATAATACACTGCACCTGTTATGAGCAGGCTTAAAAATATCATCAAGAGCAGCGTGTGATATAAAAAAGCAATTTTACTGAATAGGACTGAATCTTGATAAGAAATATTAATATTTACAATAAGGAAAACCTGATCCAGCAGGTGTTAGTATATTAAATGGAGTTAATTCATACATGTCTAGCAATAGATCGTCTTCAAATGTATCACTTCAGATAAAATGGACTCTTTCTCTAAGGCCAGAAACCAATTAATATCCTATAGTTGGATTTTAGATCTAATATTGTCAAATAATACTGATAGTGTCTATAAATAAAGGAGAATAGTTAGCTTTTCTTTCAATTAAAGATGGGTGATTGATGTTATTCCACAGGAAATGAATACATTAGTGGGAATTTGCCCCATAGCTATGTCACATGATGTCTTCTATGTTGTTCTAAATTAAAGATGCATTTTATCACAAACTTAAAAGCCTTTTATACAACACAGCATTTATCTCTTGCAGATATGGATGTGTAGCTCCAAAAGAAAAATGATTACCTGTGGACAATTTCACTGTGTCCTAGTTGATCCCAATTCCGAAATGTTCTTCAGATCACTGCTCTTCTCTCAATCCTCACTTCTACTCTATAAGCTCAGGCTTTGAATCATTTCAGAAGGATTACACCAACAGCTTTCCTCTTCGGGCCTGACAAAATACTTTCTAAATTCAAATTTTGTCCTTCCCTCCTTTATATCCTTCAATGGCTCCTTCAGTATCTCCAGGGGAATATCTGGACTTTTTACCCTTTGGTTTTGGAACAATAACTTTCCCTCAAAGACGCCTATGTTCTCATTCACGGAACCTGTGAATATGTTACTTTCCATTGCATTACAGACTTTGCTGCTGTGATTAAGAATCTCAAGATGATAACATTATCCTGAATTATCCCAGTGGATCCAATGTAATCACAAAGATCCTTATAAGAAAGAGGCAATAAGGACAACAAACAGACCACAAAAAAATAAAAAAAGTAATGTGACAATGAAACTAGAGTTTGGAGTGATGCACCTTCAAGTTGGAGGAAAGAGATTGAAGCCAAGGAATGCAGGAAGCTTCTAGAAGCTAGGAAAAACAAGGAGATGAATTCTCTTCTGAAGCTGTCAGAAGGAATGAAGCCCTGTTTATACCTTGATTTTAGACCTCTGACCTCCAGAACTGTAAGAGCATAAATTCATGTAGTCTTAAGCCACTAACTTGGGGCTAATTTGTTACAGCAGCAATAGGAAACTAATACAATGTCTAACTAAGGACTGGCACATAATAAGTGCCTGATGAATAATTAATACAGAAATAAATGAGTAAATGAATTAATAGTTATTAAGTCTTGTTTCTTTATGTTTTTGCATCCATCTTTGTGTATTACGTATTGAATGGTAATCTGGCGACTAGGATTACAGTGATATATAGAGGCTTCCATCATTAGAAAACTTTGTTTCCAAACCGCAATGTGAATACTTCATGTGGAAATTCCAGATTATTTATTTCCCACAGAGGTGTACAAAGCCTATCTATGCAAGGTTGTTGTTAAGAAGGCACCCTCTGGAGTCGGTTGGCCCGCATTCAAATCCCGACTCCATTGCTAACTGGCTGTATGACACTATACAAGGTTTTTATCCAAATGTTGTGTTAGCTTCCTCATCTACTTAAGCATTCCTGCTTACGCATTCTGTAAAGATTAAGTGAAATAAAATATATAAAGAACGTGATCAGGTATCTGACCTATATTAAGGGCTTAATGAATTTTAACTGTTATCATTAGTGTAGGGTTTATTCTACAGGACTCTAATCACAGATAGAAATATTGAAACATTTCGTTGTCAAAAGTGTTAAGAGCTCAACTGGACTTATTCAGCAAACATTTCAGCTGGGTTTGCCATCATGTAATCTCTTCACAGTTGCTTATGTGTAGGTCCTATTCTGATATGTTATTCAGTAATAAAAGTTATATGATTTTAGCTTTCACAATTTACCAGTGGCATGCAGCAAAACATAAATATTTTCTCAGTCATGTATGTGTGTGTAATTTTTATGACTTGAATTATTCAAAGAAGAAAAAGTTGGGTGAATACCGAAACCGGTGTTCATATCTAGCCTATTATCTCTGACCATACATATTGACAATGCAGTATTTTTAAATAAGTCACTGACTGTTTAAGTGGAAAATGAAACATTTGATAATCACAAAGATTTCAAGCAAGGAATTTTATACAGCTTTTCATTTCATGAATACCGTGAGACAAGATTTTTATTATTGTTTTGACCGAGTGTTTATGAGTTTGAGCTTGGCAGTTTTCCTGGCCATTGTTCTGGTTCTGATTGAAAACCTGGAATTCATCTGCTTTACATGAATTGTTCTACTCAAACACAACAGACTCTAAAATATTTGATTTTACTGGCTTAGGTCATTCACAGTGCTGTTGGTGGCAGTGTATGGTGACATAAAATGAATACATGATTAACTTTTACTAAGTTACAGGCATTGAGAATGAAGTGGAAACCATCATATACATTTCTCAGGTTCAATTGGTTAAAGAAGACCTCATAAAAACATCTGGAGGTTGTTCCGTTTGATTTTTCTTTCAAAAATATTTTTAAGAAATGTATCATAAGCCCTAATATATTATGTGCATATTTATATTCTTATAAAAAAAAGAGTGATCGTTCTTTTGATCACATTGTCAAATAAGAGAGAGATACATCTAAACTTACCATGGTTTTCTAGGATAAAATCATTTTTTAAACTTTATACATGGAAGAGTTAAGTACTTTCTGACATTCGATACCATATCATATTAGCAATGGCTACTATATCTTTATATATATATATATATATATATATATATATATATATATATTAACAAGTAGTTTATCATTACCAAATATTTTTTATCTACACATTTATTTATTTTTCATTCATTCATTCAATCAGGCATTTAATTATTGGTTAAACAATTTTCAGGCACTATTTTTTCCAGCTTCACACCAGATGTTAGCTATACATTGGCAGTGATATACAACCTTGAACTCAAAGATTAGGATATAGTATATAGTTCCCTTTTTACTTCATTACTAAAAGAATTGTCATTGCCATGTAAATTCTACTTTCGCTGCACTGAGTTAATGTGGGTACAAGAGAAATCATTTAGAAAAAAACTTGGATTCGAGTAATTTTAGGGTTTGTGATCTATTGGAGACAAATTATGAAAAATATTTAACTCTATGTGTTCTGTATATTGTGAGAATATATTTATCAAAACACCAAGATGGTTAAAGAAGCAAATATTGTTCCAGTTGTCATGTTAACCAGCTTGAAATATATTTTGATCATAGTTTTCTCAGCATAAAAATATTCAGTGTCTCCCTATTTCATAGAAGATAAAATCAATTAAATTCAATAAACATTTATAACATACATTATGTGTAAGGCATTGTGCTAAGTGTTATATGCTATAGCTCATGAATCATAGCAGAACTTTCAAGGTACACACAAAAATTTGAGAGAAGCAGCATAAAAATGCTTTGTATTTTCAAATTATTTTTGCCTGGAAAAATCTGGAAAAGCATCTTAGTAACATGGCCATTCTGGATAATTGGTATTTTGATGTCGGAGAGAGTAAAATGTAATAGATAGTATTATGGTAGAATGCACTCACTGCCTCTCCCTGATGGGCTGGCACATAGATAATAATTATAGCTCTAAGTCCATTGGTCAGAGTTCCTCAAATAACTTGCTCTGGTTAATAAAATGTGCACCATTTCCAAGGAGAAGCTTTAAGAGTCAGCACACACAAAAAAGAGGTTAGGGAGGAAGCCAAAACAAGAGACTTTTAAAAACTGAGAACAAACTGAGGGTTGATGGGGGGTTGGAGGGTGGGGAGGGTGGGTGATGGGTATTGAGGAGGGCACCTGTTGGGATGAGCACTGGGTGTTGTATGGAAACCAATTTGACAACAATTTTCATATTAAAAAAATAATAAGAAAAATAAAAAAAAATTTAAAAAAGAGTCAACACATGGTCCCATTATCTCTCTTCTCCTTCTGACAAGAGACTATTGTGTTCTAGATAATAATAGCTGGTCCATTAGTCTTGTTCAGAGGATGTAATGGACATGAAGCAAAACCACAGGCAAATGAATGTGAGTGAGAAATAAACCTTCATTGTTTTCAAGCATTAGCATTTGGAGCTATTCGTTACTAGAGCAAAATTGTAGTTTAAGCTGACTGATAGCAGCGACAGGACATCCTGGATGATGACACCAAAAAACGAAACAAAACAAAAAAAGCACAAAGACAAAAAATTAAGCAGGATTTGTGAGTGGTTACAGAAATAATACATTTGATCTGAGAACAAAGTGAATAAGGAAAGATGTGCATAGAAATGTAATTTCTAGGGGCGTCTGGGTGGCTCAGTCGGTTAGGCGATAGACTTCAGCTCAGATCATGATCTTTCCGTTCCCGAGTTCAAGCCCCGCATCAGGCTCTGCTCTGACAGCTCAGAGCCTGGAGCCTGCTTCAGATTCTGTGTCTCCCTCTCTCTCTGCCCTTCCCCCCGCTTGTGCTCTGTCTCTCTCTCTCAAAAATAAACAATAAAAAATTAAAAAGAAATGCAATTTCTATCAGTACTATAGAGGGCCTTATTTATGATCTTGGATGCTGGAATTAGTAGTAGCTAACACCTAACTTAATACGCAATAGGTAAATACCAGATGTTTTGATTGGAAAGATGGCTTATTTGAACTGTATTTAAAGGAACATTCTGGGGCACTTGGGTTGCTCAGTCAGTTAAACGCCTACTCTCAGTTTCAGGTCTGGTCATGATCTCAGGGTTTTGTGGGTTCAAGCCCTGCATTGGGCTCTGCGCCAAGAGAAGATTCTCTCTCTCTCTCCCTCTCTGCCCCTTCCCCTCTCAGGCTGTCTCTGTTAACTCTCAAAATAAATAAATAAACTTTAAAAAATATAAATAAATAAATAAATAAATAAATAAAGGAACATTCCTTCAACACCTTAATATAGAAGTCATTGGAATAGAGAGGGATGAGAAGTAGATGTCTGGAAAGACCATTCATTGGCTGTATTTATTGATCATCAACAAAATAAAAACAGAAAGAAGATGCCAAGTTGATTGATTTTGGAGGCCTGGATTGCTGGGAGGTTGGTGGATCCTTTGGTGGAAATAGCTAAGCTGGACAAGAAAAGAGTTTCTAAGAGGAGGATAGATTAGATGCCAATTATTGTGAACTTAAAATAGAAATACGATTGAGAGATGGAAATGTCCAACGTACAACTGGAAATTTCAGTTTGGAAATGAGCAGAGATCTTGCAGCTAAAGATAGTGACTTGAAAGCTGAAACACTGGTTAACTATGAAATACCTGAGGTAGATATTTGAGGTAGAGGTTTGCAGTTAAAAATTTGATGGGTTAAGGGCACCTGGGTGGCTCAGTCAGTTAAGCTTCTGACTTCAGCTGAGGTCATGATCTCACAGTTCATGGGTTCGAGCCCTGCATTGGATTCTAGATGATAACTCAGAGTTGGGTGCTTGCTTGGGATTCTGTGTCTCCCTCTCTCTCTGCCCCTCCCCTGCTTGCTGTCTGTCTGTCTCTCTCTCAAATATATATAAATCAACATTAAAAAAATTTTGATGGGTTTGAGTGGGATGGGGAAGAAGTGTATCTAGAAAATTGTCAGAGGAGCAAAAGAAAATAGTTGTCAGAGGACAATAAAAAATAGAACTCCTCTTTGTTAGCCTCTCATTTGGGAAACCAAGTGATAGAGCTTAAAGAACATGGCTTGCTACCATTTGGGTTCTGACATTCACGACCTTTGTGATCTGAACAACACATTTTACTTCTCCGTCAGTTTTATCATCTGTAAAATGGAGAAAATAAATTGCACCTTGGTTGAGACAATTTGGAGAGAATTAGATGGCATGACTTACTGAAGCATACCTCACTGTGCTTGGCACATAGAAGGGACCCACTGCTAGTTCTTATCTCTAGCATTATTATCCAGGACTTCTATATGTCAACTCATTGTACCAACAGTGATCTAGTGATCTTACATATGTATCTGAATCTTGTTGAAATCCCTTTAGAAGACCCAGTTCAAATCTCATCTGCCCTACAAAATATTTCCTGACATACTAGCCTCCTGCAAATTGCTGCATCATCTATTGCCTTAGTCATGAGGCTCACAAATTATGTTTTATGTCCTGATTTCTTTCCAGACTGCAAGTCACTTGAAAATAGATATTGTTTCACATATTTTTATTTCCAGTACCTCACACAGTGGTCTGCTTACAGTGGAAACTTATAAAAGAAATATCTGTATTGATATTTTTTAATACAATGGCTGTTCTCTCCTATAACCCAAAGGGGATCGGTAGTTAAAGAATTTTAAAAGAGTGTTACAGGTGAAACGTATCAAATATAACATGTACACCTTACAATTTATGTCAACTTTAAATAACACATGCAGAAGGTCTGGAAAAATATCCCTCAGCAAATAAATCCTAGCATGGGTGGTATTAATCTCCCCTGTGTGTCTACACATGCTTGCTGACTTTGAGCACCTAGGACTAAAGTATATGGAGATGATATCTTCTGTGTCACTTGGGCTCACGACTTCAGCATGACTGTCGACTCCTCACTTTTTCCTAATCCCTGCCCCATATCTAATCATCACACACTTGATTATTTTCCAAGTCAGGATTCGTTATCATAATACAGACACGTGTTAACCTAGCTCTAAGACCATCACCATTGCAAAGTGATGAGTCTCCCCAATTCCAGTATCTGTTTTTTCACTCTCAGCACTGAGGGTTTTGTAATCGTTCAGTATTAGAGTTGATACACCTCCTTAACTCTTCTTCATTTTTCCTGCTTTGAGAACTGGACCTGATACACTAACATGTTCCTACTGTGTGTTTTTGGAGTTGGAACCAGAGATGGTTAGTTGTTCAAGTGCGGACTCCTCACCCAAATGAAGGCTACCAAGTAACCACCCCCCCAATATATTCAACATTGGACAAAATGGCACTGCAATAGTGATCACTGGTGGCTGTCACTTGCACCAATGAAGACTGTCAGTGGAGATGACCAAATCTGTCTAGTTCTTATTCATCCCTAAGCTTAGCTTTTCAAATCTTCTATTTTCCCCTCCCAAGGTAGCTAGAGAGTGTCTATTACTTGCAACCCGAAGAATACTAAGCATTTGTTTATACTGAATAATATTCGCATAATTTTAGTTATGTTATTCTCAACCAAAGGGTTAAATGACTTTATGGTTATCCATTTTCAAAATTTCAAACCCTTAGCCTGAATATTGAGACCTTCCATTGTCTTTTTAAAGCTATATTGTGACCTTATTCCCTTCACTCTCTTTCACACATTTCCTATAATTATTACCATGTGTGAGTCTAATATGACCCCATAGAAATGTTGCTAAGAGTGTAGGTTTTGGCATCACGTTGTTAAATCCAAACCTTGGTTTTCCAATTTAGTGAGTGACCTTTACAAGCTACTTCAATTTCCTGTGTTTCACTTTCTTAATCTCTAAAATAGAGATAATAATGATGGTACATATTCATCGTGTCATTATAAGTATCAAGTAGTTAATATTCACAAAGAGCTTAGATTAAACCCAGTACAACGTTCAAGATTAAAAAAAATGTTACTAGGATTATTATTTGTTGTTCCTGAATTATACTCGGTATTTTACCAATCTCTGAATTACCTCCTGCTATTCTCTATTTCCACAAAGCAGTGATATCTATTGATCAAACCCAGCTCAAAGGACACTGTCTCCAAAGAATCTCCCTAAGGCCCTGAAGCTAAGTGAGTTTCCTTCTAAGATATTCCCATAGTATGTCATCATAGTACGTTCTCATTTCCAGCTCTGGAAAAATGCCCACATTCTACCTTGCTTTATAGTTATATATGTATATGCCTTATTTTTTGCTATTATAAACTCAGAGGAAATCATCTGGATGAGTGAAACGTTTTATGTTCTACACACTTAGCATAATGCACAAACTTAGCCTCAAAAGAAATCTTTGCTAAGAGAATAACAAGAAGGAAATATTTCATATCTTTTCTCATTCTCACCATGTTAAAAAAAAGTGTATAAATAGGATCCACTTTTGACAAAGGAAGGAAATCGTTTGTTCAAATATACCTGGATATTTAGTAACAGATCGGGGGTTAGAGATATGGTGCAGATATCATCTTCCAGTCCATTTTTCTCTACCTCATTCCATTTCTGAGCTTGGCCTTCTGGCCAGCTAACAGCACACACGTTTAGATGGTAAGGAATCGAGGAAGCGGCAGTTATTGTGATCAGTTTTCATCCTTGAGTATAAATTTACAATTTTAAGTGTGAATTAGAATACACTCTTTAGAAGCCTGTGAAGAATAATGTGTCCTGAAAAGAAAAATTGAAAATAAGTTTGCGCTTTTTTTTTCGTGTTGAAAGCTCGAGTACGGGTTCCTCTTTAACTCTGCTTTCGGGTGCCCCAAGTTTGGGCACTTGGTGAAAGGCATGGTCAAGTCAATGGGAGATCAATAGAAGCTGTGCTGATCTGTACCGCTGTGTCCATTAGTTCAGTTGCTTAGTAACTCAGATGTAAAGAGATTCACAGGTCACAACTGAAACTGGGGAACAGGATGATAATGGGGAAGCATGGTCTGTACCCACTCAACATTCAAATTGCTGTGATACTTTCCTTTGCTGCGCACTCGAATCAGTTCAGCTCAATAAGAAACTAACAGGGGGGTGCCTGCGTGGCTTGGTCGGTTAAGCGTACGACTTCGGCTCAGGTCATGATCTCGCGGTCCGTGAGTTTGAGCCCCGCATGGGGCTCTGTGCTGACAGCTCAGAGCCTGGAGGCTGTTTCAGATTCTGTGTCTCCCTCTCTCTCTGACCCTCCCCCATTCGTGCTCTGTCTCTCTCTGTCTCAAAAATAAATAAAAGTTAAAAAAAAAATTTAAAAAAAAAAGAAACTAACGGAATTTAAAGATCTCTTTGGCTCCTCAGCTGATGTTTCCTCTAATAAATCTTCTCTGTGTTTGTTTTCGGCAAAACAAAAGTCTGAAAGGAGTACTCCATTCTCCTTTATTACATTTGATTTAAGTATTATTGAGGATACATTTTGAAGTAAGAGGAAACATGATAGATCCATATCTCACTGCTCCCAGATGCAGGCATTGATAAGAAAAGAAGAAATCATAACCATAAACTAGGGCTGAATTAAAATTTATAATTTCATTAAATATATACAAACAGATGACAATGTTGAGCTTTGCCCTTGATTAGCCCAGTTCAACAGGAAGATGACTCTTGTATCTTCAGTGTCTGTTAATGTTTTCTTATGATTGAATTGCTAGAAATGTTTCCTTTCAGAGTTCCACTAACTTTATGTAAGAATAGGACTTTAAAATATTTCTTATTGTTTCCTTTCTTTTTCATAACCCCTAATTTATTATGACTACAATATCATCATACTGGGGGATGTCTATGCGGATGGCATTTTATAGGTCACATTTCTGTTTTGAATTCAAAAATGTTAGCTGTGCAATTGTGGAAGCAATGGGAAGGCTGGAATCATTTTGTTATGACAGAGCCATGACTTGCTCCTTAAATTATGATTGAACACTTTTATATTCCGCAGATATCATTACTGTGTGACAGTCATTTCTAATTGATACAGATTAGAACTGGAATTACCTCAATTCTTGGGCAGAGGGACTCTTGCTGAGAAGAAAGAGGAGATGCCCTGCTGGAACAGGTGCAGAGGAGGGAGATACTAAAGATATTAAGGTTCTACCTCTGTAACCCCCACTTCAGATTTCTTTTTTCCTGGGTCACCGCAAGTTAGAACCAATCACCTCCATTGTATCTACCACTGGAATGAATAGAATCGAATTTCCTCATTCTTATCTTGCAGCAGTGCTTTATAAGGATAATTACTGAATACACAATTTTATGATGACCTGCTTAACTGTAACCCTGAAGTCTAGGTGCAATATATAGATATGGAAAAAATATATCACAAAGGCCCAGAGCCTAAAGAGTGTCAAGCAGAGACAATGTATGTAATTCACTAAATTTCATCAAAGAGTTGTGTGGGTCACAATCGCAATTATTTCCATTTTCCTTGGAAAATTATTCGGTGCTTAATTACAGATACAGTTTGGTATGTGGTCTATGGCAAGATAAGGAGTGACACAGAGTGATATGGGTAAATATGGACAAAGCCAATACAGGTCTCTCGGGCCAGACGACATATTTGTTGGCCAAATTAGTTTGGAAAACTTTTTGCGAGGCAAGAGTCATAAGATTTTAAATTTTTGGATCTCTAAGCTAGGAGATCATTTCAGAAGACTCTGTGAAGCCAACAGCATATGCTTTTTAATTCTTTCTTTAAAAAAGACCACTCTATCTATGCTTCCCAGAAACACACACCCACACATTCAACAAATAGGTCTTGGATTTGTTCTGTTAATACTGAGAGAAGAATGGTATTGCATAAATAAACCAAAGCATCCTGATCCCAGACAGCATAAACTAATCATGGATGCTGCCAGATCCGGTATATAAATAAATAAAAGCCATCGGAACAGCAAGCTAATGTTCAGCGAGATATAATCAAACCTTGGAATTAAAGTTTTAAAAAAATTACATTGCCCTCAGGCAGATTTATAAGCAGAAATAGATTTCCTTCAGGCAAATTTATAGGGAGAAAAAAAGACTCTTCTTAAGGCTGAATGGTGGGAGTCACCACATTTAGGAATTTGCTGCAACCGTGGTTCCTAAACTATGGGGACCTTTTAAAAATCCAGATTCCTTGGGCACTCCTGACACTAACTGTGCTCAGTCCTGAACTCCAGATTCCTCTATAAATAGCCTATTTGACAGTTCCACGTATAAATCCAATAAACCTCTCAGCCTCAGCAGCTCTAAAAGAGAATTCCTACTCATCCTCTAGTCCTTATTACCAAATACACCTCCCAAACTTGTTTATTACTCAGGGTGTCTGTCTTTGTTAAAAAGTACAAGCATTCACCTTATTGTTTATTCTGATCACTGAAAATTGCATCCTGTATGTTTCTCAAACCTCATACCCAATGCACCACCTAAATGTGCACCTCCAGCTTCAAAACCTATCCAAACCCAACTATTTCAAACCATCTCCACTGCCAACACCCTAGTTGAAGCCACCAATTTATCTTTCCTGGAATGCTGAACTCCTAACTGGTCTCCCTCCTTCCAGGATCCATCACGGAAGGTCCCAGAGGATGTCTCTGCCCATACCTGCAATCTCACTTCCTATAGAGCTGCACTTCACTCTTGAGATTCCAGGAAAAAAAGGACCATGTTGCCCATCCCCAAACATGCCAAGAAGAAGCCTTTGTAGTGGGTGCTTTCTTTTCTTGGGATGTCTTTCCCAGAGGCCCACATGGCTTGCTCCTTGACTTCATTTAGCTCTCTGCTCAAACATCACTCCAAGATGCTCTGACTTACTGTCTGTCACCATTTTCTACTTCTTGGTCTGATTTATTTACACTCTACCAGTTACCACTACTTGAAATGATTTTACGTGTTTTTCTGTTTGGCTGGTTGTTTTGGTCTCTCATTAAAATTTAGGCACGGTGAGGTCTGGGACTTTGGTTCACTGTCGTATTCACGGAATCAGGAATAGTTCTACACTTATAGCAGAAACATAACAATTATTTGTATTTTATAAAAATTCCCCAAGTGACTTGCATTCAACCAGGTTGCAAAGCACTGATATATAGTCACTAAATAATTATTCTGTGTCTTCAAGAGTGATCTAGAAAGCATAGGCTACTATTTTGTATGATATCCTTAATATGTGTATTGCTTAAGACTATCTTAGAAGATGGGTGCCTGGGTGGCTCAGTCGGTGAAGTGACCTACTTTGACTCAGGTCATGATCTCATGGTCCACGGGTTCGAGCCCTACATAAGGCTCTGTGCTGACAGCTCAGAGCGTGGAGCCTGCTTCGGATTCTCTGTGTCTCCTGTCTCTCTTCCCTTCCCCTGCCCACACTCTGTCTCTCTCAAAAATAAATAAACATTAAAAAAAAGACTATCCATAAAGAGGGTGTTAGTTTTTATTTTATTGCTTATGATACAAAGGTATCCTTCCATCAAGAGCATAAATATTTTATTTTCTCTTATTGGAACATTAATTGTTGGAAAGGAGAGACACAGACCTGAACTGAGTCACTGTTGGCCAAACATCTCTTCTTTTCAGATAATTGACAATATAACTCACTTTGGAAATGTAGTGGGTGGAGGGATAAAGGGGCTCAGACCACTAGGGGTTTAAATCTTGATTCTTTCCTGTGACCATTGTCATGTAGTCTTGTTTCTTAATCCTCTGTTTGTCCATCTATAAAGTAAGACTATTAAACAGAGCTCTCAGGGTTATTCTGATGATCAAAATATATACGTAAATATTCACTTATTTATTTTAAGTAAAAGATTCCTGGGCCACATTCCTGACCCCACTTATACACACACACACACACACACACACACACACGTCTTCAACTGATACCTGAAAGGCAGGTCGTATGCTGGGTTCCTCCAGCCCTTCTCCTCATTTCTCCTCTAAAAACAGCATTTTGAAAGTAATTTAATTTTGAACAAAGTAGATATAAATCCCTTTACCTCTTCTGCCTTACTTTCTTTCACTTTCTTGTTTTTGTACAAGGCTCTGGTTTCCCAGGGCTTTTCAGAGACCTTGGCTAGTAGAGTGGTGGTTATTTTCCAAAAGTCAAAATATTTAAATATGAAAGTTAACTTGGAGAGGCGCTTGATGGATTTCTTGGCAAAGCGAGTCTGTAATACTGTCTTTCTTTGGGAGATGTTGTTGGCTTTTTCTTCACATTTGTCTGCTACCATTTTATAAAGTGAAACCTCCAATGGGCAGTTGCAATGCAGCTTGAGATCTGGCATTGCGTGTCTTTTCACAGGTCGCTGGTGCTGAGGTGTTTCCCTGCGGGCATCTGGTGAGGGATAGGCCGTTGCAGATGTCACCTGCAGAGTGAAGGATGGCACCCAGTTTTGTCGGAAACAGGAGTTCTATTATCATAGCTTCATGCCTCTGTTGGAACCGTGAGACCACGCACAAGTGTGGGATATTTTAGCTAAGCAGATGTGTCTCTGCAGTATAAAGATCAGTCAATTATTTGAAAGCTCAAGAGCAGAAATGACTTTCTTATAACATTAGACTTGGGAAATCAAGGCAGTACATCAGCAGTTTTGTCCTGAAAACTTTATGCCAGCTTTTTAGTCTGCATTGGGAGAAATATTCACACCTCGTGGTAGTGCTATTACTCACAGAGGAGAAAATGGCCTGGAAAACGGGCAGGAGGACAGGGGAGGGCCGGCTTTGTCTGGAATATGCCTCCAGAGGGATAGCATATCAACTACCCACTTATGAGGGGCACCATAGCCTGTGATCCAAAGCATGGGATTTGGGGAGAGAACTATTTCTGCAAATGTAATAAAGCATAAGGAGAGTGTTGTTTCTGTAAAAATGGTGTTAGAGTCTAATGCATTTTTTGAAATGCAGGCTTTCCACTGGAGTCTGATACTAAAACTTTGCTAAGGACCTTAGAGATAGCCTACGATATATCCCTTTCTTTTGTGTATGACGAAAGAACAACTGTGGCTTTGCCAGCAGTTAACAAGTAGCACCAAACGCCTTTGCTTCCTGTCTGTGTCCATATACAAAAAAAGCACATTGGCTGACATATTTCTGTCCTAAAGAGAGTGGACTGCAGAATGTAGGCCCCTCTTGGTGAGCTTTTGTTTTTAAAACAGAACACAGCGTTTCTGACTTAATTTATGCTTAAACTCACAGTGATCTCCCATGCATTTTGCTTAGGTATGTTTCAAGCCCTGAATGGATAATTATGGAATTGCAGTTATCTGCATAGAAATTAATGGTTTTCTCACAAGGAGGGGTAAATGTTTTCAAACTAATTTTGTTCCTTCATCATCATTGTTTAGTGGAAATGCTTCTGAAGCACTTAGCTGGCTAGTTCAGAATAAATTAAGAATATGTTTGCCTCCAAAACTTGCAAAAATATTACTAAAGCAGAATTATTTGAGATAAGAGAATAAATTCCCAGGAAATAGTCTCTATTTTTATCTTCAATATCCCTTCTCTTTAACTCCAGGCTTATGAATTTTAGCAACTACTATGACAGTCAAACTTGGTAGAGTCAATGAACCAACAGTCACAAAAAAGAGAACAGTTTGAACACACTTGTATTTGTTCATTGATACATTTATTCATTCAAAAATAAATAAATGCATCAGCACCTGCTATACACTGGGCAATGTTCTAGGCATCAGGGAAATAATGGGTAAAATAGTCAAATTTCACACTCTGGTGGAATTTACATCCTACCAGATCTGTTCAAGAGCTGTCTGTACCCATGTTCGTTGGTACTCCAATGTTTCAGTTTTTCCAATAGAAAAGCTGAGCTAAAGACAGATTTTATTTTCTTTTTGTTGAAATTGTAGACTCCAGGAAACTGAGACCTGGAAAGGATGTTGTAGATTATTTATATGAAGCCCTTCAGTCACTTTGCAGGTGAGTATAAGAAGGCGGCAGAAAATGGCAGAGGTTTTTCCCAAGGTCCCGACCCCACTCAGTATTGGATATTTTAGTAGCAGAGTTCTATACTGTTTGTTTCCTAGGGCTTCCATAACAAAATACCACAAACAAAGTGGCTTAAAACAGCAGATATTTATTCTTTTACATTTCTGGTAGCTAGGGGTCTGAGATCAAGGAGTCAGTAGGGTTGATTCCTTCTAGAGGTTCTAAGAGATAATCTCTTCCATGTGTCTCTCCTAGCTTCTGGAGGTGGCCAGCAATCCTTGGCTTGCAGATGCTTTGTTCCAATCTCTGCTTCTGTCATTCCCATCCTGTGGCATTCTCCTTGTCCCTCCTGTGTCTTCACATGTCATTCTTATAAGGACGTATGTCATTAGATTTAGGACCCATCCCAACCCAGTAGGACCTCATCTTAACTTGATTACATCTGCAAAGCTGTTTCCAGGAATGTTACATTCGCGGGTATCAAGGATTAGAACTTCAACATATCTTTTTGGAGACACAATCTATCCCACCACATATATTTAGTCTTGTGTTCTTTATATAACACCAAACTGCTTCCATCCCTAAACAAGTGTCAGTTAACATCATTGCAAATATTTTGTTGTTGATATTTAGAAAGAACCCTTGGAGTTAGAGGAAGTAAGATAGATTTTTTTTTAAATTACCTATTTTAGTTCAGCATGATTTTGAGCAGAGCATGTACAATGTGTTTAAAATGCGGACAAGTAAAAACAACAGCATAGTTCTGCCATACTGCATTTTGCTTACTAACATGCCTAATCCCAATTCTTCCTTGTTTCTTAAATGACTGAAATCTGCAAAGAAAAAAAAAAAGAAAAAACACCCATCATGCTAATTGAGATGTGGTGTTCACTTCCATACCCCAAGGGAAACACGGCTTGATTGCCAATTCCCCAGTACGTCCTCACTTCTATAAATTTTAGGACAGCTAACTTCCTGTCTTGGGAAGATGGAACTCACTCTTGAGACCCTAGCTCATTTGTAAGGTATTTCCAGAATGGAGTAAAAGTGGTGCCAAATGTTGCAAATCTTGTATGATCTGTGCCATGAGACCCTCAACTGATTTCATTCACAAGCACATAAAAACTTAGCTCAATGTGAACCACAGTTCTGTAAAGGAACAGATCAGGATGCCATTCACTCTGTTAGGGGTGCTGCCCTGGCATGGCTTCCCCAAGTCTTGCTGGCTGCATTTGCCAAGGCTTTGTGCTTTTTCCTCTTTTTACCTGAAAAAAAGCCATTTGGAATGTTTAATCAAGATGACACAACCAACTGTAATATTATCCTTTGATTGCCAGGGAAAATAAGCTTTAAATGTTTCTATCGTAATTTGATTTACCATAAACTAGGCAAAAGAATGAAAAAAAAGGTTCATATGAATTGAAGAAAGGCATAAAGAACTTATTAATATATTATGGATTAAGGATCTGATTGTCCTGGAGGGAATAAAACAAGAAAGGTAGATTTTAATAAAACAAGACAGATGTATTAAAATAAGACTATTTTATTCAATGGTTGAATCAATTTTCTAAGAAGAATTAAAATACAATTTCAGACATCTTTTATGTGTCACTTTATAGCTTTCTAGCCTCCCAATCTTTGTCCTAGCTGCCACTGAGGTGACCAGATCTCTCTGATTAACCACACATAAATACAACCTGGTAGTGTCTCTATTCAAATACCTCTCCCCTCACACCTGGGTAGAGTGATCAGCTTGTCCTGGTTTGCTCTGGACTTTCCTCCTTTTAGCACTGTAAGTCTCTCATTCTGGGAAACCCCTCAATCCAGGGTATACCAGATCAGTTGGACTGGGCAAAGCTGGGGACATTGTGGGAGTCAATTCAACGCTCATGCGTATACAGCCTGCAAGTGCGGGGGATTAGGGTTTTATGGGGTGAGCTGTTGTCCATTGGAAGTCGGGAGCTGATGGATAAATCCTTCCTTTTCTTTGTGGAGCTGACTGTTCTGACATGCTGTGTATATAGCTTTTCAGAGGGCTGTCCCACTGGATTAAGCGATTATATGCATGTAGCCGCAGCTACCTGATATTGACTCTCCCTCCTTCCCCCCTTGACTATCTTGTTTCTGTCTCGCATTCCTCGGGTTTTCACAACAGGATGAAGTAATAGCACAGAAGCCATTTGCCCCAACCTTCTCTTTTAGTGAACTCAGGCTACAAACGTAGGCATCCAGCAGTGACTCCAGAAGATCAACCTTCGGGATCAGTTTGGTGGCTAGATTACTCACTTCTGGTAGTAATGGGGTATCTATAACCCCCAACACGGATCACAGTTACTCAGGTTTTCATCTTTGGTCAGTTAGCATAGGGTGCAGCAAAAAGGTGAGGCCCTGGACAAGTGGCAGCAGTGGTACTTGGAATAATGAGGACAATAAGAATAGTAAAGATCACAGAGCGAGCTGGTGTCTATTAACTGCATTAGTAATAACCACAGGCTCAGAGCAGTCAGTTGTCAACCCATGCTGTGCTGTGAAAGCCAATATTCCTCTCTGACAGCTTTTAAGGACATTTTTATCTCCTGCAGTTGCTGGGTACACTATGTAAAACATCAAGAATTGGATATAATTATAAGAGAGGCAGAGTTGCAAAGGAAACAGAATGCCCATACTTGACAGGTCTTCTGTGCCAAAGTCAGGAATCATAGGAGTGGTTGATACTGAAATTCTCGAAACCTGGATTTTCCTAAATCCTCTGGGCTGGCATAATCAGTTCCTTTCCCTTGACAGAGGACAGCAATCTGCCCTTATTTCGAGGCCATCCTCAAAGCAAAGGACTTGCAGGATTAAGTTTGTCTACCCCAAGACCTACCCAGGCTGTTCTGTCCCTGATAGCCAGTGTTAGGTCTTAGCACAGCAGAAGCAGGGGACTATTTGCTCCAGAAGAAAATTGCTTATATGCTAAAGAAATTATAGGTTCTGGCTAATAGGCGGCAGCCACAATCCAAACAGGTACAAGAGTGGATCTTGAAAACACTGGAGGCGGGAGGTAGAAAATAAGGCTGTTTAGGGGAGAACGTATTATCATGGAGAAACCCTTTCATGGCTGGAGAGTCCCTATTCTGGCAAATAGACCTAATAGTCTGTTGGAGTGGCTAGGCAAAGTTTGGACCTGATAATGGCTCCCCAAATAAATGACGTGGACAGACAGGAACATTCTTGGTATACGATTGAGAAAGTAGTCAGAGACTGAGAAGGGTAGTGATGTTAAAATGGATTTTCCACTGAAGACTCTAGAACATTCTACTGAATTGTATTCTATAGAGGATAGTCCCTTCACTAAGGCAGTGAGTAATGTACTGGTGGGGTGTATCCTTATAAAGCTCAGTGGTGGCTCTTCTCCGTAAGCTGAAGTGAAAATAGGAGATGCCTCCATAGAACGAGACTGGTCATCCTTAGCAGCCTCTTCAAGACCCACCTCTGGAATTTGTGTTTCCCACGCAGCTAGGATGGGGGTTCTCATTTCTAGAAAACTCCTGCTTCAGCCAGGAAACATGGTAAAGCTTCTACTGACTTGGAAGCTGGAACTCCCACATGGCCACTTGAGGATCCTGATGCCAGTGGCCTCTCATCAAGCAAATAACACTGCAACTTGGCCCTCATTGGTGAGTAATTCTGATTACCATGAGGGTCTATAGTGGCTGCCATACAATGGGAACATCCACCACACACACAGAGATCCCTGTTGCATCTCTTGGTGTTTCTGTGCCCAATGATAAAGAGAAAGAGGCAATTGTAGCAACCATCACATGACAAAGGCAAAGCATCTAAGGAATCATAACCCTCAACAACGAATCACAGGGTCACACTACCAGGTAAGAAACTCAGACAAGACAAGGTGCTGGCTGAGGATGAAATTAATCTGGAATGGGTGGCAGAGAAATTAAAAATAATAACCACTAATTAATACATGTGGACCAGCTTCAGAAGTGGAGATTTGGGGTTGTTTGTTACTTCTCTTAACTAAGTTTCTTCAGAGATTGCTCTTATTTTTTATTATTTTTATTTGAGAGACAGAGAATGCAAGTAGGGGAGAAGGGGAGAGGAGGAGAGACAGAGAAAGAGTGGGAGAGAGAGAGAGAGAGAGAGAGATCATCGTAAGCAGGCTCCATGCTTAGGGCTGAGCCCAACATGGGGCTCGATCCCACGACCATGACATCATGACCTGAGGTGAAATCAAGAGTTGGACGCTTAACTGACTGAGTCGCCAGGTAACCCTCAGAGATTCCTCTTTCCTACTGCCTTGGAGGAGACTGTGGTAGATTGGACTTGTAAGTCACCCCTTAGAGAAGAATTGAGGACATCTTGTTTTCACAAAAACAATTTTTATAGTTTCGTTATGGGAGCTCTATGTACTCTGACTGGCATGAATAGATAGAGTGAAGTGTGGGGAGAATTCCTTAAGACCCCTGCTACATACCTGTCTAGATCTTCTGTCTCACCTGTGTCATGTTCTAGTTGGTCACCGTGCCAGCCAGTTCTGTATGGCCACTGATCACCTTCCACATAAGTGCCACCTGATAGGACCTTGCCTTGTGCCCACATGGGCACTTCTCACCTCCACTCTCTGAATTTACTTGCTGATTCTGAGAGGTGAACACTATGGGACTCTACTTTGCACATGGGATTACCCTGCACGTGCAATCCAGAAAGGTGTGGGAGGGCATAGAGGATCCCTGTGTTACGAACATTTGATCAATTTGATCAGTGGGAATGGAAGCCCATAAAATTCTTACCTTCCTTCTCCATAGTTAGATGATACTTAGATAGAGTGAGTACAGCTTCTCAGAGGACCGTCTCTTGGGGAGTGGAACCAGTCATACTCAGTGCCAGCTGATTGGACAATTCCTTTTTGTATCCTTGCCTCTCCTTTTGTATTGTAAGGCTATCCTTACAGGAATACAGGAATACAGGAATCCTTGTATTCCTTTTGTATCATGCCTCTCACTCTCACAACCTGGAATTCCACATAAACCTCTTCCCTCCAGTTCTGCTTCCCAGAAAACTCAGTTCAAGATAATACAGTATATTTACAACGTTATCAATGGCAACATTTAAAAGAGTGCAGAAATTATACCAATGTTCTTTGTAGAAGTGAGAAAAGGGAACATGGCAAGAGAAAAACGAAGAAATCTGAAACACAGAGGGAGAGATGCTGGATGGACGGGAAGAAAAGACAATTCAACATGGGAAATTTGTGAATTAGTAAGTAGGTTGTAGTGGAAAAGACGTAACTTAAAAGACCCAGATTTACATCCTCTTCCCAGCGCTTAGCAAATAAGCAAGTATGGACAAAAATTCATCCATTTATCTGCTACTTCATTCATTCTTACAATCGTTGTGCTAGCTCTTTTGAAACTCCAAAGGGGCAAGTGCCACAGGCCTCTTCTCTCAATGAACTGCAACACAAAAGAAGACAGTTATTTTTTTAACATGCAGAAAGCGTACTAATAGAGATATGCACCAGGAGGACTTGAAAGAGTATGCTGGGGCTCTAGAATTCCTAACATGTTAGCAGAGCACAGTTCTCTGAGACAGGGCGTCGCAAGGTGGAGCAGACATTGTTGATGTCTTACAGCCACATCCTCCGAGCCCACCTCGGTTCACCTGCCACTGTAGATAGTTCTGGCATGTCGACAGATTCCCAGTTCCAGGCTGGCTGCTCTCTTTTCTGTCAAGTGACCGTCTCCAGCACTGATGGAGCTGTGCGTAGATGTAACCAAGAAGGACAAGGTAGCTTGAATCTAGAGGACAACTCCAGGAACAGAGAATGAAAGTTGGTACGTAAACTAGCCAGCGTCCTCACCCTCAACCGCACCTGTTCCACATGGCTTCTCCAAGCATGCCCAAGCGCAATGATGCCCAGGTGCCTACAGTGCTATAGCTCACCCACAAAGGCACAGTTGACCTGCACCTCTCCCTCCTCCAATTCACAACACTTCATTAAGGTTTGTTTTGGGAGCAACCCAAATTAAGACAGGTGCGGTTCACCTAAACTCTAATCCATAATAGTAGATATTCTGTTCCTGATGGCAATAACGATTATTAACATTTATTTTGTATTTAGTATCTGTTTATTATCTAATATTTATTATTAGCATTTATTTAACATTTTGATTATTACTATGAATTTAACATTTTGACAGAAACAGACAGAGACAGGGGAAACATTTTGATATGAGATGCTTTACATATAATTCCCATGACAACACGATGGGCTAGATTCTATTTAAGATCCTCGTTCCAGAAATGAGGTAGCTAAGCTTAGAGAATGTGTCCGTGTAGCTCTACTGAGACACTATGTGAGAGTAAAGTAGTGTGATCTCACCCTAATACTTTTAATAACTAGTGGCTTGACTTACCTTCAGGGTCCAAAGGAAAGAGGTATTTTTCATCATATACATATTGCAGGTGAGGACACGTGAGCTTAGAGACTCAGCGAATTACCGAGGCTCACGCCCGGGAGGGTGGATTGAAGGCACCAGGACTTGGAGGCCACAGCTGTGATCTTGCCATTGTCCCATGCTGCAGTCTCGGCCATCTTACCCACCCACACGGCCAGGCTTGCTACTGCATTTTTATTGTTGTTTTTATTCCCCCCTCAATATACGTATATGGTAAAAAAAAATTTTTTTTCAAACTATGAAATTAAAAAAAAGAAGAAGAAGAAGAAGAAGAAGAAGAAGAAGAAGAAGAAGAAGAATGTAAATTCTCATTCTAATCTCAGCCTCTTCCTCGAGGCCACGATAGTTAACTTGTGTTGGGTCCTTTCAGAAAATTTCCATTTATGTATATACGTGTAGCCTTACATATTATGCCTACCTTTCTTTTTTTAACTACCAGTCTTGGACTGGAGATCGTAGTTAGCAGCATCTGTGGCCCTCTTATCTGCCTGTTTTAATGGCTTCATAATACTCCACCCTATAGAGGGGTTATATTTTAATTAAGCCTCCCGCTGATGGTCATTCCTTTGGCTTTCCAGCCTTTTGCGATCGCAAACAATGCTGCCATAAACATCCTGAACATATTCTCTCGAGCGTGTGCATGAGCGTTTCAGTGGGATCATTTCCTGGGCAGTAATATCAGAGGATCAAAGGGTATTTCCATTTTTTTTCAATTAATTGCCAGTTGATGTATTAAACACACTAATTCCCAGGGAACATTTCTGTGACTAATACGTTGTGACAGCATTTCCTTCTTCAAAGAGGACAGAGGGACATTTTCAGGTGGCAGCGGTTTGCAGGCCGTTTGCAGATAAGCACTGCTTCTGGGGATGATGGCTCCTTGACCCTGGCTTAGTTCCTGTTGGTCTCCTTCTCATTGTTCCTTTCGAGCTCCCCCTGAGCTGTCCCAGGTGCAGGAGGCCATCATGTAAACAGACATTCCAAATACCACACCATCTCGATGGGGTGCAGGAGACCACTGCCAAGGACGAAATTAGTCCAGGAACTGGACACATTCTTGCTGGAGGAACACATGACCTTAAATCCACAGCTTAGCACGGGGTGAAAAATTCAAATATCTGATTTGTGTTGAGAGACGGGCTCTGAGAGCAGGCTGGGAGAATGTCTTCTCCCTGCGCACCCTTTAATTAAAACAAATAAACCAAACAAAATTTGGCAAGTTTCAGTGGATTTCTTGGAATGTTCAGAATGGATTGCTAAAAGTAAATAAATACATTCGAAGAGTTTTGACAATTTAAAATAGAGTAGTACAATTTTTTTGACTTTGGATTTATTTTCAGGACAAAAATCAGTGCACTTGGCACCCTCATTTTCTCCTGTCTCTGTCTGTTTCTGTCACTATCTCTGTCCATTTCTCTGCCTCTGTCATCTCTCTTAAATTCAGCGCCCTAGTGCCCAAATGGGTCTGAAATCCCAAGGCTTCTTTACCTGACAATTTCCTTTCTGATCCCTTACTACAGGCTGCAGGGGAAACCATTTCCAGGAAGGCCTCACTCCTTTCTTCCCCTGGGGCCACCTTTGTGAGCTCTTCAAAAATGCAGAGTGAAGTCTTCTTTCAAGAATTGTAAAACTCTCCCGCGACCTTCTCTCCTTCAATCACTAGCTCCTACACCACAACCATCCCAGAGGCCGCCAGGCAGTCCACTTCTACATCTACCAACGAGCTGGCCATTTAGTGTGTTGAATTAGTCTCTTACCCAAGCGACGTTTTCTTAATTGCCTTTATTGGGTTTGAGTCTCTTTGTTACGGTTGCTGTTGCTTCCTCTTCTGTCAACGCAGACTTTCGATTTGCGGCGACTCACGAATCTGTCCATCTCCGCCGGGACCGAGTGTGAACCGGACAGCGGGACGGGCACTAAGCAAGTTTCTCCCACACCCCGCTGCCGGTGCACCTGTGACACTCCTGCCTCTGAAGCTGCCACCACAGTTCTGCCAAAGTGTCTCTGGGCTGAAAGACAGGCAGGTACAGCCAGTTCTGAGGCAGCTTAGGCACTCAGAGGACCGTCTGTGACATCGACAAAGCTGTCTTTCCTTCAAGGGGTCTGGACGATTTGAACTGGGAAGAACTATCTGCACACTGACGTGTTCTCTTAGGATTCCAACCCTCAGGTGACAGTTTTTAAAGCTTATTTATTTATTTTGAGAGAGAGAGAGAGAGAGAGAGAGAGCGAGCGAGCATGAGCTGGGGAAGAGCAGAGAGAGAAAGAGAGAGAGAAAATAGAGAGAGAGAGAGAGAGAGGGAGAGAGAGAGAGAATTCCAAGCAGGCTCTGCCCTGCTAGCAGAGAACCCTACTGGGGGCTCAAACTCAAGAAACTCTGAGATCATGACCTGAGCTGAAAACCAGAGTCTGATTCTTAACCAAATGAGCCATCCAGGCACCCCAAGAGTTTTAAAAGTTTAGATTTAAATGGAATACGATTGACAGGCAATTATAACACCAAAGCATGCTCTTATAGAGGCTTACCACTTAGATACATTCTGTGTCTATTAATTTAGTTGTTCACTAAATATTTCTTATATTCTTCAAGTCACGTGTCAGGCACTCAAGGTGTAGAGGGGCTCATACCCGTCAGCATTTAGTGGACCTAACCTGGAACTGAAAATTCAATCGGGTGCTTGAAGTTCTTTGGTAGGAAATTTGGGAATAAACTCTGAAAAGAGATACACCACAGTAAGAGTGATTATAAGTACCAAATTATATGTGGCACATTCCATCTTAGTCTTAAACAGGTTTTGTAAACTTGTCATTGAGAAAACACGAGTCACGCACGCATTAAGATAGCTTGGATGTGTTAAAACTATTCCAGTTTGATGTCACATCATGGTGCTAAATAAATCCCCTCAAATATCTGTGGTTGTTGCTATAATTGATCAGTTGTCAAGGTGGAAAATGAAATAACTCAGAGTCGCTGAGAGGAAGATGTTCTCAAGATACGTTTCAAGCTTGTGATAGGACCATCCACTGATTTGATGAGGACCAGGCTGGTGGGACTGTGCCGACAGCAGCTGTGTCTGCCACTTGGCATTGGGCTTCCTTTTCTAAAATCTACCTGGTCCAGAAGTCATTAATAACTTCAACTTTCAAGTTTTTCATTCTAGGTCTTCACAAATAGGATCATTGTTCCCAAACGAAATAAAACAATGCCAAAACAAATTAATACAAAAACATGAAATTTCCCCACCGGTGCCTTCCAGGAAAATGAGACCCAGAAAAGAAACGAGAAATGTATAGCTGTAGCATTCATCTTCAAACATTGTTCATCTTTTTTTTTTTCTCCCTCATCTTCAAAAGTATCCCGTGGCACTCTACAATACCTTGACATAAAAGGGACAGAGGATGCAGTGTCTAAAAATAACAAAATAAATTTCCAAAGTAGCTGAGAAAAAAATATTGGAACTCTAAAATGTGAATGAACAAAGACTAGATAATTGCCTTCCACTCACACCCCAAATTTACAAGCCCTCGGGTGATACTTCAGTGCTTTGGGGCCCGCTAATTTCTTTGTGTGGAATTGGGGAGGCTTTTGCCATTGGAGACCTGCTATCAGCCAATCAGGGCGAGCGATCCGGGCTGCTTTGATGTAACATAAGTTGGAGAGTAGCAGGTGGCCTTCCCTGCTGTTTATAGTGCAGCTTGGGGAGTTGTGTCAGATGTAGCAGCTCCTCTTTATCTGCATGGAATCTGTGTAAATCACAAAAGAACAGATGGAAAAATAGTCACATCGCCTTGTTCACCTCTTAGAAGCAGCTCATAAGCCTTTGTACACCACCCGCCCCATTTCAAAAAACAACCACGGGTGGGTTGGTCACCCAACTGCTACAGGGTAATCATTTTGTTTACGAACACATCTAAATACGTGAATTAGGCAAAGAAAACAAAAACAGCAAATGGTTTAAATGATCACAGCTGCTATATCTGTGTATTTTACCATTATATTCGGAGTTAGGTGAAGTAAACACAGAGAAATTGGAAATTATCTCTCATCTACCGGTTCTAAATATCTGTAGAACTTCTTAGTGATGTCAGATGATGCCAGTGGTTTACCACGTATGTTTCTTTGTTGTTGTTTAAATACAATTGTGAAATTACCTGTCAACCTGAAAACCCTAAATAAAGGTTTCATATTGGAAACCTTTCAGAAAAAAAGGCTGAAAAATTGATTGAGAAAGGATTTCACTTGAATTTTAGGTAATTGAAGGAAATATTTTCGATCTACACTAGTATTTTACTACTTGCATTTGTGCTTAAAACACGACATGTTTTCATATATACGTTAAGAATTTAGCCAGGAAATGAAAGAGGATAAAAAAATACTTCCAAAAGAGACAATGGCAGGAACAGAAGCACCAAAGTACTAGGAGAATAGGGTACGATGTGAATTGCCCCACAATGATTTAGAGTGTGATTTGTGAGACAAGGCATTGAAGGTAATGAAATTACAGGTTAACTGGGCCTTCACCACAATGGACCTAAAAAGTCTTAAGATAAAATGTGTGCTTTGACCTGGATGTGATTCAAGTTGACTACTACAAGTTGACTTTAATCTATTTAGAACTTTACAATCTGTACAAATAATACATTTAAACACAAAATTTGTTCAAAGATGCAGAAGGCACAGAGGTTGCTCATTAGAGTGCATTGTTATTCAAAAATGAAACAATTTCTATTTTCTTACAGAACACTACAAAGTGCAGGTATGTTGTTAGAGAAAATCCTCATGGTGCAGTGATAAACTAATAAAAGAAGGACTATAAAGTCTTAACAACAATGCAATAGGTAAGTTCAACTTGGATAGAAGTCAATACCTTCACAAGTGTATTCCCAGGGTCTTATTTTCTATAAATTACAAGAGGACAGAAACACATAGGAATTGTTGGTGGCCCACCACAAATGAATTCTCTAGAAATTTATGTCTAGGGGGACACCAGCATATTAGACCAGTGGTCCTCAATCTTGGGCAATTTTTCCTTCCAGGGAATACTTGGTAATGTTCAGAGACATTTTTGTTGTCACAACTGGTGGAAGAGAGTGTTATTGACATCTAGTGGGTAGAGGCCAAGGATGCAGCTAAACACAGGACATCCTCCAACAACAAAGAATATCTGGCCTGAAATGTCAACAGCTTTGGGACACCTGGATGACTCAGTCAGTTAAGCGTCTGACTCTTGATTTTGTCTGAGGTCATGATCTGATGGTCATGAGATGAAGCTTCACGGTGGGCTCCACACTGGATGTGAAGCCTGCGTAAGAGTCTCTCTCTCTCTCCTTCAGCCCCTCCCCAGCTCATACTCTCTATCTCTGTAAGTAAGTAAATAAATAAATAGCTTTAAATTTGAGAACCATGTTTTAGATAATTAAAGCATTTAATCATATTCCCTATTTTCAAGAGAATGAGATTCCAAAGTTTTGTCATATTCAATATGTAAACTTGGACATATGAAGAGCAGTCAAGAGGTTATGCTTAAGTTCAACAAATACATGAGCTTCTCATGAAATAAATTCTTCAAACAGAATCTACAAAATCCTGATATTTTTGGTTTTGTTTTTGGTATCTCTTTCATCCAGAAAGTTGCAAATGCAAAATAACTGCTTTATTAAACTAAATTAGGCTTGAAGTAAAAGGATTATTTTTCATAAAATTCCAACAAAGAGCTGTATACTTGTAAATCTTTGCTCTGAGTTCAGGAATGTTCAAGTCATTTAACCAAGGTTTGTCTGAAGCAAGTAAATGTTGTATTCCCAGATACTCATATTAGAATACCTTTTATATCAAAACAGCAATGGGGATTGAACCAGACTCTCATTTTTGAGATTAAGATTTTCATGGCTATTTTTTTTTTTTTTGGTAGTCAGATGTGTTTTCCTCATAACATCAGGGAATCAGGGATCCTTCCTTTGTTAGTTCTCTCAGATGCAAAGTTAGAAGAAAAGTTTAAAAGTGAAAATGTCTTTCTTTAGACATTCATTCATTTTTGATACTGTCTGTTAATTAAAACTATTTTTTCGCAAAGAAGATTACTACAAAGGAACCTAGTCATTCCCTATTTCTACTGGAAAAATTAACTTAAGATTGTTTTCTTTGTTCATTATGCCAAAAAGTTAAAAAAAAAAGGAATCTGTATTTTGGGTTTATATGAAATGGGTCAAATAACTGAAACCTCGGGAAGAACCAATATCAAGTATCAAAATTTATTATCAACGATCATGTGAGCTAAAATAATGTAGCAATGGCATTTTGGATTATCTTTTTTTTTTTTTTTTACTGTTACTGTTGATAAATGGGATTGGTGAATTTCTGATGTCCACTCTACTCCTGCACTCAGACTTCTAATTGCAACTCTCATATTTAATCCTGAATTTTGACCTTGTAAAAATGCCTCCTTGAGGCAATATTGAATACCTAATAAAGGAAGAACTTTTCCTAGTATTTGTTTGCTGAAGGTTTACAAATGTGACTGCCTTTAAATATATAGCTATGTGGAGGCTCCTGGGTGGCTCAGTTGGTTAAGCGTTCAACTTCAGCTCAGGTCACGGTCTCTCACTTCGTGAGTTTGAGCCCCATGTCAGGCCCTATGCTGACAGCTCAGAGCCTGGAGCCTGCTTCGGATTCTGCCTCACCCCCTCTCTCTGCCCCTTCCACCACTCATGCTCTCTCTCACTGTCAAAAATGAGTAAATGTTAAAAAAATGTAAATATGTAGCTGTGTGGAAATAGGATGGTGACCCTAGAATCCTTAAAAGTTGATTACCCTTAAAACTTGGTGAGGCTGTCAATCCTTGAAACTTGGCTCATTAGTTTTGCAAGGTGATCCTGGGGGGCAGGAGTAGGTTCTATAGACATATAATATTTGGAAAACCAGCCCAGTTTATCATTCTCTTGGAGAGTTTCAATACACATTGTAAAAAGAAACCAGCAAAGACCAGCTTGGTTTTATTTATCCCAGCATGTCTCAATGCTATTAACATCTAGTGAATCCCATGTTCCAAGCAGCAAATTTTAGAAAAAAAAAAGTAATTTACAGTATCTGCTCTTACTCGTCTATTTGATTTTTGTTTCGGTCCAATTGCACCTTAAGTCTTCTTCACTAACTACTAGCTACTTTCTTTTTAGCACTTCCTTCAGTGGTGTGAACAGGACAGGAGATTAAACACAGATATCTCTCCATTACTTTCTATAAATGGCTTAGTGAGAATAAGTCACTGTTAGACTTTACTTACTACCCCAGAACCCATCTCCTGAAACAAAAATAATGAGGAATTAAAGAAACTAATGAGGAATATGAACACATAAGAACAATAGCAGCATCCAGTGCAACACTTCAACTATCCTTGTTCAAAAATAACATACCGCATTTAAGATCTGAGTCGCATTTCTCTTTTGAGAACTCAGCACACCTTCCACCAGACATTTGGCCACATATATTGGAGCATTTATTGGCCACATTTGTGACCAAATTAAATGCTTACCTATAATCACATCATTGCTGTCCTCGGAGGGTGATGATGCTGCTTTTCAATTTTAGTTCAAGCTTGAGCGTCAAATTTAGAACATCATGTGTTGTCTTTCCTACACTTTGCTCTGAAGACCACATTTTCGGGCTCTGCCTCTTTGTCTAAACAAACACTGTGGGGAATTGAGTTCCAGGGGGGCAAAATCAAGAATAGGGATTGTTCTCAATCTAAACTCTATAACCCTGCCATCTACTTTCCTTCCACTGGAAATGGACGAACATGTTCAGATCAGAGTGTAAATTGGCATGGACCTTCATCTGAAATGCAATAAAGTTAGGAAAGACTGGATGATTTTAAAAAATGTATCATTATTCATATTCAATGCTTCCTCTGCACTTCTGTGTACCATCTGGTCCTGATGGTTGAAGTGCCAAAATACCATAAGGAAAGTTGTTTTTTGTGGTATTTCCAGTCCAACCAGAATCAGAAAGTACCAGAAATCTCTTGAGAAAAGCTGTTGTCATAGGACACAAAGCCCAGTTTGTCAAACCAAAGAGTTTAAGAAGAAAAGTAGCTAAATTCAAACTACCATCCAAATTTAAACACCGAACAAAGAGGGGATGTTTTGGGTTTGGGGTTTACCAGATATCCTACACAACAATAGTGAAAAATAACCCTACCAATCCTTCATAAATGTATCCCATTTCTTTATAAACTACAATTCCATTTTTATTCCTTAATTTGTTCATCTCTATTCTGCATATACATTGATCTTTAAGGAGAATATTTATGGGCACATAAAGTCATGAAATTCCCAGGGAGAAATGATCTAGCAAAGGATGCCCTGAATGGATAACACCAAATTTAAAAGCTTTTATAGATTACATGTAACGTGTGCAAAAATACCTGATCTGATCCTGTTTATGAGCCTTTTCATGTCCAAAGAATTCTTTTACATGACTTTCTACTTCTATATAGGACATCACAGCTTGTCAAAATACAAGGATCTTGAATCTTAAAAGACTCAATCTGTGCTGTAAACTTACTGCCCAGAAGGTTTAGAGTGGGCTGTTAAACTTGGCAAGATTTCTACTTCCATTCAATCCCTAAACCTTCTGAGATTTATTTGACACTGAGTTTTATTCAGCTTAATTTAGTTCAGTTAAAAAATTAAAAAAAAAAAAAAACAAACAAAAACCTCTAAGAGACGAGTTTAAGTGATGATACTATCTATCGTATGACAATTAGTATGTTAAGGAGAGAAGTTTGGCATACGTATTTTTATACTGAAGAAGTGTCTTATAATGCATAGAGCAGAGCTTTTGTGTCAAATATGGATTCCAATCCTGATTCTACACCTGTTAGTGGTAACCTAGGGGTAGATACTAACTGTTCTCTCTTAAGTTTCCTCATCGAAAAACAGAAAATCAATTATTTGACCAGTTTGAAAGGATCAGTGGGCTATTGAATATATAGTCTTAGAGCATAGCCGGTGCTTAGTCTTCTCCTCACCCATGCTCGCTGTGTGGGAGGATCATAAAATAATAGACGGCTGCAGGGCAGATGCTTAAAAGTCTGGCTATTATGAAAGCACATTGAGATTTCTACTGAAGTTCCTGTTTACCCACTGAAAGAGGACAGGATGACTCTGGGGATGTAACTCATATAAGCTTAGGAGGTAATGATGATATTTTTCCATTAAGAATATTACCCGTTCAGCTCCCATAGGCAGTGTTCTGATTTTTTTTTTTATTTATCTCATGAAATAGTAATGCTTCAAGACAGACATGGTCTGACCATGTAAAAATACAACTCCTATACAAGTATTATTGGGTCACTGGCTGTACCATTGACCCAGTCCCAAGGAGAATCTTCTCCCAAAGACTACTAAGGAAAGTCAAAAGAATTCAGGCTAATTTTTAAATGAAAATGAAAGCTCTTTCCTTGAAATTTAGGTCTGCATTATCTGTGCCTGATATGTGCACTATATAACATAATTTGCTAGATGATGTCTGCTTCTAAGACAAGGAGTCCAACTAGTTATTTTTTCTTGAGACATTCACTTTCTGTTTTCACATTTTAGTTCCAGCGGAAGCATGATAAAAGCATGAACAACACTGACATATCCAGGGTCTGGTCCTTAAACCCAAAGCCTTTGGATCCCAAAGTAGTGGGATCTAATCTCCAGGTTGTTACTGCCTTGGTTCTGATTCCTTTAGTTTGCATAATTTAACTTTTCTGGTTTCTTACTCCCTTGAATCACTTGAAATGAATTGAAACATTTAAATCACCCACACTCTCTCAAAACTGTTTTTTTTTTCTTTATATCATTCCCACATAACCCACTTAGAAAAGCAATTAAGGTGTCATCCTAGGAAGCTCCAAAGGAGTACAAAAAGCTGTCTTTTGGAGAACTTTGCCTGAACCTTTCCCCTTCAGTGTTGTGCAGTGAGGCAGCTGACAGTTGCTTGGCTAACTCCTGTCACCCAGCACTGGGGTTCATTGCCCAAGCAAAGCTAATAGGAGGGGGTTCTTTTTTTTTTTGAATGATAAAACTTATATACCGTTCTGCCTTAAGGCTTGAGACACTGTCCTATTAGGAATGCGTTCTGTCAAGAAAAGCAAAGTGCATCCAAAGAGAACTCCATTGTCTCTGTGTTATGTTACAATACTTTTATTAGATAGTGACATTCTCAAGACAGCACCTGCTGCATGGCTTTGGGCGGCTGGCCAGAAATGAAAGGGAAAAGCAATGTGTGGTTTAAATTCAAACAGTGCAGCCTTGCATTGCTGTAACAAATACCAGGGACTGAACAGTTGGGAGGGTTGAGAGAATCTCAGTCTGTAGATCTTGAATTCAGAGTGTATGTGAATGCCCGTCATTGTCAGAAATTTATGGACAGGCAAATAGAAGAAATTCTTTATATTTTTAGTAGGTACATATATTTGACATAACTGTGTATGTTTTGTCCTCTCTGCTTTGGGGGTGATGGTCCTTTAGAAATTTGGAAAAGCACTTATAGCCAATGGCTTCAAGTATAGACACTTAGTAGTACAAAATGAGTACTAAAATGTTGGTATTTCTGAAACTTTGCCATGAATAAACACAGTTAAAGGCAAAAAATAAATAAATATAAATGTCATTCTAATTAGTGGCTAGCATGGATTTTTTTTTCCCTAGAGAAGTATCTTGATTTTTTTTAACGCTCCCTTTCATCAGATTTTGTTGCAAGTATTGTAGAATATACATAAGCTAATGCCTCTTTAATTTCGAGTTGTTTTTGAGATGATCAGATGGTCAAATTCCATAAATTTAACTCACTGTTCACTTTAGACTCCTCAATGCTACATGATGAAGAAAAGAGAAAAAAAAAAGTTGAGCTAGAAAACCAATACGATGATGACGGCAGCGGGGAAAATTGTAAACTTCTATTTCTTGATAATTAATTAAACTTCAGAGAAATAGTACCTGCTTGGGAAAAATCAATGGCATCTATTAAAAGAGAAAACTACAAATCCAATTAAGCAGGACTCTTTTTTCATTAAAGCAAGGCTTAATTCAGTGGAAACCATTGTTCAGAAATTAGACATTAAGTCATTCTTTTTTCTTTTTTTTTTTTCTGTCTAAATTGATGGTACATTGCTGTTGACTTTCTGGTTAAAGGCTTCAGTAAAAAGGCTTTTTGGCCTTTTCTCCATATATCTGATGACCTTAGAGAGTGATGACTTTATAGGATGTGACCACATGGTTCACACTACTGTGAGGTAAGTGTGGAGCTCCCCAAAGTCTCAGTGGGGAAGCAGAAAGCACCGCCATTCAAAAAGAGTTACAGGGTCCCATTGAACGTGATCCCATGACGTTTCTTTTCTGACTCAAATGAAAATTTAACTTGTTTTATGAAAATTATTGAAGATGTTGCTGTCTCTACACAGTTGTTCCTTGGTCTGTGTGTCTGAGTGTGTGTATGTGTGTTTGTGGTTTTATGGAAGAATAGAGACTTTATGTCATTTGAACACGCAAACTTTATTAAATTCTGTTTTGCATAACTTACCCTCTCTCCTCAATAGGTCAGGACTGAGGTTATGAGAAAAGCAGGATCTCATGTCATGAACGGAAAATTCTGAGCACACTAATGCTGTGTTTCATTTCTTCTGGGAATTCTTATCAATCTGATGGGTTTGTTTATGGAGCTGAGTTAGAATCTTAAAAGCTTCTATATGCTTTACTGAAATGTGGAGTGCTTCTGAACTTTAAAATCAATTGCATCGATTCAATTATAGAACATAAGTGAAGACTAATGGTTTTTATGTTCATTAACTTCTGATTTACATAAGATAGAAGATGTTAATATGGTCCCAGAGTCTTTGTGGGAAGCCATTTTAGTTGAGCTAGAGCAAATGGGACTTCCATATTCATTTGCAATAAATCGATATTCTAAAAATTAAAATATATGATCTTCAGCTTAAATTCCATAATTTTCCCATCTTCTTTGTTGTCTAAGGAAATTTGTGAACTCTGGGTCAGACCAGTATAAGCTCTTTACTAGCTACTCTGTGTGTGTGTGTGTATGTGTGTGTGTGTGTGTGTGTGTGTATTTTTTTTTCTCTTAAGCTTTATCAGACATTTAAAAAAATGGCATCAAGTTGTGATTTTTGTGAAGTGCAGAAAAGTCAAACAACCAAAAACCAAAATCAGGACTTAAAGGCAAATTTTGAAATATTTCCTATCTGAATTATATTCAAATAAATCATAAATATTTCAGGTTTTTTTTCTGTGAATTAACAATTGCTTTGTTTCTGATTTTTTTTTACCCTTTATTGGATACCAGAAATTATATTAATATGATGTGTAAATAGAAATGATACTCTACAGGGAACATATAAACCTTGTGGACAGATTGGTTTGGGAATTAGAAGAATCTTTAATAATTTCTTAGGTCCTAGATATGATTTTCTTCTAGTGCTTGTTTACTTTGGAAACCAAGATAGGAATTATAATTACCCTCAAGTCAGTCTTTGTTTGGAAAGTGCTATAGAGTTGCTTTGTAGGTCATATTTATTTTTTTAATTCAACATTTCCATTATCTTTATTATTGTTGATGTAGACATGTGGTAGTATTTTTTCTGATTTACTCAGGAAATTAATGAGAAAATTCAATGAGATGAAAGTCTATTTTGTTTATGAATAGTTTTAGACATAGTTCAAAATCGTTTCTAAACAAACTTGGATGCAAACTAAAACTCACCCACAGTTTTGGTGACTTGGACCTATCTGATCATTCTGAGACTCAAAATTCATACGTAGAAAATGAGATCGATATTTCTACATCTTGTTTTTTTCAGCGTGGGGACTTATATAAGACTTTAGTTGTAAATCAGCTTCTTCAATGACTGATACAGAAGATGTTTAATAATGGGATCTCATTTCTTTCACTGCTTGCCCTGACTTTTGCCCTGAACTCTGGTGTTTGTTCCCTACTCCAGACATTTCCCCTTACATTGGAAGACAAGTGCTCTCTCTTATTTTCTGTTTGGTTACACTCTGTGTATCCTCCATAATTATTTAGGATCAGGTTTGACCTCATAAGATACAATGCGATTCACTGGAATTATAACATATAGTGAGGCATAAAATAATGAGCTAGCAACAAACTATTCCATAAAATGAAGGCTGTTTAGGGGAGTGAGATAAACATTCACTAGAAGACTTCAGTCATAGGAAGGAAAAAAAGCAACAAAGTGAAACAAAATTCACTGTTTAAATCCCATGTTTTATAACTGACTTTAAAATAGAGGGGGGATTAAAATTTTACATATCCCGTGATAAATAGAGTAACCCAGTTCTTTACTTGTCCAAAACCATCTCATCCATTATAATATTAATATACAGAAAGCTATATACTTTCATAGTTTTGAATGTTTATGTAATTTTTCTTTGCCAACTTTCACACAGTTGCTTTGATAGATTATAATCAAGTTGCTTAAAGGCATTTGAGCTCATTACTTACAGACACAAGGTTGCTGTCTGAAAATAAACCTTAATGTCAAGTAATACAAAAATATTAACTTTGCACACTTTGTTTTTGATATGCATGATCAGAGTCAAGCTGAGAAAGGTCACATTTTCAAGTCTCCATTCCATTTTGCACATAAGAATATTCTGATTAGAGAGGTTTCTGGAAAAAGAAGAGAAATCCCTGGGACTGAGGAGATTAAGGAAGAAGATTGAAGAAAGGATTATGGGCCTGGGCACATAAAATGGCACGGAGACTGCCAAAATTGACAAAGAAGGGGACAGGAAAAACAAAACAAAACAAAAAAACCAAGAACAGAGAAAATTAAATGAGATGAAAGTATATATATATGTCATATTCATTAAGGGTATATCTAAGTAAAGAGGTAAGGAGGATTGTTGGATTGTGTGATAGTAAACGATGGTAGTCTAACAAAGAAGTTTCTCTAGAGGTGTTGTCACTCCTGTGACCTTTTTCTTGTCCTGCCAGCTGCTGCTGCTCCAGCTAACCACCACCACCAGCATCTCATGAATTTCAGCATTGAAACCTCTAAATAAGACTTTGGGGTGGGTTGTTAGCATCCTAATTTTATTGAGGAAAAAGTAGAGGCTTAGAGAAATAAAGCAGTTGTCCAAGATAACGTAATTATGTGGTTATTTTTCAAATAGGTTTCTTCGAGATCAGAAACTAGTGTTGTTAAAGGAGAAAATGGGGGGGGCGGGGAGAAGGAGACAGAGAATATAAATAATTAAGGAAAAGGTACGAATTGGGATTTTTTTAGGAGTGGATTCAATGACATATAGCAGAAAATCCAAAATAACAGTGCCTAAGAGTAAAAGGGGTTATTCTTTCGCATAAAAGAACCATGACAATAGACGATCCATTGTCAACTATGTCCTCATTCTATAGTTTTATTTATATTTTGGATCTGCGGCATTTATCCTCAAGATTGACTCCTGGCACAAGTAGAATAAAGTAAAACAAATAGTATCATCAGGGAAAACAGAAATTTGCATAAGAAAGGAAATAAAGTTGAAGTATATTACTTGGCTCAGTAATGGGTAGTATTTACCTAGCTAGAATATTACAGACACCAGGGGCGCTTGGGTGGTTCAGTCAGGTAAGCGACCAACTCTTGATTTCAGCTCAGGTCATGATCTCAATGTTTGTGAGACCAAGCCCTGTGTGGAGCTCAATGCTGCCTGTGGAGCCTCCTTGGGATTCTCTTTCCCCCTTGGTCTTTGCCCCTCCCCCTGGCTCACGTGTGCTCTGTCTCTGTCTCTCTCTGTCTCTGTCTCTCTCTCAATCTCTCAAAAATAAATAATTAAAATCTAAAAATAGAATATCACAGATAGTGAATGCGGATTTAATGAAAAATTGCGATTTAAATATTGGGAGGTTGGGGTGTGTGTGCATGTGTTTGGGTGATGCTGCTTTAAAAATAGCTATCCCTTCAGACGACTTCGAGAGATAAATCAAGAAACAACATCAGTAACAGTGTACGAAGCAAAGTATTAAGGAGTATGGAAGTAAATACCAGAAGAAACGGCTGTAAGAGTTGGAAGTAGATGGCTCTGGGCAGCAGGTCTGTAATAAGAGTTGAATGGATGACAGATTTGCAACATAAGCCTTTCTTGCATTTTGCAAACAATAAAATGAACAATCTCTTTAATACAACTACGATCATCCTCTTAGCATCACAAAACCATTTTTAAATTAGCCAATAGCCACAATCTCACAGTCCAGAAATGAATGCTATTTACTTTTTTGGTGTATTTCCTCCCAAATTTGGACTATGGATTCTTTTCAGATACTTCATTCATTCATTTAAGCATATTTACAAAGCACTAACTGTGTGTCAGACCTAGGGATGGACATTGGTGACAAAGACGATGAAAAAACTCTCTCACCTCAAATGGGTCAGATCCTGTGACAGGAGGTGAGCACCAATGTAGATGATAAAACAAGGCAACAAATGCAGGCACAAAGATATACAAAGGAAAAGAAAAGAGATCAAACTGGAAAATCCAGAAGTATGTGGAGATTAAATAATACACTTCTAAATAACACGTGGATCAAAGAGGAAATGCCAAGGAAAATGGGAAAATATTTTGAACTAAATGAAAACACAATTTACCAAAATTTGTAGGACACAGTGAAAACAGCCCTCAGAGGGAAGTTTATGGCACTGAATGCGTATATTAGAAAAGAAGAAAACCTAAAATCAATAATCTAAGTTCCCACCTTATAAAACTAGACAAGGAAGAGCCATGGAAATCCAAAGGAAGCAGAAGAAAAGAAATAATAAGAATTAGAGCAAAATCAATGAAACTGAAAACAGGAAGTCAACGGAAAAAAAATCAATAAAACTGAATGCTTATTCTTTGAAAAGATCAATAAAATTGATAAGCCTCCAGTCAAGCTAATTAAAAAGAGAGACAGGGAGAGAGAGAGAGGGAGGACACAAATTTAATCATAAATTTATCTAAATTCATTTTTATTAATGGCTGTGTTTAATGGCTGGCTCACAAAATTCCTGAAAACTTAATAATCATTACTCATGATCTCATAAGGCTGGCATCAGCATGCCACTGGTTGTCTTATGAGGCAGTAATGCTTCCTGGAGAAGGAGAAACCTCAGGTGAGTCTTAACAGGTAAGTAGGAATTAGCTGCCAAATGGACTTGCATATGGAAAGGCAGATAGCACATTAAGGCACAAGGGTCATACAGTGATGAGGGGAGCTGATGCGTGGATGGAAATACAAGCAGTTCTGTGTTTGAGATTGAGATGAAATCCTTAGAAAGCAAGGGTCATGATAGGAAAGATCCTGCAAACTACATTAAGGGACTTGGAATTTTTCCTGCAGGCCACGGGGGGCTGCTGAAGGATTGAAAGGAGAGTAGTCCGTTACTCAAATTTATGGCTGAGGCAGGAACTTCTGGCGAATCTTTGTAGAGTGAGTTTGAGAAGGAACAAAGCTCGAGACATGTCAACCAGTTAGGAGGCCTTTGCGGTGGTTCGGGGAAGTGATGATATGAGCTGATTCGAGACAGTTGTACTTAAGAAGAGGTGACAGATTCCAGAAATATTTAGGAGGTAAAATCATCAGAATGGGTGATTGACAAGAAGTGGGAAGGGGATGGGAGGGAGAAATCAGGGATGGCTTCCAGTTTTCTAGCTCAGCTTATGAACGTGGGGACCATGGCGAAGAAAAGGAGTGAAGGAGGAAGATGAGACTTCTGAGGAACGCTGACTAACTCAAAGTTGATAAGTGGAACATCTATGTGGAAATATCTTACAGGTCTAGCTGAAGATAAAGGTAGTTACAACCTTAGTAGTGGCTGAAATCTAGGAAGAAAAGAGGGGGGCGTTAGAGCTATGGACCAAGGCAAAACCTCGAGATATATCTGCATCTTTAACAGATTGTCAGAGGACGTAGGGCCAGTTCTGGAAACAGGACTGAGCAGAGAGGTAAGAAGCAAACAGGAGAACATGAAGCATACAGTCCAGGAAGAAAGACCATTAAAAAAGCAAGGATTGGGGGCACCTGGGTGGCTCAGTCAGTTAAGTGTCCGACTTTGGCTCAGGTCATGATCTCGAGGTCCGTGAGTTCGAGCCCTGCATCGGGCTCTGTGCTGACAGCTCAGAGCCTGGAGCCTGTTTCGGATTCTGTCTCCCTCTCTCTCTGACCCTCCCCTGTTCATGCTTTGTCTGTCTCTGTCTCAAAAATAAATAAATGTTAAAAAAAATTAAAAAATAATACAAAATAAAAAAGAGCAAGGATTGGAAAACAATATCAATAATGCCAAATGAAATTCAGTTGTCATTTTTTTTTGCCTAAAATTAAAATGATATTTTTCTTATGTTATAAAATATGTTATAAATATCATCTCAACTGGTGCTCTGACTTTTAGCAAATTTTAGCACACAAATATTATGGACTTACTTTGGAATAGTGATAAAAATAGAGAAATAAAAAAGGAAGAAATGTAACACTTTCATTTTACTTCCCAGAGTTAGTAACTGTGAACATTTTAATTTTATGTGATATAGGACTTTTCTGAATGTGTGTCTGTATATACATATAAATTAATGCGTATTTCATTGACAAGGAAATGCACTGTACTACTTATAAAAAAAAACAGTACAAATAATGACCATAATATTCAGCACGTGGCTATATTATAATTTGTATAATCAATACCCATTATTGGAAACTTTAAATTACTATCATTATTCTCATCTATTTTAAGAAGTGCTGCAATAAACATCTTCGTACTTAAAACTTTTGTGTTTAATTTGTCTTTTTTTTCTTTTAAGCATATACTCCAAATATAAAATTAACTGAGTTAATTCATATAAACACTTTCAAGGATCTTGACACATTTTATCTACACGCTTTCTGGAAATTAGGTCTGATCAGAATTCTACCAGTACTCTAAAAGATGCTCATGTCCCCAAGACCTCCGCAGGATGCAGACATCTCCAATGTTATCTGTATTTTAAAATAGCTTCCATGGATCATTAACTTGGAATGATAAACAGATTTTTTTTGTTTATTTATTTTGGGAGAGAGAGAGAGAGAACACTGGAGGAGCAGAGAGAGTGGGAGAGAGAGAGATTCCCAAGCAGGCTCTGCACCATCAGCACAGAGCCTGATGCGGGGCTCGATCCCGTGAACCATGAGACCATGACCTGAGCCTAAATCAAGAGTCAGACACTTAACCGACTGAGCCACCCAGGCATCCTTGATAAACAGATTTTAAAGTCAAATGTTTTTAAATCAAGTTATAAACTAGATGTAAAACCAGAATGAACTAAGAGGAGCAAGTGATCCCTTATTTTGGCAGAGTAGATTTTCACAGCTTTCTGTGTGCAACCTCTGTGGGTGAGTTGTTACCCTGAGCCTTGCTCCTGCTCCCGTGCTTATATTCAACCTGGTATATGTGCCATTATTGGCACAGCCTTCTTCTCTCTCTGCTCCTTGTCCAAATTGTAAATTTCTTCAAGTTATTTCTGAAAGATCCGATACCTATTATGCATTACACAGCTCGTCATTCAGTTACACACTTCCTTACTCGGGGTGTTCTTTTACTTTTCTTACTTGGGCTGCAAGATCTGGAAGGTAAAGACAATGTCATTAGTCAGGTCCTTGTTGTCACCCATGAAACATGTCCTTGCATGGCCTTGAGTGGGTACTTGGGAAATACAGAGAAAAGCACAAAATCATAACCCCACCGTCTGCACTAGTAGCTAATTGCATATTCTAACAAAAAAGTACAAGTTGGCTGAAAAAAATTGATGAACATTTCATAGACTGTGAACATATATATATATATATATATTTTTTTTTAATTGGATAGCTTTCCAAATGATTTTAAAAAGGGAAGTTATGACCTATGATGTATGTGTGTTTTATATTGTAGAGGGGTAGGAAATGGATGGGTAGAGAAAGGGACAGATATGGATGACCTATTTTACCATATGAAAGCTAAGTTAAATAAATATTACTCATGTTGCTTTAAACCAAAGCTGGTAGGAGAAAGATTGACCTAGAACTTTAGCTGACTTTCTGGCCAATGCTAGTGTTACACCACCTTTAAGACTACACCTTTAAAATGTTTATATTTTCAATTCTATTTCTTCATGTACAATGTAGTCCCAAAATATTTATAAAATCTATAATTTAGGGGCGCCTGGGTGGCTCAGTCGGTTAAGCAACTGACTTAGGCTTAGGTCATGATCTCTTGGTTTGTGAGTTCAAGCCCAGCATAGATTGGTCTCTGTGCTGACAGCTTGGAGCCTGGAGCCTGCTTCAGATTCTGTGTCTCTCTCTCTGCCCCTCCCCCACTCACATTCTGTCTCTGTCTCTCTCTCAAAAATAAATAAAATATAAAAAAAAAATTTTTTTGAATCTATAATTTAATCTCAAACTTGAAGTGTAAACATTTCAGTAATCTTAAGTGATCAGAGCCAGAAAGCATCTGCACACTTTTTTCTTTTTTTTGTTTTTTTACAATTTCTCCTAAAGCAAGTTACTTCTCTAAGTATCAATCTTGTTTTCTCTTTGTATATTTTCTCTTTCATAAGCACCTTTATTTGAAAAATGTGACTTTTGTTTAAATACCTAGGTAATATGGCTTTGTGTTATCATTAATAACTATTAATAGCTCATGTTCTTTCTTTGGACACAATATTGCTTTTGCTATAGGTGTTTCTACGGTGTATCTTTGTGTACATAAAACCACTAGCATTAGAAAATCTGTTTAACAAGGAATGCCCATAGCTTCTCTGAGTAGAGCTTAATACATGTACACATGTGTGACTGTTTGTGTTTGTGTACCTGTAAACTCTAATGTAGCAGGTTACAGTATTAAAGCTATTTCAGTGATATAACTCATCAATGTATCATTTACAATTTTACAGGCTTGGGTAACTTTGTTAAATGTTGGCCCATCTGTATCTTCATGCTTATATGTGCCGGTGTATATGAATATGTGTTTGTATAAGCATTTACACACACACACACACACACACACACACACGGATTTGTGGATGTATACATGATGCAACTGAGAGGAACCTTGGGAAACTTCTACCCCTGTAGTTACCATCAAGTGATAGGATCTGATGGTTTTCAAGACCACGTTGAGCAACATTTGACTTCTAAGTTTGCCATGCGGAGGTATGTCTTTATATGTTTAATTTTCTCAGCAATTAGACCTCCAGGGGAGTTGCAACAAGTGTATTCAGCTCTGTGGTTGGTGTTTCACATCCTTCTGGAACATCGTTCCAGCCCTCTGCATTCTGAGCGGCGTGCCCATCAGTGTCTTTGCAGAGATTAGTGTGGGATCTACATAATTGAGTAAAATCTGGATGTCAAGGTTTTTCAGCCTGACCCCCAACCCCAGCTCTCTCAGCCGAGAAACACACAGCTCCCATCTCCACCTGCCTGCGTGGATACCGTTTCCTTAACGAAGGAGCCCTTGTAATAGGAAGGACTCCGGTTTCAAGCTAGGTTCTGTTTCTTTCTATCCCCAGGATGTAATTATCTCATGATAAGCACCTTTGTGTCTAATGACTTAATTAGGTAATCACATAAGTGCTGTAAGTGATGTTTTGTGTGATGAAAATGTGTAGTATGGAGTAAGTCATCAAAGTTCCTCAATGCTGGACAGGAAAGCATAAATACCCAGTCTATGAGTTTAATTTTTCTCCCCGCCACCAGACTTTTTTTTTTTTTTCTTTTCTTTTGAGGGAAAAGGGAGGTGGGAGGAAAAAACCTTCTTTATACTAAACACATGGGGGAGGGTATAATAGTGTTTTCCTGAGCCCTGACACTTTTTAATTTGCCCTCCATGCATACACAGAGAGTTTAATAGAGAATTGTGTTTTTCCCCCCAAAATAAAGCCCATTAGCTAGAAAGCAGCAACAGCTGTTTGAATGCTGTGGTTTCTTACTTTTTCTTTTGCTTTCCTTTTTCCTTACTCTATTTATGTATTTTATGGGTGTGGTTAGCAGGTAAAACTTGGCGTTTCTGGAACTGTAACATTTCAGTTTTATTCTGGAATTCAGAGGCACACATTCAGTGAAAGTGACTCAAGATGTTGTTTTCCCAACTATCATTAAGCAATTTGATGTGACTTTCTCTACAAGTGTTGTATGACTTTTAATGAACTGGTAGACCCATTGCTGTCTTGTTGTCTCCCTCAATCGGTTTATGTATGAAGGGTTTTGTTAACTTTGACAAATGATGTTTTTAAAATGTTTACTCTGACACAGTGTGTTAACCCAAAAACAAAATTAAAAGAAAACATAGGTTGAAAAACCTGTTCTTGCAATTTTCAAACTCTCTGCTCAGGTCTCTTCATATTCAAATATTAAATAGTTTTTTTCCATTAATTAAATAAGAAATCACTACAAGAAATGGGTCAAATCTCAAGTCCTACTGTAAATTTGAATAATTATATAATATGTTAATCTGTCTTTTCCAATTGCTTTTTTTTCTTTTCCATTTCAGTTTTTCCTTTTCCAGAAGACTTTCTGGAATCACAACAGTCTAAAATAATATTTTCTTACCCTAAAAATACAGCATTATCTATACCATTGATTTGTCAGTTTACCTGCAGTTAGTTACTCCTTCATGCATTTATTCATTTTCATTTAATAGATTTTTATAAAATTCCTGGTATATTTTTTATTCTAGTACTTCTTTTGTTGTATTATTGATGTTATGTACATTAAAAATGTCATCTGACTATTTGTTTACTGATTAATTTCATCACACAAGGTTCTAAACTTCTTAAGGGTCAAGGACTCACACACTATTGCCAAACAATAATCATTGGATTTTTTTTAAAAACCCAGTGTTGCCAGAGACCAAATAATCGATGGACATACATTTTTAAATGTTAATGTTCCCACAAATAGTGAATATTACACTGAATATTTGTACATTCTGGAAGAATATTTGTATATCTCAAGTTGCAGTGACTCAACATCTTGAGTCACTACCAATGCATCCAAATGAAATACAGCAAAGCATTCTGCTCAGAAACAAAAGTTGTGTTTCTAGTCCAAGAGTTTGCAGAGAAGGACTCAATGTCTCGTTCCATGAAGAGATGAGGGTTAGATGTAGGCATAGATTTACAGAGTGAAGTGCAGGACTGATGAACACTTTCGTATCCCCAGCTGAGCGAGAAGAACAGTGATTTCTGACACAAGATATTAAGGCATCCTCAAACACTGTAATAAAACTTTCCAAGTGAGTTTCTACTAAGTTGTTTCTAGGAGAGCTCGTGATCTATGACAAGTTCCTGACCCTCGCTTTGTTAAATTGTGGTGAGCTTCAGAATCTCCTAGAAAACTTGTTAAGCCTTTGAGCACGGCAAATCTCCAGGAGCACGCCTGCAATTGTCAGTTTGCTCTAACAGATTACCAGAATTGGGAAAGAGCTGAGACAATGCAATCCAGTGATTTTTAAGAGGTACCGGTATTGTCTTAAGGCTGAAAATTCTACAAATGGGTAAGGCATTCCAGTAGATCTGATCTAGGTTCTCAGGAGTGAATGGAAGGTGTTGAGTCCCAAGAAAGGCATTTTGTGGATAAGGAAACAAAAGGCAAAACAGAAAACTGACCCTGAACGAGGCAATTAGAGGAAGGAGAGCTCTCAGGTGTGTAGAAAAGGCAGCTCCTCTTGAGTCATACTTGGGAGACAGTCTGGCAAAAGGTAGCTGGGCACACATTATTAGACAGTCCCCAGTCATGTTATAAGCTATTTGAACAAAGAATCCATCCTTTTCTCCACAAACATGTATAAAGCAGAACGGGAAGGGACACAGAGAATACTTTTTGATAATGATAGAATCAGAATTTTGTAAAAAACAAACCAGGACTTTTGATAGAGGTGAATGAAGCCTCTCTATATGGTAATGAACTATTCACCGCTCTGACTTGCCTCAGTGAGAGGGACCATTAACTACCTTAGGAGTGCTAGAAAGAATATTAGCATAACAGGCCGATCTAGCTCATGGGTGATACTCCTTCGGGTCACTTAGGGAAATAGGTTTTACTGATTTCTGAAAGTTGGCTCGATGCAATCTTTATGGGTAATTTTGAAGAAGAAATGGACATATATCCAGCCTGGTTCTCAGATGCCATAGGTGATATATATTAGATCACGCTAAATGCACAAAAAGAAGGTTTCCTGAATTCACATGAATTGAGGCAAAGCCCTAAAATGAGAGCAGAAAAATAGGGGAGTTTGGGAGTCAGAGAATGTTTTCTGCAGAGGTTGGCCATCTACCAAAAAAAAAAAAAAAAAAAAAAAAGAACTGAGCTCCTAAAAAATGCTTAAAAAATGTATATAGGATACAAATAAATGATAGAAAAATTTCAATTAAGGTAATTAACAAATGGTACACAACTTCATACAATTTTTATTAGCACTGATAGCACAGTGCCTAACACCATATGTTTTGTTTGGGGATTTTTTTTTAATTTTAAATGAATAAATAAAAGGTAAAGAGTATCTTTCAAATAAATGAATGAAAGATGTGGCAACACAATGCTTCCTTTTAAAGTATTATTTTGTGATGTGAAAATAAGCCCCACGTTAATTGGCACCAAGAACAGATGCCTTGTCTTATTTGGCTCTTACACTCCCAGCACACAATTAGTACTAAAAGCAGAAAAGCAAGACAAATATATTGGGGGACATATGGTAAGATGACGGACAAATGGGAGGAGTCAAAGGTGAAAGTTCAGAGTGTCCATATCAACTTCAATCTTTATTCTTTTCACCTGGAGAGCAGATGACCTTGACTATTGTTCCTGTGAGCCAGTTGAAAACCTGACCCACTCAAGAGCTCAATATTCCAATTCACCCAAAGAAATTCAAGAATATATTAAATCCTATTTATCTCATATTTTCTGTTTATATGAAGACTGCTATAAGACAATTGCATCAGGATATTCTTTGAATGCCTAATCCTGGTCTCCTGTGTTGTAATTTGCACTCATACCCATGATTTCTTGTCTTCAGTAGGGATTAAAGACAGCTGGTTGCAATTTGCAGCACTAAGATGCTAACATAACCTTTGGCATAATTGGAGACCATTATTAGGCTGTCCTTTAGACTTCTCTTTCCCAGGCTAAATAATTTGTGTTCTTTAACCTTTCTCATTACTCTCATTTTTAAATCTGTGAACCATCTCTAAGGTTCCCTGATGGTGTTTGTACAAGGTATGATACAAGGCAGGACAGGAACGGGGCTATTTCCATATAAACTCTGGAAGTCAAGCTCCCATTTCAGCCAAGATCCCATTTCAGAGAGCAAAACAGGCTCACCCACAAACCTGGGAGTCTTAAGAAAGAAGAGCTGACATGAGGAAGAGAGAGAACCAATCAGAGTAGTCTAAGGTCAAGGGGACCAATCAGAGGTGGCTTCAAGGTCAGAATCATGCTTCTGGGAAAGCCTGTCGTTGGCGCCTGCTGAAGTCTGTACAGCAAACTACAGAGTTCCAAAGCTTAGGAAGATGTATGACAACAGTCCGTGTGCACTTGTTCAGGGCCGAGGAAAGCAGCCAAGAAGTCTCAGTATCGAAGGAGCTGGATGTCTAGGCCCGGTGAGCTAGCCACACTTGACGGACAGAAAGGGCAGAAAACACAAGAAGCATTCTGAGCGCTCAGAACACCAACAGAAGACGGCAAGGTTGATGCTGTGTTTCCTGGAGGGAGCTCCTTCCTTCTTCCTGCTTGTCAGGAGCCAGTTTTTAAGATATTATGCACACTATCCTTCCCTCTCACAATATGAGGTAAAGAAGTTTGCGCAAGTAGCTATGGTAAGAAGTACGCAGAACAGTTGTCAACAGCTTTCTAAAAAAGTACACTAATCCATTAGCAATCATTACTGAGTATGCTTTGAACAAACACCAATTGTGTATCCAGCCGGCACTCAAAGCTAAATCTTTGTTTCAGTGCTGGACTATCCCCCCAAATTAAGTCCTCCGTGCGTTTTTCTGATGAGAGCAATAAATAGGTATTTTCATGGCGGAACGTGAAGGAGATTAGAGGGAAATCTAGATATCTTCCTTAGCAAGAGAGTTTTCCATTTATTCCTCAAATATTGTTGATTTTTTTTATAGTCTATTACTAAGTAAGACTTAGTATCTGAACTCAACGAGCTTACAATAAGAAAACAGCTTGCAACTAAAATAAGCTAGTAAAATTCCGCAATGCACAGAGGAAGAAAATACAAGTCTTAAATAAAAGTTAATTAATGACTCCTCAACCTCTTTATAGGCTAAATATGCACATGGAGATTTTATATGACCTACATTGAAGGTATTTTTTTTAAAACTTTTTGCTTAACATTGTACCACTTAAAAAGTTCTTTTACCTTACTTCTCAGAACACTTTCTGAGCCCTAGGTTTAGATAAGATAAAAGGAATGAGTTTTATGAATAAGAGACAAGAGGTAAAGCCAGGTTTTCATAGTCTAGGTATAGGCTTCTATATTTAATTTTTTAAATTATATATATATATATATATATACATATAATATATAATAAATATTTATATATTTTAATTACAACATTGGTAAGCTATTTCTCAAATTAGCTCCCAGTTTATATGTAATCTTCATATAGTCGTGACAGTGAAATCAGGCCATTTTGGAGCCTAATTTCTGTAGATTTAGAAGCAGGTAATGAAGAATGTTACCAAAAGTGTTATCGGATAAAATATGGCTGTTTACTTGCATCTTTCTTCTCTTCAACGATGCTCGTGAGACTATTATGTTAATAGTGACCTTTTACAATAAAAGTGTTTAAAATAGCACAGATGAAGATAAGGAACAGTAGGGAGGTGAAAATATAGAAATAAAAACACAAACTGTGAATAACAAGCTAAGTAGCTTGAAATTTTAAATGTTAATTATAAGACTGGACTCAAATTTCTGATTTGATTCCACTTGGTTTGTTTGGGAACCTTTCCAAACAAAGAAGCAAAGTTATGTTCATAATATATAAATTTTACCTTGTCAAAGGTAACCATTCTTTCTAGGGAAAAATGAAATTCGAGGTAATAGTGTCTGTATCTCACCCAATTCAGGAAAGTTCAGAAATATTGATGCCAAGGGAAAGTTTCCTATTTTCCTTTGAGTGACAGAATCAGATATCAACATTGTCACACGAACAGCCAGGTCTGGGATTAATTCCTTGGCCAACATGAACAGACACAAAAGACTTTTCAGAAAAGCTGTGCTTTACTCCTCTCCCTGTGGTGCTGGTTTTTAAAACAAACAAACCAACCAAAAAAAAAGGAGGAGAAGGCATTTTCAAGCAGATGAAAACTAAACCAATAAAAGCCTACAATGATGCCTTTTAAAAAGGAAATGGGCAAGCTATTCAGTAATAATATATGTCTTCTCCATGGCTAATATTTTCTTTAGGCCATAGTTACTCAGTGATAATTCCCTTGCTTAAAAGTAAGCAATTCAAGCCTGTTAAAGATAATTTTTTATATCATAGAAAAGGTATTAGATTCAAGTCATATGGTCCAGTCTCCTATGTGAATTGGGGATGTAACAATGGATGTGCATTATTTTTTTTTTTTTACCCAGGTAAACTGTTTCCAGTGTCGACATACAAAGTTACAAATTACTTGAACAAAATTTGATACATGGACTGAAAACCTCTGCTTTCCCACACCCCTATCTCTTCCCCCTCGCCCCACCCCATCCTGACACAGGATATTTGCTGCTTTGAAGGATGTCATTCCTCTTTACTTAATTATTCCAACCTTTAAATTGTTTTCTGTGTGCATATGAATTCAGTTGCCATTTTTTCCCTAGAGAAATATATAAAAATATCTAAACACACCCACCCATACACACACAAGTCGTTTTACTATATAATTGCATAACTAGAGAATGACTGTCTTGACGAATACACTTTCAGAGAAAGCACTTGGACCTTGACAGTGGCTACTCTAATTTCATAATTTAATGTGAAAATCTATTTCCAAGTCCTATTCAGGTCCCCCCTCAAACAAAAATAAAAATCAAACAGTAACTAATGAGACCAATGCACACTTTATGTTTGAAACACTGTTACAAATCTTACAGCCTTCACTGAAATTTAGAGCTAAGGGAAAAGAGAGAAAACATGTGCCAGGCAATACATTATGACTTAAAACTTGGTTACATTTGAACTTTCAGAGAGATACCATGTCCCAGATAATACAGATATTTTTAGGAGAGGCCTACTAAGAAATAGAATCTTTGCTGTAGGATGATTCAGTTGACTTTTAAGGCTTTCTTTTGTGATAATGTGATTACTGTTTTACTTATTAGGCTCTCAGAGGCCAAATTCTATAATTAAGAGTGATGATTATAGAGTCAAAGTTATCTGGACTCAAATCCTGGCGGCATCAACTTAGTAGCTGTGTGACTAGGGCCAGTTACTTAACCTCTCTCTGCCTCTGCACATGTTACACGCAGATAGCTGTAGCACCCAACATGATAAGCCTGTTCGGAAGTTCAAATAAACCGGTATGTATGAAATGCTTAAAAATGTATCTATTAGGGGCGCCTGGGTGGCTCAGTCCGTTAAGTGTCTGCCTTCAGCTCAGGTCATGACCTCATGGTTTGTGAATTCTAGCCCTATGTCAGGCTCTGAGCTGTCAGCACAGAGCCTGCTTCGGATTCTGTGTCTCCCTCTCTCTCTGCCCCTCCCCTGCTCATGCTCTGTCTCTCTGTCTCTCAAAAATAAACAAACATTTTTTAAAAAGTGTCTATTACACAGTGCTGTGTAAATGTCTGCTGTTACTATTGCTATATTATTGCTATATAAAGTTATAAATCTAAATATATAAATATTTAAATACATTTGAAATTACTGGTTCAGAATTTCAACTTAGAAGGGCAACAGAGAAATAAACCTTAACACATAGAAAAACAAAGGTAAGGGACACAAAAGGAACATTAATGGAATTAGCATTTATTAATTTTATCAAATCATAAATTGTTGCAATTATGCAACAAAGTTTCTGTTTTATGAAAACAATAATTGTCTTGGAGTACTTCTGTGACATTAAGGCAAATCATATCTGTGAGTGATTTGAAGTAATGATAAAAATATGCGTAATACTTGCCCACCTCTCATGTGCCAGGCATTGGCAATGAGATTCCTTTCTCAGGTGTTTGTATCTCCTTGACCTTAGAAAAGACCCTTGTTTGAGAAGAGAAGAGAAAGAAGAGAAGAGGAGAAGAGAAGAGAAGAGAAGAAAAGAGAAGAGAAGGAAAGAAAGAGAAAGAAAGAGAGAGAGGGAGGAAGGGTGGGAGGGAAGGAAAGAGAAAGAAAGAAAAGAAAGAAAGGAAAGAAAGAAAGAAAGAAAGAAACAGAAAGAAGAGAGAAAGAAGAAAAAGAAAGAAAGAGAAGGAAAGAAAGAGAAAGAGAAAAAGAGAAATAAAGAAAAAAGAGAAAAAAAAAATAAAGAGAAAGAAAGGCTCCTTAATTCTTCCAGATCTCAGTGACCACGTTGGCAATTAATAATAGAATCGCATTTGTGCCAAGGCAGTGTGGTTTTGAACAAGAAATAAATGATGACTCTGTGTAACAGTGCCTAGAAATAACACATGTGCAGCTGCATGATGAGAATCTATGGACATTCTCAAGCAGTCACCAACGTGTACAACCATGTTGCCCTGTGATGATCATTCTCAATCATCACTTGTTCCTATTATCATAAACCTCAGCAACACCAGGAACTTATTTCAACTGCCACCGTGTTTGTGAATGTGCTTTAGTGCTCATTAGGAGAGGTCAAAATGCCAAAAATAATAATAATAATAATAATAATAATAATAATAAAAGTCACAAACACACATGACTTTTATATTACCTACAAGATAATTCGTGAACTTCTAAATTTCTGAATTTATGTCGAGTAAAATTTCTCAATTATTCACACCGTTTCATTGACACTGCTCTCACCAGAGCTCAACAGTACTGTAACATCATGTAGAGATTAGTTTAATAATATGTATTGTTGAGATTTGTTCCTTTTTTAATTCAATTCGTCTTTACTAAAATGAGCTTAACATTTATTTGGACAAATCATCTTTCTGAAAACAAATCTGATTAGGTTATTCTCCTGCTTACGAATCTGGGCTAGGTTATGGTCCAGTAACAAATTCCTAGATCTCAGTGAGTTCACAAGCAAAATACAGATTTGGGATGGAGGCTGGAGTGTGTATTCTTTGCAAGGACCACAATGTAAAGCTTGCAGTAGAAACACTGATGGAACACTGGATTCTCTTCCTGGTTCTCGTGTGCTACCCCCCTTTTTTTGTTTTGTTGCGCTTCCCATGTACTTTTGTTAGAGGTACTCCACTCTAGCGTGTACAATCCCTCAAAGAGTTTGTGGCCGGGGGCCCAGTCTGGTGATCTCTTCAGTGACCCTCCCAAATCAGCCCATCACAACAGGCCTTGCAGCATCCTGTTAGTGAGCCGACTCCCGACACCCCCCCAATCCTCCTGTACGGACACCTGAGCCTCGGCCGGCCTGTATCCCAGAAGGATGCTCCCTGCTTGCCCACTGGCTTGACTAGCTCTGGTCTGGGTGTCCAGGGAACTTATCCACCATCCACTGCAACCGCAAGCCCACCCTGTCCAATAAGATCTGAGTCTCAGCGGTGGGCATCCCCTCCAACCCCTGTTCTGCTTTCCAGGTTGGTCCTCGCTTGGGCATTCTCCCTGAGCCCGCGAATATTCCTTAGAGTTGTCTTTTTCTCCTTTATAATTTTATTCCACTGCGATAGCTAACAATTCTTTAAATTTAGCTTTTCCTGTTTAAATTGCTATGTGGTTTCTCTCTCCTGATTGGAACTTGACTAATAAAATAACTCACTCGGTTAAACTGGACCTGAAATTTGGGTCCCTTGTTGTTGAATAAACAAAAACAAAACCAAAAAACAACAACAAACTCTTCTGAAAGATTATACAGCATTGAAACAAAGTGTTATTTTGTATAGAGAGGGGTGTCTTCTCAGATGCCAAGCCAGGCAATTAAATGAAATAGTATCTCAAATAAAACAGCACTTTCACAGCTTGGAAAGATTGGTGTGATCAATTCATACGCAGAAATGGACCATCACCCAGGCGTGGAATAAGCTGTTTGTCTAAAGCTTCCACCTGATTTTAAAAAGACGCCCCTGAACTTCAACCGATACATTTTGAATTAAAGAAACAAATGTTAAGTACACGCTTTAACAAACAGGAAACAGAAAGCACTGACGTACTTCTAACTGCCTTAAAATTATGCACTGAATCTTAAAAGTGTTAAAGATGTTATGATCACAGGCAAGAGTTTGGAAAGCGGCGTGTGATCATTAGGATGTATCTAACGGGAGATGCCCAAAGTGATTTTTGGTGTGTGAACATGATGACAGAATAGACTCAAATGTCGACTAGGATCCTGAAGAAGGACGTGGAAGGCGGGTGAACGGACAAATGTGTGCTACGGTCGAGCATTAAAAAACAAAAAGCAAGAACATACATTTAATGATCTTTACTCATCACAAATTGTTACGAGTCACTCGGTTTGTTTGTTTGCTTGTTTGCTGGGAAATAGGATTTTTGAAATGAGTCATGCTCTTTCGCATCTGCAGGTTTGAACATATCTGTTAGTGGTTAACAGCGTATCTAGGTGGCTGGAGATGCTGCCTTTCCCCTCCCCCACCAGAAGCTCCCGCTGCCAAAAATTCAAAGCAAAACTCCAACGATCACTCCTTTTTCTCCTCCTGCGAATCCCTAATGGCTCAATTCAGCTGCTACCTCCTTGGCATCTGTGCCTGACCCATCTCTTTCCCGCCCCTCCACTGGCCTCGTCACTCCCCCACCCTCACCCATGCCACCCCACAGGCGTAGCTGCGCACACGTTGCTCCCACAGGGCCACGTTCGTTTTCATTTAGCATTTGTTGCCTCTCTTTATTTTCATCTATTTGCTTCTCTGCCGCAACTGTTCATTGTGAACTTTACAAGGGCACGTGTTCCGCACTGATTTTTCTTTGTATTTAAAAGCCCGGAACAGAGCTGGTGCATGAGAGCTCAGTGAACGTTCGGTGCGTGGAACGACTGGTACAGAATTTCAGACACCAACCAAGATGCTGAAGGTAAAACGGGAAAATGCTTCATTAAATGATCCTCGTGGAGTTCACAGTGTCAATGTGGGAACTGTCGGGTAATTATCCGTTCATGCCGCTGTGAGAAAATTGCGCAGAAGGCTTTGGGAATTATGGCTAATCCATATAGCATTTATTGTGTGCCACAGGCTAAGTGCACGTTGGCTACATTAACTCCTTTCGTACTTTCAGGGATTTGACTTGAACCAAGGAAGCCTAACCCTAGGCTCAATGTGCTGAATGAAGTAAGTATGAAGAGGGATGCCATTCCAAAGGTGGCATTTGAACTGAGATGCCATGTAATATTTTGGAAACAAAAAAAGATAAAAATAAATCTATCATTGTTTAATGGTTTTATCTGTGTAAACATTTTCTTAATTATTTTTTTCTTTTTTTTATGTTGATTTATTTATTTTGAGAGAGAGAGAGAGAGAGAGAGAGATGAGGAGGGACAGAGAGAGATGTAGAGATAGGATCTCAAGCCAGCCAAACGCAAGGCTCGAACTCAACAACCGTGAGATCATGACCTGAGCGAAAATCAAGTTAGCTGCTTAAATGACTGAGCCACTCAGGCACCCCCTTAATTATTATTTCTATGTAAGGCAAGGTCTTATATTGGAAACCAGAAGCTCAGAAGAATTATTATTTTTTAATGGAGAGAATTCATTTCAGGAATTATTTATCTGAGTTCCAAATATTTGCCAAAGACTGTGCTTTTTGTTAAAGAATCACAAATTAACCAACATCAGTCTTGTCCTCTAAGGGCCCGACATCAAATAGGAGATTCAGATTCATTTATTTAACACATAATTTTCTGAGTACTATTATGTGTTAGACACTGGAATGAATTAGAGCTGAGATATTCTTTTGGGTTCGTGGATCCAATTCCAACATGTGTGTATGTGTGGAGACATCCTCAATCTAGTAAACAATTCTCAGACACCAGCAGGATGTTGATGTTGACACTATCTCCCGTAGATAGCATCAGATCCCACAAGTGAAGGACTCAGACCCACAACACCATTCCCATCTCTTCACTTCAGATGCTGGTCGTAAGTCCAATTTGTTACTTGTACTTCTGATTGACGGGGTATAAATCAGAGGTTCCCATGGCACCCTCTGTGGGTTCAATTAATTTGCTAGCATGGTTCACAGAACTCAGAGAATGGTTTGCTCATTGGATTACTGAATTTATTGCAAGGGATATTAACAGACACAATTCAATAGCCAATGAAGAGATACATAGGCCAAAGTTCCGATCTAAGGAGCTTCTCTTCTCATGGATCTTGGGACCTGGCATGGCAGCACAAGGAAGCACTCTGGTTTCCAAAGCTGGAAGTTCTCTGAGCCCCTTTCTGCTTCTACTTCCTCTCCTTCTCCTTCTCCTTCTCCTTCTCCTTCTCCTTCTCCTTCTCCTTCTCCTCCTCCTCCTCCTCCTCCTCCTCCTCCTCCTCCTCCTCCTCCTTCCGCTCCTCCTCCTCCTTCTTCTTCTTTTTCTTCTTCTTCTCTTCTTCTTAATGGTAGCTTCATTACACATTAAATCAGTGGCCATTGTTGATTGATTCAACCTCTAGCCTTTCTAATGTTCCTAGATATTCTAATGTTCCTAGATATTAGGTAGTACTGAAAGTTACAACCCTGTATTCATGGTTGGTTCCTCTGGCAGCCGGGCTCCATCCTTAGGTGCTTTCCAAAAACCGCCTTATTAATATAAATCCAGCTTTAGAGAAAAGGGGATGGTTATGAATAATAACACACACACAGTGCACATTTATGGCTTTGAAGCATTTTTAATAACAGAGGGAAAAAGACCAAATATTATAACAAAGGATGTTCTTTCTCTTGTCACTGAGGAAATCCCAAGGGTTTTGGGAGCTGTGAGCGAGGAATCATGGATGAGGACCAAATGTATGTAAGAAATACCTTTTGTTCGTCTGAATAACCATATATATTTCTTATAAATCATGTTAGAACAGATATTTAATTAGATGTTAACAAGTTGTGGTAAATAAAACAATACATTATATATATGGAGTACAGAAGTCACACAGTCTTTGAATAAAATAACCCTTGATGTATTTCATAGCAATACATCCCTTATTTCAGTAAGGGTCTCTGACCAGCTCTAATACTGTAATTCTTAGATGAATTTGAAAATTGGTAGACTTTTAGAAAATAAGGAGATTCATGTAAGAGAAAGCATTTAAAGCTTCTTTGGAGATAAGAGATTAATAAGGATGTAGATTTTTAAGTCTATATTTGGTTTGTAAATAGATACCATAGTAAATTTCTTTTCTCTGGTCTTGCCAAGCCTAAGATTTTTGGGCCAAGATACACAATATCAGTGCCTGTGCATTTCCTGGAATTACTGTGACAGGAGCCATCTTCAGTTTATTATATACTGGGGCAGAAACAGATTAAATTATACAGAGTTTTTCAAAAAGAAAGAGGAAATTTGGAAACCATATGAATGCCGGTTTACCAAAAATTTAATGACTTCTACAGAGAACTGCTTACAAATAATTAAAGACAGGTAGCTTATTGGGAAAGAGATTAATAAGGAGACTTATTATGGGCATGTATTACAGATGAATGATCAACATATTTGTATAAAGGCTGAATGAAACAAAGCTAAAGTGTAGGTCACTTATATTCTTTTAAGAAGATTGGAGATTATTCAGGAGCCACTCTCAGGAAAGAAGAAAAAATTCATTCTGCTTTGTCCCCTTAATTTGATATGTTAAAGCCTGTGTGGGGGAATGACAAATAATTTTCCCTCTACCCTTTGAGGCTCTTAGTTGAGATCCCATCCCCCACCCCATGTAATAAAAGACAAATTAACAGGAGATAAACAAACAGAAGTTTAATAACATGTAAACCGCCTGTATATATGGGGGAAAACCCAGGGAAACTGAATAATACCCAGAAAAAATTCAGGTTATCATCCTAAATACCATCACCAGCTAAAGACAAAAGAAAGATGTTGAGGGATATGGGGACAGTTATGGGAAGTAACCCAAAAGCACAGTAAACAAGGGTCTGTCTGATTGTTATGCAGATTTAAGTCATTGCCTTCTTCATTAATAAGAATTTCAAGAAATTTGGTCATCCTTTTCTTGCTGGTACAGTGAAAGAGACATCCTTACAAATGGAGATTCCCCTTATATGTATAAATATTTTTTACTTCTCAATTTTCAGAGTTGTGTCTGTTGTTTCTTAAAAGTAATTAGCGTAGAATAATCCATATGCCAAAGAGGCAAGTTTTGGGGTAAAATCTCTGCTCCTCCTGGAACAGAACCTGGAAGGCCCCTGGCTCAAGAAAGGCTCAAATGTGTGAAATTCATGTTGTTTCTGCCTTTTCAGGAGGGGAGGCTTTTACATTTATACAATTTAACCATAATGGAAAGCACACGGTCGCTAAAACCCTGGAAAATCTTCTGAAACTTTTCACAGTATAAATTTTGGGGGGTGCAACTTGGTCAATAATTAATTATTACAATATTTATGTGAATAATTAATTCGCATAGTTTCAACGATACATAATGGCCAAGGAAGAGGGGAGTTGCAAATTCACATAATGGAGACTGTTGATCTGTTTATCTTCCCTGCACAGAAAGCCAGAAAAGAAGCAATAAAGAGATGTACTGTGCTTTATGAGAGTTTCCTTAGGAAAAATCTAGCAGATTGATTTTGAGTCAACATCCCGTATTCCTATTGTTTTGAGAAGGTGAGGTTGTTTCTCAATTACTATTCTTAAATTTAAGACCACTTTACTGTATACATTGTATATATATATCATTGGTTTTAGGTCTGTGACTTAAACCCATAGGCCTTTCTGGGTTCATTGTCACTAGATGCTCATGAGAAGCCATCCAGAGCCTATTGAATAACTCAGCTTCCTTAACTTTTCTTAAATGTTTTTTTTTTTTTTTTTAAAGGCAGGGGAATGCACCATTTTTAGAGATACTTAACCAATTGAGAGAACACAACAGAGTTCATTCCTTTCAAAAATATTGAGCATTTTAAGAGAAAAATCTGGACCAGCCTCAAGAATTAACAGAGCAAATAGTAGTTCTGATTATAACATAAAAGAACACTGGAAGGGGAGTCAAGAGACCAGTGCTTAAGATTGGGCTGAGCATCACTGAGCCTCCATACACTCCTTTATAAAGCAAAATCTTTCAGAAGAGTGTCTCAACCTAGATACCATTGTCAATTGCGGTAACTCTTTGTTGCGGGGGCTGTCCTCTGCATCGTAGGCTGTTGAGTAACATTGGACTCTACCCACTTGATGCTACTATAATTCCCATTCCTTTGTGACTCCCCTCAAATATGTCTCCAGACTTTGCCAAATGTTCTGTGGGAGACAAAAGTCACCACCTCTGCTTGAGAACCACTAGGCTAACAGCCTCTAAACCTCCTTCCACCTCAGACTTTCTAACATTCCAAATACCTGAACCCCAGCCTGAAGGCACCTGAAAGCACTCATTCATATCTTTTTTCCTCCTCTTGGGCAACATGACAGGAAAGTTAGCACGACATTCCAAGGCAGAATGTTACTGAGGCTGAAGGAGACTGAAGGAAATAGGGATTTTCTACAAAAACCTGCAAAAGGAAGAGAAGGAAAAAAAAAAAAAAAAGACTTCCCAGTAAGAGGTATTTTTAGTTTCTGCAGAAGAACTGGAAATGTGGCCATAAAATGGCAAGTACCTCTGTACCTACTGACCTTCTCTGATAGTCATCAACCTTTGCAAATGTCTGAGAAGTAAGAATGTCTTTTCCCTTGGCTTGGAATCCAGCAAGGCTTGATTAAGACCCCAGCCACCAGCTTCTGCTCAGAATCTGTTTCAAAGGTCTTTGCATTCAGCACCCAATCACATTTGCATACTTTTGACTTCCTCTCAGATAATTTCCCTGCTGTGTCTGAGGAGAAAATCATCCTATTCTAGTTTTTCTCTCTTGTATTTACAGCCAGGAGCGACCTTTGCATTTTTCTCTGGCTGTGAACATTGTTTTCTTTTCTTTGTTACCCTGATTACTTGGTATATTCATGACATTGGTACTCAGACTATTTTCTTTTTTCTTTTCTCTTTTTTTTTTTTCTTGGAATAAAGCATAAAAGAGTGAAAGCCCTGGCTAGGGCTTTGGTAGACTGAGGAACACAATTCTTGGCCCCAGATTAGTGAATGGGCAGTTTTGACTCACTTCGGTTTCCTCCTTTAAAAAAAGTGATATGTTTTTGTTTTTGTTTTTGTTTTTTTTTTTTTTATTTATTTTTGGGACAGAGAGAGACAGAGCATGAACGGGGGAGGGGCAGAGAGAGAGGGAGGCACAGAATCGGAAACAGGCTCCAGGCTCCGAGCCATCAGCCCAGAGCCTGACGCGGGGCTCGAACTCACGGGCCGCGAGATTGTGACCTGGCTGAAGTCGGACGCTTAACCGACTGCGCCACCCAGGCGCCCCAAAAAGTGATATGTTTTAACTAAAAGATCTCAGTCTGAGGGATGCCTGTGTGTCTCAGTGGGTTAGGTGTCCACCTCTTGGTTTCAGCTCAGGTCATGATCTCATGGTTGATGGGATGGAGCCCCAGTTCAGGCTCTGCACTGACAGTGTGGAGTCTGCTTGGGATTCTCTCTGTCTGTCTCTCTCTCTTTCTGTCTCTGCCCTCTCCCCTCACAAAATGAATAAATAAACTTTAAAAAAAGTAAAAAAAAAATAAATAAAAGATCTCCATCGGAGATCACCACATGTCTGGAATTTTCTTGCATAGCCCTGTGGTTTCATGTTCGGATTGTAAACTTAAAGTTAACAAACCATACACCCTAATTGTGAGTTAATAAATCACGGTCTATACATTACCAAAGTATCTTCCTAGCCACCCCTAAGGACATGAGATTCTTGGGAGACCAGATGGTTGAAACATTATTTTTGTCTCACTTTAAAACAAAGAGAAGGCAGTCCCTTCTTTTGGGAGCAGTACTGTTGTTTGTTTTGTTTTCTTTGTTTTGTTTGATCATTACTTTCAGTGCATAGCAGTTCCAGTGTTCATGAAAATGCTTTAGGATCTGCCAAGAGGAATTGGGAGAGCATTGCTCTAGTGTTTCTGAAGTGAACGAGATAGTAGTTATTACCAGCCAGTACCGTGTGCAAGTTCTACTAGATTCAAACATGGAGTGAGGTCTGGAACGATTCCATGTAGAGTCCGTGTTGGGAAAACTCCCTTCTTTTGGACAAAGACTCATTCTGTTAGTTTTAGTGGTAAAATCCATAGAGTTAATCTACCTGTCTCCCACTCCAGGTAAGGGGATTAATCTGTTTATTAGTAAATGGATGTGTTTCTGGGAGCCACCAAGGTTAGCCAATGGGTTTATTTTCTAGTCTTAATGATGAAATATGGGTGCAGTGATGGAAGCCATCTAGTAGCATTTGGGAAGCCAAAATAATTTTTCTTTTTAGAAAGAAAGAAATAATGATGCTACTGTTATTCTGCCCACCCCCCTTCCACTGTTGAATGTTTTAGTCGTTTATCATGCTAGTAAACATATCTGTATAGCCTGTAGATAAACGTGGAAACATCAATCTGTTTAGCTAATCCTTATTTTCTCCCCAGTGGGAAACATTATTTTTTCTCTGTTTTATCAGCAACAGAATAACCCTACCTTTCAACAGTTCCTTCCCAGAACTTATGTCTCTCTACCTCCCTCTTTAATAAACAAATTCAATGCTGAACACATGGCTTTTACACCTCTATTAATCTTGGCAGACTGTAGGGATGCTGAAACATGCTGGCGAGTAGGAAAGAAGATGCCTTTTCATGTGGCCTTGCAATGCAAACATTTTGGGAGTGTTCAGTTCCTCTGTCACATTGGACTTAGACTCATTTTTATTAGAGTTCCAATGACTTTGTTTCCATGGGGAAATTGGTGCTTAACTGAAAGCCTTTGGTAAATGGTAAGAACATATTTTAAGAGTCTCTGTGGGTGAAGAGAAAGATTTTTTTTTTTCCTGACTGGGGGAAAAACACTTCAAAAAGAAAATTAAAATAAGCTAATGCTTTCCATCAAGGGCTAACTGTTCTCTAGAAAACTGAGTTTAATATAGTCACTTCAACCAGAAATGTTCATCATGTGATACAGTCATAAGGTTGAGAGAAGGGATGAATTTGCTGGGAAAGCATGAACATTTAAAAATATGTATATATAAGAATTTTTATTAATTAAGGTAATTATAAAATTTTTCATCCAAACTAAGATTCTTTTGAGAATGGGAAGGAATACCATGGGTAAATATGCCGAGACAATAGATATAATTCAAGAAGGTCCTTGGGAAACCTGGAGATACAGATCGTAGCTCTGGAATAACTCACCTGCTGACTAGGCAGTGAGGAAGTCTTCATTTGCAGGCAGTCGGCTGAAAGGCAAGTTCGAGGCATGAGAGAATTCTTCAAGGTGAAGATAACGTATACAATTTGTTCCAGCGTGCTTTTGTGTTCTAGTCATATTCTTTCTCTGAATAGTATCAAATATACAATAAAATAAATCTCCAAAGCATAACAACCCCTTAAATGTGCATAACACTTTTCAATTGAAAGTATGACAAGGAATATGACAAACTTTATAAACCAAAAGATCTTTTTTTTTTTTGTATGACTAAATGCTGGCAAAATCTCTTTAAAAGAAGCAACAAAGCAACATCCGTGTCTGTAAAAGAATAGCCTGTACTCGTAACCATCTACTTTCTTATATATCATTGGTTTTTTTCTGTGTTGAAAGGTAACCTGTAGTTAATGGTTACACAAAGCTTTAAGAAGAAAGATTAAGAATGTAATCAGAGATACAAGCAGGTTGAGCATACATAGAATCGAATATGAACTCTAAGTACCCTGGCCCCAAATGCTCTATGCAGTGATGGTTAGCAAAATAACCTACTTCATTTGGGACAATTTTCCTTTTAAATTCTGGTTTCATGTCTAGAGATCTTATTAAACCATAAAATATTTTGTGCTCTTTATTTTCTAACTTATAAGAGAAAGACTGTCCATTCACTCACTTACACATTTATTATACCTAGTCAACCCTTCATTCAACCAGTGAATTATTTCCATAAGTATTTAGTCAGTATCTACAGTATGCCTGAAACCTATGAATTTAGGAAAAACATCCCCTCCTTGTAATTCCTAAATCAAAACAAACAAACAAACAAAAAACCAAAAAAAAAAAACAAAAAAAAAACAAAAAAACCCTGAAAACCAAAACCTTTTATAACTTACAGGGGGGCAAAATCGGTTGTGGCTTGAACTGATTTGTGGAAAACTCACCAGAATTGACATGAGAGCATTATCAATCTTTGTCTATCCTCCTTAGTATGAATACCCACATATTTCACTGCAGAATTATTAACGGACTTTATTATAGTTCTTCCCAGATCAATCTCAGCTATTATATAACATGTAGTATATTCAATCTGAGAAATTCTGAATTCTAAATTATCTCTGAGCTCAGAAGTTTTAGGTAAGCAACTGTGGATCTATATAGCTTTCAGAATGTTAGGAAGTTGAGCTCCTAGAACTCACAAGAAGTAATATATTCCTTTCTTTGGTAAGAGAAAATAACTAGAAAGCATACTTCATTCAAAAGTTCTCACTCAGACATATATCCCTGTGAGGTGTTGTCTGAGTGTGTGTGGCTAACATTTTTTTTTAAGAGTCAAAAGAATCCAATTCTCTCTCTTTGAAGGGCAGTGGACCCCTACCAAGAAGACACAGCAACATCCTGTCAAACAGTGGTGAGCAGTCCCGCCCATGTGGTCTAAAATAAAAATAATTGAAACATGGTGTTACTGAAGTTTTCAGCTTCCCTTCACAGAAAGGAAAAGGACAGTGAACCGGGTGGGGTTTCAAATTTCAGCCTTCCTGTCCCTTAGACATAAACCAACTAAGGAACCTAAACTCATTATAGGAAAAAAGCAAAAACAAAAAGACTAGAATATGATCAAGTAGAGAAGAATATGATAGTTGATGGTCAATAAATATATCATAAGTGGTGCTTCATTCATACTCTATTTTCTTTCCTGAATTTTCCAACATCTCACACCTACTGAAGGGTCTCACTTGAATGAGGTTGCTGAATTAATACACTAAAAGTGACCATTAGAATCAAAAATGAACTGCTTTTCAGTACATCCATCATGGCTGCAAATGTCTTTGGCATTCACAAGTACAAAAACACCCACCTCTCAAACCATTACACTACGCGTGAATCATCTTGGGTAATCTTGTCCAACCTTTGCTTGGTTAGTTTCTACTCCAACAGGCAGAACAAAGCAAGGCGAGGCATTTCAACAATGACATACACAGAACCACATGAAAGCCCAAATGACATAGCCAGTGGTACTATTCCAAATAAAAGACCAAAGCTGATTCACTGGGACAGTCTCTTGGGTTACAAAGGTAATAGCTATGTGCAGATTTATAGAACCACATCAGGGTGAGGTAAATGACTCTGAAGTTGTCTTTACTGTGAACACCGCAGTAAAAGCACACAGTAGTTTAAGTGGTTTTGGAAAAGAAACTTTTCTTACAAATGGACTAATATAATCCTTTTTTAGATCCATATTGAAGTGTCTAGAATTAAAAACAAGCCTTTTAGTTTAGGAAATAAAATAAATCCAGGGGCCTATTTCTACATATGGATTACAATAAAGGTATATAAAGTTGAAACAAAGCAATACATTGTTTTTCATGTTTTCCAATTTGATCATTCTCTCAAATAATTTGAAAAAAAAAAAGAAAGAAAGAAAAAAGAAAAGAAAACCTGCAGCATGGAAGTCAGCTGAGAGAGAAGAAAAACAAAAGACCAAAGAATTGGACAAGACAATCCTTCATCACAGGTAATTCGGTAGGATAGTTTAGACATTTTGTGCACCTATGGAAAACAATCCAAGAAATAATACGAACTAAACATTGCTGAGACTGTACTTGACGTTCAAATGGATTTTAAATGCCATTGCAAGATTTCATACCTATTAAGATGGCATAGATCTCCTAAATGATAGTGTTTATGGTGCACAATAGAGAATCTCATATATAATATTGCGGACCACCACTTTAAGTCCTATGCCCAAATCATAAGCATTCGCTCAGGACTGCTCATCCTGCCTGCAGAGTTGGGTCTATAGCAGCCATGTATATATATGCGACTGGGTCATTCTGAATACAGTAGATCGGTGTGGACATAAAACTTAAATTATCTTCCTTTGGTCTTTCTCCTGGAAACCTGGGATTGAGAAATAAAGGCAGCCCATCTGTCGAGTAGAGAAGATGGGAGCCCAGGGGCTGTGTGATGGCAGTCTCACCTGCCAACAGAAGGAAAACCAACTAACTCAGGGCAGGGGAGGAGGAATAAAACAGGTGGACAGAGAGAAGGTCAGGACACAGTAGGTGCCATCTGGGTTCCTACGGGCTTTCCATCTCCAAGTTTAGCCACTTACCTGCCTTCACATTCTGTTAAATATTTCTGTATCTTTATAATAATTTTTTTTCTGTTTTGAAAAGTAACTTTAAATCAAGAGCCTCTCTGTTGATATCTATGAGCCCAGAAGATGTGCATTTCGTGTTCCTGGAAATCTCTCTGCAGCCTCAGTCTACCACCTTGCTCACAGCCTCTGGCAATTATTCTTTCCTAGGATGTCATGAGAAAACATTTGGTGCCTTACTTTGCTGTTTCATCTTCCGATTTTTTGAGGATTCCACTGGGCACACCTTTACCAACGGTAGTTGGCATCATATCTTCCCTAGAGTTCATCTTGCAAATAGGTACAAAATACTTGAACCAGGCAAAAAGTCCTCTTACGTCTGCCAAAGTCAGTGAGTAGGGAGAGTGGAAGATGGAAGGTATAGCAACTCAGTTAGTTTCACTGGTCACTTTCGTACTTTCTTGATTTCTTGTACTAGTTGCTTGGTGGTTCCTCAACTCTCTCCTTCCCTTTTCTCATGACAATTCAGTTCTTACTAATATAACTGAATTTACACTCAATTTGCTGATACACTCCACCCTGATACCTGAATACTTGCCTCTTTTTTTCTACCTCAGCCCTTGATGCATCCCTACCGCTGAATCTACTAACTTCCATTGGCCAACTCTCAATCCTTCATCCATTCCTTGGATAATTTCATTCCTTGGGTCTGTGGAGCTCGTTATTATGTTCTCAGACTTTGGATTCTTGTGTTAGGTTCTTGTATTTTTCTTTCCCACTTATTTATATGAGCTTTATTCGATCTAAGATCTAGAGTCTTATAAGCCAATTAACTAAAAAGAATATGTATGTATCCCACAATGAAAATGCTTCTCCTCCACAGGTCTGGACCAAATTGAATTATATTTTTTATATTTTTAGTAGTTCTCGGGTGTCCTCAGGAAGATCTCTTGTCCTTTCTTGAGTCTTAGCTCTTGAACTTAGCCCCTGCTGATTCACTTACAGTTTTCTCTTACTGCATTTAAAATAGCCCCAAATCTTAATGGATTAAAACAACTACTATTTTATCATAGTTCATGATTTTGTGGGTCAGGAATTTGAACATGGCTTTGCGGGGCAATTCTGTTCCACATGATTTTGATTTGGTATTCAGTTGGCAGCTGATCTGGCCTGGAAGGTCCAAGGTGGCATCATTCATTTACCTGGTTCATTGTAGGGGTGATTCCCTGGCTGAAAGGCTGGGCTGGGCTCCTCTCCCTCTCTATATCATTCTGAATCCCCCCACAAGGTGTCTTCAGTGGAGTAGTTACATTTCCTATATGGTGGCTCTGGTTCAGAGAATAAGCCTTCTAGAAGTTAGGGAGTAAAATTTGCCAGTTTCTTAAGAATGACGCCTCGAACTACAAGGCATAATTTCTGTTGCATTCTATCAGTTAAAGCAAAGTGCCTGCCCAGATTTAAGAATATGGATCCCTCAGTGCCTCAAATAATTTGTGCTTCTCTTCAATCCACTACATCTGATCAAGATTCTACTCTTTGTCAGCAGGTTTTTATGCAGAGTCACATTTTCAGTAACCATGGTTACTGCCAGCCAGTCTCCTGCATGTTTCTTGGCTGCCTAGATTACTATGCCACACAGAACTGATTAGACACCCTGATACAGTGTCTTATATGAACCACCTCTGTAGCTCAGTCTTATCGCTTAGCCTGTTTCCATATTCATCGATTAGACCTCTAGATTTTCCGTCTAAGTCAGCTCTGATTGTGACACTACACATTGTATATAGGTAAAATGCTTCTATCAGCTAGGGGTTGCAGTTCAGAGATAGCAATGGCTTAATCAAGGTAGACATTTATTTTTATATCACACAAAAGGAACTTAAAAATAATTAGTCAAGGGCAAGTATGGTGGGTCCGTATCTTGGAAATTTATTATTGTTCTACCATTTTTAATACATGATTTTGGTCCTTAAAATGATTTTATAGCTGTTGTTACTCCAGCTACCACAATGGAGTTTCAGGCAGAGAAGCAGGAAGAGGGTGGTAAGGGGGGGGGGTGCAGAAATACCCATCCATTCTCCTCTTGAGGAGCCTTCCTGCATAGTCTCACCAAACAGCTTCCGCTTACTACTCATTCACCTGTTCATGCAAGAGAGGTGGGAAAGGTAGGTTTTGGTTGGGGCACACAGAGAACTAGTATAAAATCAGGATTTTGTGACCAAGGACAAAAGAAGGATGCATTTTAACTGGGGGACTATAAGTCTTTTTAACAAAGCTTTAAACAGGGATTTGCCTTATTGGAGGTCAAAGCAAGTGAATACTATTCCAACAACTTTAGATTCAAAGAAAAGCTCTCCTTCTATAACACATCCTCAGCTGCCTTGCAAATGGCCACATTACATGATTAAAATTTGAAACTTTTAACTTAGAAATCATTTGTTTGTTTTTTTTTTAATTAAACCCAAGTATTATGGGCAGGATCATACTGCAAGCTCCACCATTATTATATCTTCAGCAGAATTATTTGGTCAAATTATTTATCCCAGAGAAAGATTTAATGACTCCAAAGGACCTTAATACCTAAAATGAGGGAAAGGAGGAAAAACAGGGAGAGTTATAATTATGGACATGGTTGTCTCTTTCACAATTTTTCTGAAGAGTACTCCTCCACCATTCAATAGCATGACCACAGGCTGATATTTCTTCTGAAATATCATGTCTTATTCATTCCTCCAGTAGCTTTTAGTATTTGTTGAGCTTCATAAATATTAACTTACAAAGCACACATTTCCTCTTCTCTGCCAAGAATGTATCATTAATATTTGGATTCTGAAGATGTGAACAATGTCGATGGTAACCATGTTGGCAGCAATATGTGGAGGTCTTCTTAACCAGTAACATTTACATGTACTTTTTAAGTCCCACAGTAGCATAGTAGGTAGGAACTGAGGCCAAAATAGGTTAAAAACTACTCAAAATAAGAACAGAAAGACCATTAATTGCAAAGTCAGGTCTTAAGTCTGCTTGGGTCTGTATGGCTCCTGGCCCATTCTTTCATTTAAGAAATTCCTTTCCAAGTCTTTCTTTGTTCCTTGACTCAGTGCTTCTCATTCAAGCTCAGTTCTCTCATAAGATTTCTGGTCTTCATAAAATTTATCCAGATATTTAGAAAGGCACTAATACTTTGAGAGGGCTCAATGATACCACTTGAGTGGTTCCCTTTATCAAAGTAGAAAATTAACAAGGATGAGAAAAATAACATTGGTGTTGAGGAGTTGTATAGAGGGAAGGCATTGGCATAAGATAATAGAAAAAGGAAAGCGAAAAAGTAATTATATTTTTATTTATGGAGCACTTTCTATGTACTCATCATTGGGCGAAGCCAGATTCAACCTTGGAAATTTACACCACACATAAATGAAGAGTTGGCTGCCTCATTCAATCTCTTCTTTCATTCCTTGCCTCTGCTTCAGGACCCCACAGGGTTAAGCAGAGGGTGACTAAAGATGAGGGAAGGTGCAGAAAAAGTCATGCCTGGTATTTCTCTGATGGTGTAAGCCCACTGGGAGGTGGACCCTTTTGTGGGTTGCTGATATATCTCTAGAGGAATCCTCTTACTAACGTTCGACACAGAAAGATATTTTCTGACAAGCCTATTTTAAGTGTCCCCTTCTGGCAGTTCTGCACTTTCAGCTGCCTATCTCCTGTTAGAGTTGGATGTCAACTGCCTAGATCTCCCCCATATCTGGTTCATGGGAAGCTTGTTCTTTAGTCTTGCTGTTTGTGGACTGAAATTTGCTCCTATGTAGCTCTTCATCTGGATTTTCTAGCTCTAGTCACCCTTTATAATGTCTTCAATATGGAAGATGAACAAAGGGCAGCAAAACCAAGTTTTTAATGATTAATAAACAGGGTATCATATACTCTGGTTTTGTTCAAGCTTAACAATAACAGCAATAGGATGGTGATAAAATAACAACAAAACTAATTCAATCTTATGCCTAAATGAGCTAATACTATACTTTGGAATGGGTGAGTACTGTGTATTTGTTTCATTTTTCAGTCCAAACAATAAGACAGTAAGAAAATTCACATTAAGCATCCTTTTATACGAGGAATTGTGCCAAAAATAGCTACAAAGGCGTTCTTCTATCCTCAAGTACCACAAATACAACATTTAATCATGAAGATCCTAGTAACCACCTTTCACATTAATCACTACCAAAGAGAATAAACATGATACAACTAGGAAAATAGACATTTTAAGTAAAAAGAAGAATAAAGAAACAAGAGTACTTATTTTCTCCTTGCCTCTAAATCTCAGAGATTCACCCAGATGAAATTTGTTAGAACTAAACACGTTAAACATGAACAACTCCTTTTAAAAGTTTGTTTACATTCCATTGGACAAATTAGCCTAATTTGATGCCCCATCCCTGGAAGTGTCCTTTGTTAATGTGGTACATTATACACATTATATACATTAGCATATATATATATGTGGTACATTATATACCATATATATATACATTATATATACATTATATATATATAGTATATATATAATGTGGTACATTATATACATTATATACATTAGCATATATATATATATATATATATATATATATATACTTGTACTCCATTAAAATATTTGATATATCTTCACTTCAAGATGGCACTCTCAAGTATTATAATACTTGAGTTTTTCTTTTGTCTTTGTTTTTTCTTTAAATTTTATCTTTTGAAATAGTTATAGACTCCTGGGAAGTTCACACTTCTATAGATGCTTACATTTTTCTGAGTACGTGATCATTGGAAAAGCAATGTATTGATTTTATTTGGTGGCTAAATAGATTCAATGTTATACTTTCAAAGTCATTAAAATGTTAAAAAATATTTAGAGCACTCAGGTTTGGGTAGTTTCTGCAATAAGGTCAATTTCAATTATTTATTTATTATTGAAGACGAAGCCTTACTGTCTCATTTACTGCTAACTCACCAAGAACATCAGAGGTACTTGATGCTCAAATAGGGAAAAACTTTAGAGTGGAGAAGTATAACTGCAAGGAAATTTCATGTATGTAAGAAATATCTTTAGGTAAAAATTTGCAAAATGTATATTTTTGTAGATGATCAAATTCTCTGGTTTTATAGTTTTATATAAAACCATATTAGTAGATTATTTGATATCTGTCTTAGTATAGTTCCATAGCTCTTGCTTAATATTTCAAAGGCTCTATTATATTAATTCTTAAAATAAGGCAATGAACTTAGAGTAGCTATGACTATTTCCAATTTTGAAATGAAGTTTTAGAGGTATAGAGAGCCTGGATGATTCATCTTTGTTTATCTAGCAGGTTCCTCGTTCAGCTCAGACCACACTCTACTACACTGCATGAACTTTTTTTTTTTTTTTTTTAATACGGTACATCATAAATAAGAATTTGCTAACTCAGGTGAATTATATTGAGGATTTTCACATTTTATTATCACTCAATTTGGAGATTGTATTTGATATACAACTTGAACTGATAGAACTCTTGTTGAATATGACAATTGGTGTTTCAAAATTAGCCTTGATGAATACTTGTATCTACATCTGTTAATCCTTTCTTAAAAAGATTAATTCAATGAGCACTGAAACATACCTGGGCAGGAAAAGATTGATTCTCAAGTAAATTATCATTAAATCCAAATGGAATTAGGCAAGCTCTTTGAACCTTCCCATTTTGGCCTATTAGTGCTGCGGTACTGCCTGGATTGGGTTAGGGCAAGGGGTACATCAAGATCACTCTCTTATTTGTTCTTTAGGATGCAGCTAAAGTCTAATTGTACTTATGTTTATATTTTCCATTGTGTATCTTGGGCCCTCGACCCATGGCCAATGCCTTCCCAAAGGATGAAATTTTTATGCTTCAAATCTGTTCATTTGAAGAGGAAATATAGTCACTATTCTCAAATCCTGAACAGGCTGGAAGGCTATGTGCTTCAGCCAGATCTCTATTAGCCAACTCAAAGCAAAACGCTTTGAAGGATGGGCCATGGGGCAGTAAAATTTGGTAAGTAATGGGGAAAAAAGATATGGTCAAATTCTTGTTCCCCAAATCCTCAGTGATTACATGTTTCTCATGGCCTTGAAGCTCACCTCTTTTGCTTCCTAAACTGCCCTACTGATGTGTACAAAGATACCTCCCTTGATTATTCAGATCATTCAACGAGTGCACGTGGCCCCCCAGTTACAGAAAAGCACAGTAGGGAATACAAAGAAACAGTACATGCTTTCCAGTGTCCAAACATTTAGGTCAGTGTTTATGCAAAATCAGTGGCCCTCTTTAACCCTGTTCTGATGTAACATAACAAACAAATAGGCCTGCCTCACAGGAGAGAAGCAGTGCACATGAACATAATTTATAAGTTAATTAGCACAGTCTACTGTGGCCAAGCAGTGACAGATGTGATACCTGCTTTCAGGGAAAAAATGAGAAAGAAGGAAAAACAGCAAAGGTCAGTTCCTTCTCTAGGGAGATTTGTGGTCACACACAGGTCACACTGGCTGGCATAGGAAAAAGCATTTTTAATAGGCCAAAGTATCTTTGAAAGGCAAATTATAAACATCCTGAATGCAATTAAAAACACAAACTAAATTCTCTAACCAAGTGAATGGTGAAATGTATGTACTGGGGAGAAGGATTGACAAACCAGTAGTTGTTTAGAACATTAAAATGTTTTTCATGTTTTAAAAAAGAGATTGGGGCGCTTGGGTGGCTCAGTCGGTTAAGCACCTGACTTGGGCTCAGGTCATGATCTCGCAGTTTGTGAGGTTGAGCCCCGCGTCAGGCTCCGTGCGGTCAGCTTGGAGCGTGAGCCTGCTTCAGATTCTGTGTCTTTCTCTTTGCCCCTTCCCTGCTTCTTCTCTCTCTCTCTCTCCCTCTCAAAAATAAATAACATTAAAAAAAAATAGATTGATTTTATAGATTCTCTATTACCTGAAGTTTTCCGTAAACTTTCTTTTTCCTTTTTTTGGTAATGAAAGATCTATTATCAAACTGGCCAAATGTTTATACAAAGCAAAGTTGGCAGTGGAGAGGAGAAGTTTATAGCAATCTGTGAAATGTATTGTGTTTTGCCATGCTATCTAATATGAGTGAAATGATACCACCGTCTAAGAATCCTGACTCAGCCTGTTTCGAGTCAAACTAGGATGATCTATGCAGATGAATTTATGTAGTAATTGAGCGACCACAATTGCTTCTTGTCAGGGTTGCAGGAATTCGGCGTCTGTGCAACCTTAAACGCGAAGCAACAAACACACAAAATACCGTCACCGCCAACCCATTCAAGTGTTGGCCAGTTTTCACCCCTAGGCTGAGGCAGACGTTTCCAGGCAGAAAGCAGATAGTAGGGGAGAACTCTGGAGACCAGCATGTTTCGGGGAGTGAAGAGAAGCAGTGCGGGGCAGAGAGGGAAGCAGAACTACAAAGCAGCTGCAGCTGTAGAGAAGGAGAAAACTGTACTCGCATGTCTTAGTGTCCCCGACTGCATCTGAACTTTAAACTGGACAAAGACACATTAGCAGGAGAAAAGCATGCAAACTTATTTCAGTTTTATAGGACACAGGAGACCTCATTAGGAAATAAAGGCCCAAAGAATCAGACTGGGGTTCTTATTTATTTTTATTTTTTATTTATTTTTATTTTTGTATTTTAGAAAGAGAGAGAGGAGCGCCTGGGTGGCGCGGTCAGTTAAGTGTCCAATTCTTGATTTCAGCTCAGGTCATGAGCTCACTGGTTCCTGAGATTGAGCCCTGCATCAGGCTCTGCACTGCCCGCACAGAGCCTGCTTGGGATTCTCTGCCTTTTTCTCTCTGCCCCTCCCCTTCTCTCTCTGTCTCTCTCTCTCTCAAATATATATAAAAAACAAACATTATAAACATCTTTAAAAAAATAGAGAGAGAGTGTGAATGAAGAGAAGGGCAGAGGGAGAGGGAGAGAGAGCGAGAGGGAGAGAGAGCACGAGAGAGAATCCCAAACAGGTTCTAGGATCAGTGAGGAGCCCAATGTGGGGCTCAAACCCACGGACCCTGGGACCATGACCTGAGCTGAAATCAAGAGTTGGACGCTCAGCCAACTGAGCCACCCAGGCACCTCCAGACTAATGTCATTTTATGTTAGATTTTACAAAGAATGCATGGTCACTGGGGGGACATGAGTTAATTGTGATAAACCGTGGGAAACTCAGCAAGTCCTATTTGTTTGGAATTTTTTCGATGTCCCGTTGTCTCCAGAGGGAAGGTACTTCTCACAGGAGGGTTTTACAACCTGCTTCAGGGCAAAAGAATGAAGGGATGAGGAGGTCACAGGGACCCTTCTGTCATCCTCTCAAACTCTGTTTAAAACATTCAGTATGCCAAGGTGCTGTATCTTGAGGCAGTGCGTCCTGAGCCCCATCACAACCTAGGCCCTATCTAAACTCACGGTGAACTCAGACACAGGGTTGACCCTAAGAGTTGTCCCAAACTGAGAGTGGGCTTTTGACTTTTACCACCCTTATTTCCAAACATCATCCAATCACATATACCTTCTTAAAAACTATAACCTATAAAAATGTAAACTCATTAACACACCAAAATCAGAGTTCTCATTTTTGTGTTTTTTTTTTCAATAAAAAGATTTAGAATCCAATGATTTATCTAGGACAATGATTATCCAAAAGTGTCAGCAGAATCAGCATCACCTGGGAACTTACTAGAACTCTAAATTCTTTGGCCCTACCCCAGAGCTTCTGATTCAATGACTCTGGGGTATGGCTCAGAAATCTGTGCTTTAAACAGGTCCTCCAGGAAATTCCAGTATACTCTAGAGTCTGAGAACCATTGATCTAGTAGTTTTAAAATATATTTCTTTAGTCGAGGGAAAAAAGCTGTTCAGAATTTTTCAAAACTATAGGGCTGGATTGGAACCAAATCACATTCATGAGTTAGATTTTGGTTTCTGTGAGTTTTACTCCGTTTTTCTTAACTGTCTACCTGTTTCACCTGGTTTCTGCTATGCATGCAGGTGACATCTGGATGCCTACTCTGGGCAAAGACCAAATTTGTGGTTTGCTCAGCTGTGTCCTAAGTAAGCGCTGAACAGAAGGAAGACATCATTTCACATGAATTGATGGCATGAAATAAAGAAATGTTAAGAATGACAAGGATTTCCGCTTTAACAAGCCTCAACAAGATCAGGAAATAGCTTGTCTGCGGCTTTATGATGATCATGCAGTCAAATGTTTATCTTCTATAAATTTAAGATCATCCAAAGTGTAATTCAGGATGGGAATTTTGTTCTATAAGTTTACATCCCTTTTCTAACCCTTTTTCTTGTTGAACTGTTCATACCTGTTTGCCATTGGAATGAGGGTTTCCTTCTAGTATGATATTGCTAGAAGAAGTGAGCTGAATCTAGTCACATACTTCCATAGAATCAAATATAGGAAAATCATACTTTTATAGAGTAGAAACCTGGCAAATACTACCTTAACCAAGTGGTCAAGGTTAACATCACCTGTGATAAGCCATGTCGAATCTATGTACCAAATATCTTCATCCATGTGGCTGTGTCCTTCTTGTCATTCAGGAGCTGTTCAAATGGGAACTTCTTAGAGAATACTTTGGGCAACGTATCCAAAATTATCTCCCATCTACTTCTAGAACTTTCTATTCAAATATCTGCTTTATTTTCTTCATAGTTTTCTTTTTTTTTCTTTTTCTTTCTTTCTTTTTTTTTTTTTTTTTGATATATATAGAGAGACCCAAAGAAGCAGACTATGTTTGTGTGCCTGAAAGCAAATGGGGGAAGGGCAGAGGGAGAAACTCTTAAGCAGGTTCCATGCTCAGCACTGAGCCCCACAGGGGGCTTGATCCCATGACCATGAGATCCATGACCTGAGCCAAAACCAAGAGTTGGACGCTAAACTGACTGAGCCACCCAGGCAACCGTCCATAGGTTTTTCAAACTCTGCAATTATTCTGTTATGTGTGTGTCTGTCTGTGAGCATGTTCTGTTATTTACTTGTTTCCGTTGCTAGATCAGAAGCACCATGATAGTAAGCAACATCTTTATCTCATTCATAAATACCTGCCAAGGATTTAGAATAGTACTTGCCAGGAGTGCCTGGGTGGCTCGGTCGGTTAAGCGGCCGACTTCCACTCGGGTCACGATCTCGCGATCCGTGAGTTCGAGCCCCGCGTCGGGCTCTGGGCTGACAGCTCAGAGCCCGGAGCCTGTTTCAGATTCTGTGTCTCCCTCTCTCTGACCCTCCCCTGCTCATGCTCTGTCTCTCCCTGTCTCAAAAATAAATAAAACGTTAAAAAAAAATTTTTAAGTAAATAAATAAAATGTAAAAAGAAAATTTTAGAATAGCACTTGCCATATGATAGACACTCGGTCAACACTGTTTTTTTAAAAGGTTTTGGCCTAGTCTCTTGCAAGTCATACATATCAAAGGTAGAATTTGAATTCAGTTTTACCCTAAATCCATGATTTCTTCACCAAGCTGCCACGTATGCAAATGAGATTATCACCAGAGTAAATAATAATAACTAACATTTATTGACTTGTTATGTGCCGGAGTGGTTTACATATAGTTGAATCCCACAGCTGTAGGAAAAACTCAGGGATTATTATCCTGGTTTTACAGATTAGGAACCCGAGGTTCTGAGAGAGCGATTTTCCCAAATGCACAAAAGTAGCAAGTCCTAGAACCATCTGAATTGGATGCTCAGATGCTTAGGCCTTTTGTCAGTGGCATTCAGAATTTAGTTGCTTCAGGGTCACCTGAGGGTATCCTTCCAAAGTCCAGATTGTCTGTTCCTATCTCCAGGGACTCAGAATCCGTGGGCATAGGCTGGGGTTCATTTATCAGGATTTTAACTTACCCAGGTTTCTAAGGCAAGTACCAAACACTGCACTTTGTTAGATTCCAGTAGAGCAGACTAAAAGTTCCATATGGTGACAGTGGCCAGGAGACAAAGGATGTAGATTTTTGGAAAAATCCCTGCTGAAATCTCAATCGTGCGCAAGGAAAGCGCAGTTCAGAGAATGAGCCTGGCCACAATCACTACTCCCTATGGCCTTTTGGTCAAGTTCGGATCAAGTCTGGCTCTGATTACCCTGTGGGGACAGATGAGATCAGAGCCAGAGTGTGTCTGGCTTCAGGGACGTTAACCCACCTTTCTGATGGAATGAACGGCTCTTCACTTGGAAAGGTGACAAGAAAGTGAATTTCTTGATGGGTGACTCTGGGCTGTAGGAATAGAGGCCAAGTTTTAATCTTAGTGGAGGAAGACTTGCCTTTGACACACCTGACTTTTGACATGAATGCTTTAGCTGCTTGTACTCGGGCCTCAAATTGGAGTGAGGGAAAGGCAGAGTCTGTCATTGGCTCATGATGGGTTTTCATCAGCTCATAACAAAACTGAATAGCTCAGACAGACTGTTGAAATAAATTTAATACTATTTTGAAAGAGAAAAGAAGAAAGAAAGAGTAGATTCATTTTTGGCAGCTAAATTCAATTCTGTGTGAAAGTAAAGCTGACATAATTTGAAATGCCACAAGAACCTTAAATCTACCCCCATCTCCCCCACCCCTGGGTTTCTTTGCTTGCCCCATCCTCTGTCTCTGTTATGTCTCTACCTCTTTTCCTTCAAGGAGCCTAGTTTCCTGTTTCATGTGGCTTTGGCCCCTTCCCGGACTATTTCCATTTCCTCTGGCCATTAACACCAGCTACTCATGGTTAGCATGCATTTGGTTATGAGAGTCTGTCCAAAGGTCTTCCCTTGGGATTTCATCCTCCTGCCTGAACAGAAGGTCAACGAAACATAAAGCGGGTTCCGTGTTTTATGAAGTCTTCTGTGTCCCTAAAGTGGCAAAGAGCACAGCAATATAGCCAGTCCTCTGGGGAAAATTTAATCAATCAAAATGCCTTTGCTATTTCCTCCTGGGTTAGTGATGGTGATGCCAGTCGTTTGTCTTTTGTACCAACCCAAATGCACAACCTGCATCAATATTAAAGATACTTGTGTGACCTTAAATTAATTATAGTTAGTGGCAGGCTAAGAAAATACATACGAAGCCAAAGAAGATAATTATAACTCATAAATTCCTCCACTCAGAGATGCCCACTGCTGTTAACATTTTGGGACGTGTCTTTCTGGTCTTATTCTATACACATATCTAGGTACATACATGTATACAAGCAGAGACAGATTTTTATTTCAAAAGAACCACGATTTCTATCCTAATTTATAATCTATTCTTTTCTCTCCCTTTAAATAAGACTATACAACATTATTTTGATGATTATGCATTATCCGGTTATAGATACGTATTGTATTAATTTAGCCTCTGTTTTTGGATTTTTTATAGTTTATTTATTTATTTTGAGAGAGAGAACACAAGCTGGGGAGGGGCAGAGAGAGAGAGGGAATCCCAAGCAGGCCCCACACTGTCAGTTCAGAGCCTTATGTGGGGCTCAAACTGATGAACCATGAGATCATGACCTAAGCTGAAATCAAGGGTCAGACACTTAACCAACTGAGCCACCCAGACACGCTTCTGTATTTGGATTCTTATGTTTTTTTCATTATTTGGCTCTCCTTTTCAAAATTCTGTAAAGAATATCTTTCTAAACACATCCTGATATTTTTGCTGAATTATATGAATTTTTTTTCTCTCTTTAATGTATACCTTCTTATTCTTCAAATTTTTATTAGTGGTTCTCAAAGTGTGGTCCCCAGGCTAGCAGCATCAGTAATAGCAGGGTATTTGCTGATAAGACAAATTACCAGGCCCCACTCCAGACTTCCATAATCAGAAATTCCGGGAGGTGTGTTTAAGTAACCTGTGGTATAACAACCCCTTCCTGTGATCCTGATAGTTAATGTGTGAGATCTGTGGTCTAGGGCATTTGGTTGTTGGAGAGAATTGTCAGGCTAGTGGGTTCACCTGCTGGCATGAGCCACTGCGATGTAAGTCCCATAGCAATGTTGGAATGTGAAGATGGGAACATACGTTTTCTCGGAAAATTCAGCTGTTTGCCTCAGAATGTAGATTTAGCTACCTCTGAGAATAACAGCTTTTCTGGCAGGACTTTTGCAGCTCTTTGAAGCCCAGAATCACTGGCCTTCATTGTCTGTCACCTGAAGAGCCACACTCAACTCCTGAATTTTCTTCATGTGTTATTTCCCCTTCCAACAAGCCAGCTTTCATTTAATACCCAAAGTTTAATTGTTGCTCCAAAAATGATTGCTATATAACCCTACTTGAAATCCTATCAGTGATTTCTCCATGTCTACCGGACAAAATTTAAATTCATGAGTGTGATAGTTAGGACCCTTCGCAGCCTGGTCGCTTGTTACTGTTTGAATCTCATCTGCCACTTAGCACCCCCTTATTTTAGCCATATTAGCCACTTTGGGTTCCCTGTAAAAGCCTTTCTCTTTCACGAATCCATGTCTTAACCCTCAACTTGAAATATTCTAAGCCTTGATCATACAGAAAAATTCTCTTCTTTAGAAACTACTCAAATGTCTCCTCATTTGCGAATGCTTCTCTGTTACTTCAGTATAGTACAATTATTTGAATGCTACTTTATTTACACCTGAGTCTGAGTCGCATTATGAGTTTCTCACACTACCTTATAAATTAGTGTCTTTTTCCTACCGCTTGAGTGTGGAAATCAGATATTGTCTTCTTAAATACCAATAGAGTATCACCTACTTAATAGATGTTCAGTAATAGTTAAATACTTGAATGAATCTTGAAAATTTAAAATTTCCAATATGTACGGAAGATTATATTACCATCAAATATTTAATGCTATACAAATTCAATATTACTGAAAATGTGGAAGAAAAAGGACTCTTAATCAAATAGGAAATAGAATTAATAAACATTCTCTGTAATAGAGCAACTTATTTAAAGTAATTTTTGCTACCGTTAAACTGAAAATAGCTTCACAACTGAATATCGATTTGATGAATTATTTTTATCTTATTGTATTGTTCTGTTATTCAGAAAAACACAAACAACTAATATTATTTTGACCTCACCTTATTGGATGGAATGTGAAGTTGAGGATACATAGCCTTATTATAAAATAGAGACGATTTTTTTTTAATATTTTATGTTTTTATTTATTTTTGAGACAGAAAGAGAGAGAGAAAGACAGAGCATGAGTGGGGGAGGGGCAGAGAGAGAGGAAGACACAGAATCCAAAGCAAGCCCCAGGCTCTGAGCTGTCAACACAGAGTCCAACGCAGAGCTCGAACTCACAAACTGTGAAACCATGACCTGAGCCAAAGTTGGAGGTTTAGCCGACTGAGCCATCCAGGTGACACTAAAAGAGATTATTCTAGTGGAATGACACTGTACTGTTGAAACTGAATTTGTTGCAAACAACATTTATTTGCAATCCTCCATATTCTAAAGAAGAGTTGACTAGTTGCTTAATGCTTTACATAAAGAGATGATGTCAGCATCCTCCCTAAACTAATAGTCCTATTCCCTTATCTTTACTGTTGTTTGTCAAGCTTTCAGAGCCTCACTGACCAGCCACAGGGAGATCAGTGCTGTCAAGAAGTAGTTAGTTCGGGGAGCAGAGCTGGCTAACTTAGTAGAGTGTTCGATTCTTGATCTAGGTGTCGTGAGTGGAGCCCCACAATGGGTGTAGAGCTCACAAGAAAGAAAGAAAGAAAGAAAGAAAGAAAGAAAGAAAGGGTTATTCCATCACTTTCCTTGGTGACCTGGGGGAACTTGCCAATTCTTTGGGATCCACTCAATCTCTGTCTTTCGTGGAAGACCACACATTCTGCGTCCCTTTTACTCAGTGATTTGGGGCAGTAGGGAGGCACATAATAGGACTTGAGGCAGTGTAATGTTGAGAGAGTTTCTGCCACATTGAACAAATGTGCCTCAGCATAAGGTCTTTACATGAAATGCCTGTGCCCTGCATAAAAAGGAGTGATTTCATCACAGTTGGAATGCCTGACAGATTTCAATAGTATGCCATCCCAGGAAGTATTACTCAAAAAGAATTAATTTAATAATTGATAGTTTCATGTTAAACAAGACTCTTGTATATCAGATTCATAAAATAAGCATTCAGTAGGGCCCTTGGAGAGAATGGACTACTACCCATTTTCTTTCAGGAAAAATCAACTATGTGAATCCTATTCCTTCCTACCTGAAATTTGTACGAGGGTGAAATCCAATGCTTTATAAGAAATACACATATGGGGGCGCCTGGGTGGCTCAGTCGGTTAAGCGGCGGACTTCGGCTCAGGTCATGATCTCGTGGTCGGTGAGTTTGAGCCCCGCGTCGGGCTCTGTGCTGACAGCTCAGAGCCTGGAGCCCATTTCAGATTCTGTGTCTCCCTCTCTCTTACTCTCCCCTGTTCATGCTCTGTCTCTCCCTGTCTCAAAACTAAATAAAACGTTAAAAAAATTAAAAAAAAAAAAGAGTTACATAGTGCATTTATTTACTCAATACTTGCCAGGGGAGAGGGAGGTAGAGGATGGGTAAAATGAGTAAAGGGGAATTGAAATACTTGTTTCCAGTTACAGCATGAATCTTATAGGGGATAAAAGGTACAGTACAGAAAATATAGTCAATAGTATTGTAAGACCGTTGCTTGATAGCTACACCTATGGGGAGCAGAGCAGAGCCTATGGACTCATTGAATCACTATCTTTTACCCCTGAAACTAATGTAACATTTGTCAACTGTACTTCAGTAATATATAAATGCGTGTTATTTACTCATTGAATTGTTCATTGAGAGTCTACTATGTGCCTGGTACACTTGTAAGTGCTGGGGAAACACTGTTGTGTAAGCCAGCAGAACCCCCATTTCTGTGGGGTGGAACAGATAATAAAAAAGTAAGCTTGGGCACCTGGGTGGCTCAGTTGGTTGAGTGCCTGACTCTTGCTTTTGGTTCAGGTCATGATCCCAGGGTCATGGGAAGGAGCCCCCTGTCAGGCTCCATGTCGAGTGTGAAGTCTGCTTAAGATCCTCTCTCTCTCCCTCTGCCTTTCCCTGCCCCCTCTCTCTCTAAAATTAATAATAATAATATAAAATGTTTTGAAAAACATAGTAAGCAAACACAGGGCACTTAACTGGTTCAGTAAGTATAACATGTGACTCTTGATCTCAGGGTTGTAAGTTTGAGCTCCTCCCGTGTTGAATGTAGACATTACTTAAAAATAAAATCTTAAAAAAGAAGTAAGCCAACACATAAGTGATCCAATTTCTGAGAGAAAGAAACAAATAAAAATTCAGGCAGGTAATGAATGAGACAATGAATGACCTGTTTGGAGCTGTTCTGGATATGATAAGGAAAGGCAGTCTAGACTCTTAAAATCAAATGGCTAACACCTTAAGCAAGCAAGTAGAATAGGTCGGTATTATATGCACAGGTAGGTGGTCCTTGGAACACAAAGGAAAAAAACCTCTTACCCAATTTGGGGAGATCTGGGAAATCTTTACCAGGGAAAAGAAGGGTGATAAAGCTTGATGGTCAAATAACAGCCTGGAAGAACAGAGATGTGGGTGTGAACTTGTTTTTCCTGTGTGACATTTGCTTGTGATTTATCCTCTCTGATTCTTTTCTGTCTTGTACCTCGAGGTACATAATACCCCCTCAAGGTAGGGGACTGAGAGAAAGAAAGGTGGTAATCAAGACCCAGAATAAGAAAGAGCCTCATATATTCCTGGAAATAGAAGCAGTTCACCGAGAATGAGGGTAGGAAATGAAAAACACGAGTTAGAGATCTGGTCATGAAGGACCATGCTAAGAAGTAGGGAGCATATTTGTGTGTAAACAAGAGGCCAAGGCCATTTAAGGGTATCAAGATTAATCTCATAAATCTTACAAACCACAAAATTGCAGGAGTTTTAATTTTCTTTTTAAATTTTACCTATATTTTATACTTTTCTAATTATACTGGCACAAGTTTTGAATTCTGAAAGCTGAAAAAGTTGAGAAAGTGAAAAAGAAACTGAATTGAGTGAGTTCAACAAGGTGAAGGGCGTAAAGTTAGCGATATCCCTGCACAAATGCATAAGGTGAGTGTCTAATCCCAAATAAGTGCATTTATTCATTGGCTTCTGTGTCTCAGGCCTTTAGGACACAGGGATGGGTAGCCAGAGAGCCACCACCTCTCTGGTGGACATTTTTTTCTGTAGTCTTTGGGATTTTCACACACATATGTTACTTTGGGGAGGGTATTGAACCACAATAACTTAGCCACCCTGAAACTTCTAATACACAATGCAATATGGAAGTTTGCCTGGTCCTGGTAACTTGTTTACAGAAGATTCACTAATGCTGAAAAACTGTGCATGCTACAACCCAGCAATCAAACACTTAAGAAAAATGTTTTGAGAGATAGAGAGTAAGCAGGAAGGGACAGAGAGAGAGGGAGAGAGAATTCCAAGCAGGCTCTTCACTGTCAGCACAGAGCCTGATGTGGGGCTCAATCCTACAAATATGAGATCATGACCTGAGCCAAGATCAAGAGTTGGATGCTTGACAGACCGAATCACCCAGGCGCCCCTCAACTCCTAAGTATATGCCCAACAGAGATGTGCATAAATGCTCTCCAAGAAATTGTACAAGGCACCACAAACTGTAAACTCCCCAAATGCTCATCAACAGTAGAATATGATATGTATATTTTCATAAAATGAAATAGGATACAGCACAAAGATGAACAAACTACAATAATATACAATAATAGGAATAATAGTCGCCAATACAATGTTGAGTGAAAAAGACCAGAGGGAAAAAAGTAGATAGTTTAAAAAACTCTGTGTGTGTGTGTGTGTGTGTGTGTGTGTGTGTGTGTGTGTGTGTGTAGTTACCATAAGACATGAAGAAGGCTTTCAGGGTGCTGGAAGTACTATTTACTAATTTGAATTCAGTATGCTATACAAATTACAACAAAGTATTCAGGTGATTTAGGTTGTGTTTCAATATTATGGGCCTTTTTATCAGCTTTTTAGGAATTTCCAGTAAAGGGTAACTATATGACTCCTTATTAATGGTAGAGGAAACCAAAACTTTCAACATCAAATGGAATATATATATGGGGATAGATTTTCCCATCATTGTCCATTCACAAATATTATACCTTGGGTTTTACAATCTGTTTGCCCAATCTAAGGTCAGCTACATGTCAGAGGGTCTGGCACAAACCAGTCTGGACTCCTGAATCCTTCACACTTCGGAGGGCAGGAGTCCATTTTTTCTTTACATGCATGTCATTAGAACAAAACCCTAGGATCATTGAAACTATGTTTGGCAGCTTTGGCACATCATATATCCTGAATTCAACAAAAACCACATCTCTAGAGACTCACGAGTTATCTTGCAATAGAAGGGTGAAGCTTTGGCTAACCCAGGTCACATCAGTACAAAATGCTGAGCGACACACCATTTATAAGGTTTTGTGTAAGGCTTTCTCTTAAAAGTGTTATAAAGTCATTTTTAGTGGCTCACCCCTACGGAGAAGTGGAGCTCTGAAGTCCCTGTGGGAATACCCGAAGGATATTGAGTCTATTTCTTTGAAAAATAGAATTTTACAAAACTATCGCTTATATAGACAGAATCCTAGATGATTTTTATGTGCCTTCTACAATAACAGTCCAAAACCTTTCCACCAAAACCATAGGTGTACCTTGCAATTTCTACCTTTCTTTAAGGATTTGGTACTAATTATTGAAAATTAGGTAGTTAAACAAACAAGTAAATAATGATACTTATCACCAAGGACCTCATACTTATTCCATTACACCCCATCTGAGCCCCCACTTCAATAAGCCCCAGAGTATAAAAATATTAGTGAATAACATGAAACAAACCCCAAGAGGATTTATATATTTATCTATTGCCAAGTAAAAAATAGTATTTAATAGATAACAGTTTCTTACATTAGGACATGGATCCAAAGGCAGTAAACAAATTATGGTTCTTGTATAACTGGCTTTCTATATTCACAAAAATTCCTGTGTTTTGCTGACATTGTATCAACCATTAAAAATAAAGAAATCCACCCCCATTCCATATGGCTAATATTTCCTTGATACCTTTGAAACTATTAACAGATTTGTAGCTTGCTTGTCTCCCTTAAATACAACTGTTGGCACATTCCAGCAAATGCTAATAGAAACTTTATTAAAAAGCCTGACTTTAACAGTCTGTTAAAAATATTAAAAATAAAAATGAAACAATTCATCCGTCAAAAACTGCCATGCTGGATACTTCTTCTCACAGTTTTCTATCTGGTTTTCTGGACCACATTGCCCTTTTCTCAACCTGGCCACCTACCAGAAGCCCTGGGACTTACAAGTCAAGCTTCTTCACGCGGTGTCATATCCAATTCTGAATCCAGCAAATGCTAGCCAAACCCTACACTCTCACACATAATGTCACATCTTGATTAATCATTTGTTAATTTGAAAGCAAAGTGCTATATTTCCTAGTGGAGAAAACCAAAATAATCAGATGGCTTGCATATTGTTTTCCCTATTCTGGCCCAGGGCTGGTGGTGGTGAACAAAGCAGAAACTCAAACTTTTAGAGAAAGGCTGTCACTTTTAGGCCTACATCCAGCACGTGCGTGGCACGTAAACAGAAGTAAAAACTTGAAAGCATTTTTAAAAGGAGTTTAGACAGGGGCGCCTGGGTTGCTCAGTAGGTTAAGCGGCCGACTTGATTTCAGCTCAGGTCATGATCTCACGGTTTGTGGGTTCAATCCCTGTATCAGGCTCTGAGCTGACAGTGAGGAGTCTGCTTGGGATTCTCTCTTTCTCTCTGTCTGTCTCTGTCTGTCTCTCTCTCAAAATAAATAAACTAAAAAAAAAAAACATTAAAAGGAACTTAAATAAAACAAAGATGAGAATTCATGCTCAGACCTGAAACCTTTAGGGCAAGTACTCTAATCATTTGAAATCAGATGCTAATAATGCTCTTGAATTGTTGTGACTGTCCCAAAGAACGATTGAGTGTTTGCCAGTGCTTAAGGAGAAATTATTTTTAATGGTAATCGTTCAGATCTGGGTGGAAGTGTTATTATTCTGCTCGCTCTGTTTGGGTTTATGGTGTTTTCACCTGCCTGGCATTCTCCTTCCATGAGCTATGCTCTTGGGAGGCTCTTAATCATGACCTCACCCCCTCCTCCCCAGGGACAAGTATGGACCAGTCTCAACCAACAGTACTACCCTATCCACCCACAATAACAGCTGGTTCAATTGTGAGCTCAAGGACCAACAGGGCCTGAGGCCTTTACCTGGAAAGAAACATGGAGACGGGGGAAAAAGAAACACTCCGTCCATGGGATTGTCATGTCTGGGCTTGCAGCTGCCATATTCTCTACCACATGGAGAGATCTGATCTACAGTAAAAGAAAATGAGAGAGAAGCACAGGCAAGTAGAAATAAGAGCTGAGCAGAAGTTTTGTTCGGGCTCATCTGTTCCTTAAATGCAAGGATCTCTGAAAAGTAGTCTTCGCAAGTGGGCTGGAAACTTCGGTGATGACAAATTGTATTTCCAGAGGCAGCGCATTGCATTTTTTATAGCTCATATTGTTCTCCCATGTTATCAAACAAAAAATTTCCTCCCTGTAAATTATATTTGATCAGCGATCCGGAATCATGGAATGAGCCTATTCTATCTACAGCATGACAGCCTCTCACATATTTGAAGATATCCTGCATTCCCTGAGCCTTTTTTCCCCAAGATAAACATTATCACTTAGCTCCACTAAGGGAGGCAAAGCTTTTTAGAACTGAGTATGAATCTGGTCCAGAAGGACAGATCTTTTGTTCCTATGAGGATTCTCTGACAGGTCAAGGATAACAACCAAGTAGATAGTAGAATCTTTGATGTAGCTGGAATATAGAAGGAAGTACAGGAAAAATAACACATACAAAACAGAAGAACATCATATGCTAGAGATAAGATGATGTGAAATGCCTCATGAGCAGTGTTATTCGCATTTTTTATAAAGAGTAGGTGGAATAAAGTAACTGATTTAAAATTTGAACAAAGTTCTGTCCTTTGCCTAGGAAGTGTTAGAGGGAGTCAGTGGGGAAAATTATTCAGTAGCAAATTAAAAATGGATAGACGAAATGAATTTGAAAAATAGTGGTATTTCAGGATTCTTAAGTTAATCAACTTCCTCACAGACAATCCAATTTGTGCCAAAAATAGAAAAGAAATGAAATGAAATTGAGAATGTCAAAATATGAAGACCAGAATTTAGACCAAAAACAAAGTATTACTTGGAGGGACAAGTTTCCTTTATAGGACATAGTCCCAATATCCAATATTATGTCATTTCTGAATGTTTCTCGGATAATTTTGTGATCTCTCGCAGTTGAAAATTCGGTTTTAAAAGATCTAATAAGAATTTCTAGTGTAGGCTCTAAAAAGACAACAAAATTAAATTTATTTCAATAATCATGCACCTATTTAATGTAAAAAGATACATTTTGAGAATAGAAATTCTTTTAAATTATTGGGCCAGTAGTTTAGCCTTATAATTTTTTTTTAACATTTTTATTTATTTTTGAGAGACAGAGTGAAAATGAGCCTGAGTGGGGGAGGGGCAGAGAGAAAGGGAGACAGAGATCTAAAGCAGGCTCAGGCTCTGAGCGGTCAGCACACGGGGCTCGAACCCACAAACTGTGAGATCATGACCTGAACTGAAGTCAGACCCTCAACTGACTGAGCCACCCAGGTGCTCCCTTTAAATTTTTTTTTAATTTTATTTTTTAAAACAGTTTAGCCTTATAAATGAAAGTCTTTGTGTGGCATATCGCAAATAAACCCAACTTAATGTTAGTTCGGTTTTGGCTTGAAGCCCAGTAGTGACAATTTTAAAAATTTCTGTTTTTTTTTAAAGTTTATTGATTTGTTAATTTTGAGAGAGAGAAAGAGTAAGTGGGGAAGGGGTAGAGAGAGAGACGGAGAGAGAGAATATCGAGCAGGCTCCACACTGTCGGTACACAGCCTGGTGCAGGGCTCCAACTCACAAACCATGAGATCATAACCTGAGTCTAAATCAAGAGTTGGACAGTTAACAGACTGAGCCACCCAGACGCCTCCATAATTTTTAACAAGTCCAAAGAATATCTGTAACATGGATTTTTTTGCCCTTGACTTGTGCACTCTCACATCCCAATGACTTAAGAGTTTTTCTCTACACTTCACTCTGGGAATATCATATCTGTCCTACTTTATGAACCGCAAACACTTATTTGCTTGGGAGTAAAATTTGACTTACCAGTGGAAGAATGGATAGCAGTGTGGTTCTGGGGCCATCTTTGAAGTCAGAAAAAAATCTGGTTTCAACTCCAAGCTTTCTCACACACAACGATGTTCTGAGCTCTATTTCCATATCTATGAAATCAAAATCATAATGCTTATCAACAGGAAAAAAAATCTGATTAAAACATGAGCAGAAGGTCTAAATAGACTTTTCTCCAAAGAAGATATGCAGATGGGGCTCCTGGGTGGCTCAGTTGGTTAAGCGTCTGCCTTGGGCTCAGATCTCGCAGTTTGTGAGTTTGAGCCCCGCATCAAGCTCCCTGCTAATAGCTCAGAACCTAAAGCCTGCTTTCAGATTCTGTGTCTCCCCCTCTCTCTGCCCCTCTCATGCTCATGCTCTGTTTCTCAATAATAAATGTTAAAAAAATTAAAAAAAAAAAAAGAAGACGTGCAGATGACCAACTGGTACATGAAAAAGTCCTCCACATCACTCATCATCAGAGAAGTACACACTTGTCAGATTGGCTGTTATCAAAACGACAAGAAGTATCCTCTGCTAGTGAGGATGTGGAGAAAAGAGAACTCTTGTGCATGGTTTGCGGCAATGTAATTGGGTGCAGCCACCATGGAAAACAGTATCAAGTTCCCCCAGAGTTTGAAAATAGAACTACCATGAAATCCAGCAATTCCATTTCTGGGTATTTACCCAAAGGAAATGAAAACACTGATTCAAAAAGATATCTGCACCTTCATGTTTACTGTGGCATTATTGACAATAGTCAAGACATGGGTGCAACCTTTGTCCATTGATAGATGAATGGATAAATAAAATTACACACACACACACATGCACACACACACACAATAGAATATTACTCAACCGTAAGACAGAAGAAAATCCTGCCATTTGTGATGGAATGAATGGAAGGAACTTAAGGACATTATGCTAACTTAAATGAGTTAGACAAAGAAAGACAAATAATTTATGATCTCATTTATATGTAGAACCTAAAAAAAAATCATATTGTTTGCTTTACTGGTTTGTCATGAGGGTTCATTTTTCTAAAGCCCTTAACATGTTATAAGGACTAATCTAATAGGAACTTTTTTCATTAATGTGAGAAGTCTGGATACAAGTTATCTAAAGAGTGAAAAATTACAATTGCTAAAGTGGAATGCATAGCAAATGAACATATTATCTGTGACTCACCTTCAGAATTTGAAGATATCATCACTGGATAAATTTTTTTCTCTAGAAAGAGTTTAAAAATTTTTTGCTGTCTCTCTCTGTCTCTCTCTCTCTTTGCTCCCCAACCCCCAAAATAAATAAACATTAAAAAAATTTAAAGGGGGCACCTGGGTGGCTCAGTCGGTTAAGTGTCCAACTCTTGATTTTGGTTCAGGCCACGATCTCACCACTTATGAGCTTGAGCCCCGCGTCAGCCTCTGCAGTGACATTAAAAAAAATAATAATAAAAATAAAAAACCTTTTGCCAGCACTGTGGTTGTCCTTGGAAATATATAGTTGACTAATATGAAGTGCCTTCCTTTGAAGAGGCTATAGTTTAAGAACAGATGTACAAATAATTTCAAAGTTGTATGCCAATTATAGTGTTAGACCTATTTATAAGGTGTTTCAGCCCATGCAGGGAGTACTCTAGTCTCAAGCTAGGTGAAGGAAACAAGCTAGCTATTAAAGCTTTTTGGAGGAGACAATGCAGAAGATAGTTTTGAAGAGAGTGTGAGAACTAATCAGGGAAGAGTATCCTAGGTAGAAAAAAAAAGACTGAACAAAGGTACGGAGGCAGATAAAATGTGACCAAGACATCGCAAGCCTTTGATGGCACTAGGTTGACAGTTTCAAAAACATATACTTTCAAACATAAACATTGCATGGGACTCCCAAGCTACACCATTTTTGCAGGACATAGAAAAAGGTTGAAAGCATTTCAATATGATTATTAAAGTCAATACACAAGATCATTCATTCTTTTGAAACTGTAGCAGCAACCCCATTAAAATCGGACAAAAAAGGCTTACTATTATTTAATATTTTTATGGCCTGCCTAGTAATGCAATAAAGCAGGAAACTGAAATAATATGTATGGCTAATGTCATGGAGAATATAAAATTGTCATTATTTGTATTTAACAAGAACTTCTTCCTGAAAAATCCGACAGAATCAAACTATTGGAAGATATAAATTTGGTTTTATACACATAAGTAATAAACATATGAAACTTGATGGTTGTCTCAAATAACTAACAATCAGATAGTTGATATAATGTGGGAAAATATTCCATTCATAACAGGAGCAAAAACAAAAATGTTTGGAAGTCATCGTAACAAGAACTCTTCTGAACTGAACTAATCTGAATGTTTTTTGCTGAGAGATGCAAAAGAAGATTTAAAAATGGAGAGAAATACCAAGTCCACAGATGGGAAAATTAAATATGATAAGCCAATTCTTCCTTTTTTAGATTTTATGCAAATGTAAAAATCATAGTGTGACTTTTTCTGAACTTGACAATAAGAATTTGTGACTCACTTAGAAAAATAATCATTGAGAGTTGTGAAAAAACATTTTAAGTATAACAGCTAGTTTGTATTCAATCACACTATTTATAATCACTTATATACCTTTTTAATGAAGCTACAATAATTAAAGCATTTTAATATTAGAACCAAAAAAACACAGACCTACCAGATAAAATATTCACAAAATAGACAAACGTATGTACTTACAATGCAGGAAACCAAGACGTGGATTTGGTAGGAAAACATTATTTAAAAAGAACACTAATGTGCTGACTCCTCTAATTACAAGTTCTACAAACCATACACAAATATAAACAAATTACAGAGAAAATGTAATAAATAACATTAAAACAATAGAACATGGTAGGTGGAAATTAACCCGATTTAAGTATGAGGCATAATTTTATAAGAAAATCAGAAGTCACAAAAGAGAAGTTCTATAAAATTGCCACATATACAAATTTAAGATTATTGTGCTTCAAAGAGTACCATAAATTAGAAGTTAAATATTGAAAAATGCACAACAAATACAAAAAAGTTCAATAACCCTAAGGTTTGGAGAGATTTTTAGAATAAAACAATAAAAGCCAAAGAAGAAGAAAGAAAGACGGGTTTATAGATGTCAAATGTGAAAGATGTATTTCAATATATGGCCACCCTGACTAATAAGAGAAGAAACAACAATTAAGCTGATGTATTATTTCTTTAACCAATTGAGTAGAGCAGAGTAGTTTTTTGCTGTTGCTATTTCTAAAGAAAATATTCATAGCAGGTGTGGTGATAAAGACATCTGTAAACTTGCATAGAAGTTTACAAGTCTAGGAAGCACAAACTTTTGGAAAATGATCTGTTAATGTGTATCACGAGATGTGAGAAATTCAAAGCTCAAAACTCTAGACCAAGTGATATTCTTTCTAGCAATTTTTATTAAGGAAATAAAAATCTTGAAAAACATTTGTTTTATTTATTTTATTTAATTAGTTGATTTTGGGGGAGAGAGAGAGAGAGAGAGAGAGTGAAAACAAGAGAGAGAGAGAAAGAGAGAGAATCCCAAGCAGGCTCCAAGCTCAGTGTAGAGCCCAACATGGGGCTTGATCCCACAACCCTGGGATCATTGCCTGACTTGAAATCAAGAGTTGGATGCTCAACAGACTAAGCCACCCAGGCACCCTGAAAAATATTCATTAAAAAAAAAAGTCCGCATCACAATTTTATTTTTTACACAACCTTTTGATTTTAGGAAAGTTTTAGACTTGTGTAACAATTGCACAGATGGTTCAGAGAGGAGAGTTTGTGTCCTAACCAGTTCCTCTATCATTAACATCTGAAATGAGTACTGCATACTTGTCACAGTGAATGAATCGATATTGACACACTACTATTAACTGAAGTTTATACTTCCTGTTCCATATTTACTTAGTTTTGTTTTTTTTTTTAATCTAATCACTTTTTTCTTTTCCAGGACCCCATCCATGATACCATACTACAGTTAGTTATCATGCCTCCTTAGCCTCCTCTGGCTTTTTGGTGACCTGCCCAGTTTTGAGGAATTCCAATCAGGTGTTTTGTAGAATGAGGCTTAACTGGATTTGTGTGATGTTTCTATAGTGATTATACTGGATTTATTGGTTTTGTGAGGAAGACCACAGAGGTGAAGTGTCATTTTCACTACATCATATCAAGTATAGACGCTATTAACATGTCCTATCACCATTGATGTCAACTTTGATCACCTGGCTGAGACGGTGTCGACAGATTTCTCCACTTTTTGCACCTTTTACTCCTTTTATATACTGTATTCTGGAAAGAAGCCATAGGGTGCACTAATGGAATGGGAAATACTACTTCTGAAGATAGTAGTAGCTATATTTCCAGAAATATGAAACTGGTGAGTTCTGGTGTTTCTGTAAGAGAAGTCACCATACCCACATTACAAATGAGATTTAAAAAAAATGCTGTGTCGAGGAAATATACTTAGGATAGGATAAGTGGAAGAACTATTGCAAAGCATATGGGTATACAACAAAATACTAATTTTTAAAAACTGCTTATAAGGCCAATTTAAATCTCTCTCCTCTTATATTTCTGCCTTTCCAAATTCTCTACAAGAACTTACTGCTTTTAGAATCAGAAATACGGTTTTCAAAGGTTAACTTAAGGTGCTTTTCCCACTAAAGAAATATGTCTACCGGGATGCCTGGACATATTTATTTTGGCTGGACAGCATATTCACTCTTCCAGCAGGGCTGTGAGTCCACAGAATGTACTTTGCTCTGTTCTCTTTGTGCTCACGTAATAACTGAACCTCCAGTGTCCACATACCCAACTCATACAAACAAATACATATTCTTCCTTTAGGTTTGCTAATAGCACACAAGTACAATTTTTAAAATAAATTTAAAGTTGTTTTCTTTTTTTTTGAAAGAGAGAGAGAGAGAGAAAGTAAGGGAGGGACAGAGAGAGAGGGAGAGAGAGAATCCCAAGCAGACTCCACACTGTCAGCACAGAGCCCAATGCGGGGCTCGATCCTTCGAACTGTGATATCATGACCTGAGCTGAAATCAAGAGTTGGATTCTTACCTGACTCAGCCACTCAGGTGCCCCAAAGTACAATAATAATGTTCAAATACTGCCAAATATCCTTACCGGTTACCCATATATAGACTTGCATTGAAGGAGGGATCTTGCCCATTTAAAACCTTTTTTAGGTCTCCAACAAGATTTGGCATATTGTCAAGTTTGGGGTCATTCTCCTACTATCAAAAAGTTAATTCAACTTTTTACCTTGAGAAAAACGTCAATCCGCAGGCTGCAGGATAGGAGAATATGGTACATTTTACCCCATTTCCCTCACTGGTAGTGTCTTATAAGACTAGCATAGCATTGCAACCAGGATTTACTTTTGTTATATCCACTGATCTTATTCAGATTTTGTTCATTTTCCTGTACTCATTTGTATGTGTATATTTGGTTCTATGCAATTTGATCACATGTACGGATTCATGTACCTACCAATATTGTCAAAATATGGAACAGTTCTGTCGCTCCAAGGATCCTTCACATTAACTTTTTATTACAATATCTACCTCCCTTTTGGCCTCTTTGCCCCTTCTGTAACTCTTGGAAAAGAGTCATCTGTTCATTTTTTATAACTGTGTCATTTTAGGGATGTCCTAAAAATAGATTTATATTGCATGTGTCCTTTTGAGGTTGGTTCCTCCACATCCATCAGCCTATAATTTCCTTGAGACTCGTCCAAGTTGTTCTGTATATAAATAATTCCTTCCTTTTTATTACTGGGTAGTATTTTGTGGTATGGATGTACCACAAGTCTGCTTGCTTATTCACTGCTTGTATATTCACCCATTAAAGATAGCTGGATTATCTCTGCTATTTTGGGCTCCAATGAATAAGGCCACTATGAACACTTTATACAGATTGTGGTGTGAACCTAATCCTTTATTTCTCTGTGGTAAATGCCTAAGAATGCTTAGTTGCATGTCTAGATTTCAAGGATGTGCCAAACTATTTTCCTTGAATTAATCCTATCCTTCCCTCATCTTCTATTAGGAAAGATATTAAACAAATAATGACAATAGCTAAAATTCTGGCTATGCATGGTCAGAATAGATATACATACCTGCAATGTCAATTTTACTGAAGGTTAGTATGCAACTTGAAATCATTAAGCTGTACTTAATGATTATTTACAAGATGAACACATCCATGTTTTCAGCACCCAGAGTAGGTAACAGAACATTACTTGAATCTTGGGAAATTGCTCAGGTCCCTACAGGTTGTATCCATAACCTATACCTCTGAGTCCTGATTTCTAATAATAGCAGGGTTTTTGTCTACTCTCAAAATTTACATACATAGTTTCATATTGTATATACTTTTGCATCAGTCTTCCTTTGTTTAATGTTGTGTTTGTGAGATAAATCCGTGATTTGGTATATAATTTTTTTACATTTATTTATTTTCTGAGAGACAGACAGCAAGTGGGGTAGTTGCAGAGAGAGAGGGGGAAAGAGAATCCCAAGCGGGCTCTGTACTGACAGCAGGGATCCCGACGCGGTGTTCAAACTCACACACCATGAGGTCATGACCTGAGCTGAAGTCAGATACTCGACTAACTGAGCCATCCAAGTGTCCTTCCAAGATTTCGTATGCTGTGGTTCATGATATAGTTCATCCATTTTCATTGTTATGTTGTATTTTATTGTATGCATCTATCACAATTTAGTTGCCTATTCTATTGTTAATTACATTTTGATTGTTCCTAATTTTTAGCTACTATGAACACTACTAATATGTTTCTTTCTTGTATGTGTCTCTTCGTAAACATATAGAAACATTTCTTTTGAGTGTATACCTATGGGAAGAATAGCTATTTCAGATGATATGCATATATTCAGCTTTAACAGATGTTGCCAAATGGTTTACTAAGATGGTTGTGCTAATTTACGTTCCCACCAGCAGTGTATGGGGACCCATATTTAAATATGTATTTTAGATCTTCTTTTTGTCACATAAGAAAACTGAGATTAAAGATTTTTAAAAGTTTTTCAGGGTGCCTGCACGGCTCAGCTGGTAGAGCATCCAACTCTTGATTTCCACTCAGGTCATGATACCAGGGTCATGGGATTAAGCCCTGAGTTGGGCTCCACACTGAACATGGAGGCTGCATAGGACTCTCTCTCTCTCCCTTTGCCCCTCTGGCCCTCTCCCCCCCCCCCCCCCCCCGTCTCTCTCTCAAATTAAAAAAAAAGTTAAAAATTTGTTTTCATGTCACATAGCTAATAAGAGAAGAATCTTTGGTTTGAACCTAGGTTTGTCTAACTCTAGTAATATTTTTTTTCTGTTAGACCATAATGCCTCTTACTTGACTGCAGTCAATATCCTTCAATGCAGCTCCCACTTTTCCCACAAATGAATGCCTTGTAAATTTTATTCTCCTGATGTCGTCCTCCTACTCAAGGTCCAACACAGGAAAATCATGGTTACCACTTTAATTCTGCCAGCTCGCAGCCATCTCCTCCCAGTTCTGATCAACCCGAGTAACTTGCCACTACATCACTTCCATAAATGCTCATTTCAATATTTATTTTTTAAATGTTTATTTATTTGTTTTGAGGGAGGGAGTGCCTGTGAGTGGGGGAGGGGCAAGAGAGAGGGAGAGAGAGAATCCCAAGAGCTCTTCACTGTCAGCACAAAGCCCTTGTGGGGCTGGATCTCAAGAACCTTGAGATCATGACCTGTGCCTAAACCAATAGTTGGACATAACCAACTGAACCACCCAGGCACCCCTCTTGTTATAATATTTAACTTCTAAATATTCTTAGTTGGCTATCTTGTCATCTAGAGTGTGAGCACTTTGAGAGTTAATATATCCTTTGATATCTATCCTCTTTATCAATGCAGATAATTATCAATTAAAATTGTTAAACTTAATTGATGTCTAGCTACTTCAAGGTTAACAAGGTCATCTGAAGTTTAAATGAGATAGCAGACCAATGCAAAGCAAAATCTGGAAACACAAAATTTTGAAGGAAATCCTGGCCTGAAATGGCAGACACATTGACTTCCAAAATAATGAGTGGCGTTAAATTTTATTTTGCAATATTATCTATAACTTACTGAGTCCAATGAATTTGAATCAAATAAAAAACTCAAATCACAAGTGAAGTGAAATATATTACTTGAGGGAAATATAAATTAGGAGTAATAAGTTGTGTGCTAAAAGTTGGTTTTAGATGAAAGGTGAAAATTAGGGAAATAGAAAGATAGAAACTCTGTGACAATAATTATTTTCAATGATAAGGTGCACAAGGGAAGGATTTTTTTCCTCTGCAAAGGAGAGGATTTTGTTTAATACATACTTATTAGGAGAGTACCTGTTACACATGTGAGTGCTTTATATGCTTCGATATGAATTAGCAAACGGAAGAAAGAAGAAATAATCTAAAGCCATAAGAAACCCAAAGAAAACCATGGCCAATAGTTTGTTTTGGAAATTTTCACACAATTTTCATAAAATAGCTTTGGGTTAGATCTTTAGAGCTTCCTACTAGCTCTGTAAGATGGTACACCATAAAATTATACACTAAATAGAATCCACAATTAAAGTACTTAAAATATTTCACCACCAAAGCAATTCAATTTGTAATCTTATTTTATCATGTGATTTTCTGTTACATAAAGACAAGTTCTATTAAGAGACTCTGCAGTGCAGGAACTGAATTTGTACCACAAGTCAATGGTAAAATCAAGCCTAGAACATATTGCTTTTGGCATCATAGATTATGGTCAGTGCAAGACAAAGCACACAAGCAGAATTTCAGTATTTGTTCTGAGGTCTTCCTACTTGAACATTTACATTTCTCTACTGCCTGAGGTTCCTGGAACTGTTTCTGTGAAATTGGGAGTTTCTTCAATGGGATACAAAAGACAGTAACCAAAGATAACATGCAAATAATTGCATGATAAACATGAAAGTGTGTTAAAGCTTTAGTGATCAACAATCCAAATTATAATAATGAAATACCAATTCCACCTATCAAATTGGCAAAAATTAAAGGATTTATGAAATCTAATATAGCATGTGGGGAAAGAGTAGCCCCCATACATATGTCATGGGAATATTATACAAAAGTAGTAGAAGGTAATCCTAATCAAAATTTAAAATATACATATCCTTTTACTTAGCAATCTATTTATAGAAATCTGTAAGTAAAAATACTTGCCGAAGTGTTTAAGGGCATATGTAGATATTTTGTATTGTGTTTATACTATATATCCCACATTTAAGCAGCTATTACTCTGAAATAAATAAAAGAAGGTTGAAGAGAGCTTTTCTGATCATTTAAGATTTTCTTATTACAATGTTTACAATAGATGTGTATTACTGTTTTTTTGTTGTTATTTTTTAAGAGGGGAAATTAATTAATACCATCATTATTTTACCTCTGCCAATTCTTTGTGTCTAAGTACTTGCACACTCATAATCACCCCACACACAAACGCACATACAACATATACCCCTTCTGAGAAAACTGAGCGTCTTGAGTGTAAATTAAGAAATTATAAATACAGGTAATTGTTCCTTCACTGATTTTTTTAATGTTTATTCATTTATTTTGAGAGAGAGAGAGAGAGAGAGCAGAGAAGCAGGGCAAGGGAAGAGAGAGAATCTCACGAACCACAAGATCACCATCTGAGCTGAAATCAAGAGCTCGGTGCTTAACTGATTGAGCCACCCAGGAGCACCTCCTTCAATTGGTTTAAAAAATTCAAATCTGGGGCGCCTGGGTGGCTCAGTCGGTTGGGCGTCCGACTTCAGCTCAGGTCACGATCTCACAGTCCGTGAGTTCGAGCCCCGCGTCGGGCTCTGGGCCGATGGCTTAGAGCCTGGAGCCTGCTTCCGATTCTATGTCTCCCTCTCTCTCTGCCCCTCCCCCGTTCATTCTCTGTCTCTCTCTGTCTCAAAAATAAATAAACGTTAAAAAAAAATTTAATAAAAAAAAATTCAAATCTGTATTTTAATTTTAATCTGAAATGTATTTTTTTCAAAGGAAAACTACTAAAATAAGCAATAACAGATTATGTATATACAATACACATATACTATATATACATAATCCTATATTTTTATTTATGTATATAGCTTTTATATATTAGATAACATTCTTTTATTGTTTGATAAATATTTATCTACACCTAATCTTATATCCAAATATAACAATTGCCTGCTTAAAATAAACTGGAACCAAGAATCAGAGTAAAGGTTTCCTTGACCAGGATTTGGTTAAACTACTCTCAAGGTGTGGTTCTCCCACACATTCCTGGCGACAAAAGAGCATGTGGGTTAGAAAGGAAACCAAGTAGTGGAGAGATAATGGGCCACAGTTCACCTTAATTACCTGCCTTTGCTGTTCCTTCTTCTCGGGAAAGAGAACACAGATGGAAAAGTAATTAATGCATACACTGATTAGTCATCTCATTTGCCAATTGTACTTGGTAAATAAACCAGATTGCAGGAAATACTCAGCAGGTTTAAGTAAGCTGAAGCCAGTAAGATGAGACAAAAAGATACTTATGGTTGGATTGGCAGTTAACCATAAAATCAATCTTGAATTTCTTTGCACATGAATTTAACATGGAGGCAACAGAAAGAAAGGCAAATCCGAGGGTTTGTCTTTTTTTTTTTTTTAGGATAAAAACATTTTATACTTTGTCAGCAAGTGTTTTGGCAATATTTGATTTAATACAAATAATTATTGAGCATAAATCCAATTTTTGAAGAACCCATCCAATCCACCAATGTAAAAACAGCTACTGACTTTTTATAGAATGGCAGATAAATTTTCAACACTAATAGTCAATATAAAAATATAATTTCTTGAGCTGTACCTTATCTTTGGAAGCTTTTAATCTGAATTAATTTCCATCAGAAATATATTTATGCACGACTCTTGGATACAAGGCAGTGCACTAATGCTGTGAATGGGATTTCCACGTACTTTATTAAAAAGTTTCAAAAACTAGGGGCGCCTGGGTGGCGCAGTCGGTTAAGCGTCCGACTTCAGCCAGGTCACGATCTCGCGGTCCGTGAGTTCGAGCCCCGCGTCAGGCTCTGGGCTGATGGCTCGGAGCCTGGAGCCTGTTTCCGATTCTGTGTCTCCCTCTCTCTCTGCCCCTCCCCCGTTCATGCTCTGTCTCTCTCTGTCCCAAAAATAAATAAAAAAAAATGTTGAAAAAAAAAAGTTTCAAAAACTAGAAGAAATCGGAGTTAAAGTGGAGGGTAAATATCATCTGTCCCCAAACCACTTCCCTCTCGATGCTGATTGCGGGATTAATCTGCTGGGCTCTTCTTCATATTTAAGTGAGAAAAATTGGAAGCATGTAGGGAAAAAAATGTCAAGGTAATGGACAATTGAGAGATACCACTTTCAATGAGGTGAGAGCAAGTAAAGGAGTGTTGAAGAGACAAAAAAAAATATTTTAAACACTTTTCAGTCAATCTTCCATATCTTCTCCTATTTTAGGGATTCCTAGCAACACTAAGCCAGTCCTGAACATTTAATAGTGAAGTTGGGGCTACAACACATTGACTTCCAGGCCAATTACTTTTCCATTAACAAAGGATATCATAAATAGTGGCAAAGATGGAAGAGTGGATGTACAGGGTCCTCCTTTCAGTTGAAATAAATATGAGTCAATTTCCCTCTTTTATGTTTGATTACGTTGAACTTATTTCTCTGTATCCCACTCTCCCTTCCTTCTGTTCTCCCTCTCATCATTCTGCTTTCTTTCCTTTCTCTCTCTCTCCTTCTTCTTCTTTCTTCCCTTTCTCCTTACCTTTTTCTCTTTCTTCTTTCCTCCCTTTCTTCCTTCTTTCCTTCCTACTCTCTATTTCCAGTACAATAATGCCAGAAATGGAAGATGAATCGGGAGGAACGTTGTGCTATTTTCAGCTCTACATAGAGCAAACTCTTCTACGAATCTCACAAAGCCACTTGGCCGTATATTTTGAAAAAATCGAGACCATAGCAATATAGTAAAGTCATTTTTCAACAGCAATGGAAAGGTTGCTGCTGAAATTTTGTTGGGAAAAAAAATTCATTACATGTGATTCTTTGGTGCATGGCAGGACTTTTAGCTTCCTTGGCTTCTGACCCTAAATGCCAATGACGCCCTTAAGCCTTGTGACAACATAAAAAGTCCCACGTATTTTAAAACACCAAGTAGCAGAGCGGCTATACGCCTACTAAGAATCACCAGTGCTTCAAAAATAAAGGCTTTGATTTGTGTTCGAATTTTACCACCTGATGGCCCTTTGAAAACAAAATCAAAAACAACTTTTCTTCCACCTTAAAAATAAAGCTCATCTTCTTTATAGAGCTCTTGTGAAGTTCAATGGGTCAATGTTTGTGAAAACATTCTTTTTTAACTTCAAAAGGTTATACAAATATGAGATGCAATTCTCATTTTCCCTAAACTTTGAATATAACCTTGCATTGTTGTTACCTATTTTTTTTAACAACCAACGTGATGCTAAACAAAGAGTAAGCCCTAGTTTTCCTCTAGAGAACTGTTACATAAGGAATCTACCACGCTGTATAGACACAACTCAGTTCGTTGGTCTCCAACTGTGTCTTTCAGAGCTGAGACCAGCTTTCCTCTGAAATGTGGGCAAAAGTTGGATGAGACCCCAAAGCCCCACGCTTCTCGGCTCTACTTGAAACCGAGCGGTTCTGCTACTAACTTTTTTTCATAGTGAACTTTTCTTATCTTTGAACATAAGGTTTTGTGGCTTAAAAAGTTCTCACAAATATATTTATGGAGCACATATTTCATATTTTTTTTCTGATTATAGTACAGCCTAATTATAAAAAGAAATGGGGATACAATTTTGTTCTCTGTGTGTCGGAAAATCCTCCATAACCTCAAGTCTAAAAATAATCGCTGTTGAAATTTGGCCTATATTCCTCCAGAGCTTTTCATGTGGGTATGGGCTTCTATAAAAGAGATTGCACTCTGTATACTTGCTAATGTAAAGTTTATATCTTGCCACATCTGTGTATAGTCTATTTCATCCATTTTTATAATTTTATAGTATATAATTTTCTTTCTTTGCAGCTATTTTATTTGCATTTAATACTTGATAGCACATATAATTTGCATAGTACAGTTCTGCATCGCATATACTAATTGATCAATAAAAGACATGTTGTTGAGGAAATAAAAAGACAAAGAAGCCGTCCTCGTCCTTTGAATAAAGAGAAATGTTTGTGTATAAAAATCAATAAAATTGTGGCTATTAACACATTTATTTTTATTAATAATTGAAAACCACATGCATGAGACATTTTATATTTTTTGGAGTGACTTCACACGTATGATCTGTTTCAGTTTTCAAAACTCCCCGTGTGGTTTGTGGAGTAAAGGTCGCTGCACTCATTGTACACACGGGGAGGCTGAGCTCGTGAAAGAGAGAGGAAACCGCGCATATGGAGCCATACCTCAGACATTTAAACTCCTTTGAAAAGCAAACATTATGCCGGTGCAATCTCGAGAATGTACCCATTAGGGTGGAAAAAAAAAAGTTGTTAGCTGCCATTTTGTTTTGATGTTAAGGAGTGGTAACAAACGCCCTGCAACTAAAAAATGTTTAAGGCTCAGAGGTGCCTGGGTGGCTCAGTCGGTTAAGCATCTGACTTCGGCTCAGGTGATGGTTAAGCATCTGACTTCGGCTCAGGTCATGATCTTGCGGTCCGTGAGTTCAAGCCCCATGTCAGGCTCTGTGCTGACAGCTCGGAGCCTGCTTCAGATTCTGTGTCTCCCTCTCTGTCTGCCCCTCCCTTGTTTGGGCTGTGTCTATCTTTCTCTGAAATAAATAAACATTATTTTTTTTTTAAAATGTTAAAGTCCCATGTATGATCAAAGTCAATTAATTTTTTTTCTAGTAAATTATGGAACAGTTGCAAACATATCTGTAGACACACCATATTTAAAATACACAATTCAAAGGGATATCTCAGTTAATGTTAGTAATAATAATGCAGCTAGTTAATATTTGTTATACTCGTAAAAATGGGTCACTCAATATGCGAAGCATTTGTATGTGATATCTGTTTTAATCCTCATTGCAAATGTATGAGACAGTATTAACTTCTCTGATTTACAGATGAGGAGACTAAAACACAGAAAGATGACATTTGTCCCAGGTCACTTGGTTAATAAGAAATTGTTTGTCTAATTCTGGACTCCTGGAATTAACTCCTAGCCTATGCTGCTTGTCAATAGCAAAGCACTACAAATTACGGATATATTTAATTCTATAATAGAGTTCTTCATCTAGACTCTAAGGAAAACCCTAGAATGAGGTTCTCACATAATACTTTTCTATTTTCATTGGAACATAAAGGAGATAAAGAAGCAAACAAACAACCAAAAAAAAAAAAACCCTCTCAATGATAAAAAAAAAAAATAAATAAGCATTCCATCAAGGCAATCACAAAAGTTTATTCAGTATTTACTTTCTGCTAAGTACCTTAGTAATGCAAATGTTGTTCTAATGAGAACCCTGTCCTTCAGGAGCTATGGGTCCCATATAATGTTGAAGCTCATACAGGTGTGGTCGCTGAATACTTGTGCTGTCTTCATGGGTGTATTTCCAAGTTTTTCACATACCCAAGTCAGGAGGGTGGTATCTATGCCTTAAAGTTCTGTGGAGATTTCTGTGTTTGTCATGGGCTATGCTGTTTCAGATAGCATTTACTGAACATGGGCTGCAGGAAGTGCATTATTCCTTTTTTATTTTTATTGTTTTGTAGTGAGAAACTGTCCTTTTGAATTATCTTTTTCACTTTTATTTCTTTAAACCTCATTCCATTTCCCTCATTTTTTTTTCTTTTATTCTTCTATGCATTTTGCTGTTAGAAAGTTGACCAAGAGAAAGGCAAGTTTAGCTTTACATGAAACTTCTTATTTAATAGAAGTCAGGGAAAAAAAACAGATATTTTTTTCACTCATTTTTCATGAGTGGACTGCAGGACTTTCTAGGGAGTATTTCTTGAAATGCCAAACCAGATGTTGTAAAATGTCTTCTACCCAGTGCTAAAACCTTTTCTCCTCAAACCTCTTAAACTTTAATAGCAGAAATATATCATATTAACGCCCAGACTGCTACATTAAAGTAACATTAGTGTTCTTGAGTTACACCCTCCATGATCTAGTAAATTCTGAGAAGGAGCTTCCACTCTTGGTTTTGAACATCCACATGCAGTGTTTAAAGTTTGAAAAGCTGGATATTCAACACAGGAAATAATTTATAGTCACCAATAGGCACTGACAGCTTGGGTCCAACAAGGTTATACATTATATATTTCAACGATTGTCAGGAATATTTATTGAGAACCCATTGTGTATAGATTGGTAGACTTCATGCTCTGTGGGGGCACACAAAATAAAATAGATGGTGGGGACCTTTCCCCTCAACAAACTTAAGAGTTTTTAGAAAGAATCCATAAATCAGGTTGAAGATTATATTAGATGACTTCTGACATTTTTTTTTCCAACTCTAAACTTCTAATAGTCTTTTATGGTGTCCTCTTTCTATATATTTCAATTTAATTCCACATGGTCAAGAAAAGATTTGAGTTGGTTTATCACGAGAACTCATTTATTTAGTCTAGGAGACTTAAAAATAAATAGGTAATTGTAACAGGAAGTTGAGACAAGATGGTTACTTAAATGGAGCACTAAATTATCCTTACTTTTATTTATGGGAGTGATACCTAAAAGTCTTAGCAGGCCTACACTGGGGCAGGAAGAAGAAAAGAAAGAGAGCAGTTTTCTGAGACTTTCCCATCAAAGACCAAGTTGAGTGTTGTTTTGAGAAAAAGAACTCAGCATTTCATTCTATTCTGTACAATTTGATTCTGACTTAAATCAGGGAAACATATTTTCTACTGTTAAAAAGAACTTGTAAATTTCATAATAGAGGAGGGAAAAGTGGAAACATGATTATTTATATCCATCTGTAACTTTACTATGTCCTGAGTTGTGAAACAAATGATTGGTTGGGTGGCTAGAATTGCCTTAAAGCTGTATTTGCTTCTAAAGCACGTTGTTCTACCTCAATAATTTGTTGCAGATTAATGTGCTGAGCAAGATTTAGAAAGATACATCTTTCAGTCTTTGGAAGATGTTCATAAAGCAAACATTTTCCATATCAGGAACTGTCACCAGGATTGATTTTGGAAGGCTGTTTTTGTAAGGTAGAGAAGTGGGTTCCAGTGGTAGGGCTGTGGGTGGGAGGTAAAGCCAATCTGTGGCCTCCCTTGTGACCATATCCCCATTTAAATCATTCTCCTGGTACATAAAAAGAAGTATTAGTTCTTCAGAGTAGACACTTTCTTGGCATTGAATTTTACACACAATTTATAGATGGGCATTAATTTAAGGCATTTTGAGAGACATAATAGAAGGTACCTTTAACGGATTTTGCAGAGGATATAAATGGATTTTTTGTAGTGTTGTTTTTGTTTGTTTGTTTGTTTGTTTTTTAATGAGCTTCAAAAAGTGTTCAGGATAAGGTATTGGATTGTAGTTCAATTAAACACTATCTGTGCATTCCTTTTAAATCTGAGAAAATACAGAAAAATGAATTCTTAAGTCCAATAATACTGTCCGGTGACGTAATTATTGGGCCAACATCTAGGGTTTTTTTGTTTTTTTGTTTTTTGGTTGTGTTTTGTTTTGTTTTGTTTAATTAGAGGGAGAAGAAAGGAAAACACAGACGCTCGAGTAGGTGTGCCAGGTGATGGGCAAAGTGTTTTCCAATCCATCTTATCACTTGATCTTATTTTGCCCACATATCATTCTTAGAAGAAAGTTTCACTCTTTCACCTTTTTTAGATCTTTTATAGGTTCAGAGAAGTTAAGTGAGTTTCCCTAGATGAGATCGTGTCATGAACAATACCTATATTAGAGTCTGATTCCAAACCCACAGGACTTTAATTTTTTGAAAATTTTTAATGTTTATGTATTTTTGACAGAGAGAGAGAGAGAGAGAGAGAGAGAGAGAGAGCGCTCGCGCATGAGTGGGGGAGGGGCAGGGAGAGACAAAGACACAGAATCTGAAACAGGCTCCAGACTCCGAGCTGTCAGCACAGAGCCCGATACGGGGTTTGAACTCACAGACAGTGAGATCATGACCTGAGCCGAAGTTGGACGCTCGACCGACGGAGCCACCCAGGCGCCCCAAACCCATAGGACTTTAAAAGCCAGGCACCTTTCTGCTGCAGTGTGGCTCATCTTGAAGACAAAAATTTTCTCTTTGCGGATATCCTGTGACATCTACCTTTCAATATAATACTGTATTTATTTAGTCCATCATTATAGATTATATGCCTTTTTGAATATACTGTATCTCACTGTCACGTTCTTGTCTCCTGTAATTTCTATTCCAATGCATATACAATATTATGTAGCCCCATTTCTAACCCCATGCATATATAATATAATGTAACCTCTGTCCACCTCCAGCCTTTCCTCTCTCCTAATTTAAGAAAACCCAGATGTGATTTTTCTAAGGGAGGCTTGTTAACATTTATTTGTTGAAAACAAGTTTAGACAGAGAAAATTGTACAGGAACAATTATAAATCAACGTGTCAACCCGTTTAAATTTAAAGTAGTTGGAACGAGTCACTTTAGTGCTGAAGGAAAGGCTTCATGAAATAAATACGTTTCGTGCCAGGTTTTGAACGAGTAGATGAAAATGGGTTGCCAGAGGATGTGGGAATTAAATCTGATGACTTCAGATTCAGCCCTGATATTATGGAAGGACTGATTCATGTTTTTAAAAAAGAAAAAAAAATCAGCTATAAGGCTCACTTCGACAATCGGGAGGTATCAGACCATTAGTATTGATGATAACAGGCCGTTACAGTTTACTGAATACCCCCTGTGCCTCGGACACTATGGGGTGCCCTTTGCAAACCAGTTTTTATTTATCCTTCAAAACAACCAAGAGGTTAATTTTTTGTATTCTCATTTTACATGAAAAAAAAATTAAGGATAAAGTCTACATTTTTCTGTCCAAGTTTCAATAATTACTAAATGGTAGAAACATGATTTGGTTTCTTTTTCTTTTCTTTTTTTAAATTTGAGGATAGTTGACATGCAATGTTACATTAGTTTCAGGTACACAACATAGTGATTCCACTTCTCTGTACATTATGCTGTGCTCATCACAAGTGTCACTACCATCTGTCACCATACAACACTGTTACAATACCATCGACTATATTCCCTATGCTGTGACTTTTACTCCCATGACTTACTCGTTCCATAACTGGAAGCCTGTATCTCCTGGTCTCCTTCACCCATTTTCGTCATCCTCACACCTCTCTCTCCTCTGGGGACTATCACTTTGTTCTCTGCATTTATAGGTCTGATTCTGCTTCTTGTTTATTATTATCTTTAGATTCCACATTTGAATGAGATCATATGGTATTTGTCTTTCTCAGTCTGACTTATTTCACTTACCATAATACCGTCTAGGTCCATCCATGTTGTCTCAAATGGCATGATCTCATATTTTTTATGGCTGCCTAATAGTCCTCTGTGTGTGTGTGTGTGTGTGTGTGTGTGTGTGTGTGTGTGTTTGCGCGTGTGTGTACCACATCTTCCTTATTCAGTCGTCTTTCAGTGGATACTTAGGTTGCTTCCAGATTACAAGCAGGATTTAAGAGGAGGTCTGTTTGGCTTTAAAATCAAAACTCTTACCTTGGGAAGCAATGTCACGTTGTGAGCGAGATGCTGCATCTGTTGCCCTGTCTGGACTTGAATTCCCATTCGCTCTTACGTGTGATCTTCTCCTTCTCAAAGCTTCTGTTTTCTCATTTTATACATTTGGGAGGTTGGGAAGATTAAAATGAGGTAATCAGTATGTGTCAGGTGCTGCCTAATACAAAGCATGTAATCAATAAATACTACTTATTGTGATGATGACAATGTTGATTATGACATTGATGGTGCCGAATTTATTAACTATATGTTAATACTTATACCCCCAGTATCCTTTTTGTTTGTTTGTTTACTTTATTCAGTTATCCTTTTTTAATGTTTATTTTTATTTTTTTAGTTAGGCTTCATTCCCCGCACAGACCACAATGTGGGACTTGAACTAACAACCCTGAGACCGAGACTTGAGCTGAAATCAAGAGTCAGATACTTAACCAACTGAGCCACCCAGGCACCCTTTATGTCTTCAGTATCTCGCACAAAATTTGGACTGCTTGTTATTCCCTTCACATAGAACAGGGTTAAACATACAGGGCTATGTTAACTGCATATTCAGTAAATGAGCACTAGAGAGTGTAAGAAAGTTATGTCTTGTTTGCATTTTATTCTAGTTTCTCTAGACAGTCATGCCCATAGCTTGGGAACCAGCTTATACGCACATTTTGGGCAGAAGTTCCATGAAGGATATTATTTATGTTTGAAGGAAACTTTTCCAGATGTCATAAGTTTGGAAAAATTACTATAGTGGGCCACCTGGCTGGCTCAGTTGGTTAAGTGTCCAACTCTTGATCATGGTCCGTGAGTTCAAGCCTTGCATCAGGCTCTGTACTGGGTGCAGAGACTGATTAAGGTTTGCTCCCTCCCTCTCCCTCTACCCTTCTCTCACTCATTCTCTCTCTCTCTCTCTCTCTCTCTCTCTCTCTCTCTCTAAAATAACAACATGGGGCGCCTGGGTGGCGCAGTCGGTTAGGCGTCCGACTTCAGCCAGGTCATGACATCGCAGTCTGTGAGTTCGAGCCCCGCGTTGGGCTCTGGACTGATGGCTCGGAGCCTGGAGCCTGTTTCCGATTCTGTGTCTCCCTCTCTCTCTGCCCCTCTCCCGTTCATGCTCTGTCTCTCTCTGTCCCAAAAATAAATAAAAAAATGTTGAAAAAAAATTTAAAATAACAACAAAACAAAACAACAAAAAAAGAAGAATTTCTATAGTACCTCATCTTGGCTAGGAGCATAGATACCGATTAAATTTCTACAAGAAAAAAGTGAGAAAGCAGCTTATTGGGTTGTGTGGAGAATCTCTTCCTTCAGATATCTAGCAGTAAAATGGAAAGTAGTCTGTGGGAGCTGAGATACAGAGGAAAGAGGAATTAATTATCCATTAAATCCTTTCAGAAAATTCATTTGGCAGATCTGTTTGGAAGAATTTTGTTTCAGTTCTTTCTTGAGCATTGTTAATAACTCTTCTTACCCTTACGTAACTTCCTGAAAACCATTGGCTTCATAATTTCTCTCAGGAGAAGACCTGGAATTTTGTTTTGAGAGTAAAAACAATAACAAAAGCTTAAGGTAACATCAGAGCAATTTTGCCAAATAAAATTACATGTTTGAGATTAAACAGTCCCTGTTCTAAAGGCCAAAGGGATTTGGGAAGCACCCCATAGCTTGACCCTTGACTGTAATGCTAAAGGGAGACTCTTATAAAGTAGATAACAAATGGCCATTTGCTGAAAATTAGGATAGTTTTTCAGTATGTGTGTTGCTCCCAATGTCACTCCCTTTTTCCCTGAAGAATTCTCCAGATGTCCAAATGCTGGGTAAGCTGGCTGCATGCCAAGGTTAGTGGACAAATCTCATTTTCTTCTTCCTTCCCTCCCTGCCTCTACTCTACGTTTCTCTCCCCTTCTCTCTGGCTCTCCTTTTAGGCCCCCTGCCCCTCCACCCCCCACCTCTCTCCCTTCCTTCTGTTTTTCAATGACAAATCCTATGAAGCCTTGCTTTGTCCAAAGCAGAATGATAGGTTTGGGGCAAACAGGGGTGAGTGTCACCTAGCCCTGTTCTCAATGGCCTTATTGCCTGGACGGGAAGACCACAATTAAGTAAGGAGTTAGAAGGGGAATATCACGGTAAAGTCTCTAAGAAAAGTTGCACGAGAGGCAAATGGCATTCCAGAGGGAGGCCAGAGACAAGACATGTCAGCTCACATGTTGACAGAAATGCAAGACAGTTCACCCTAAGAGTATGCCTTTAGCAAAACTGCTATTGCCTCACATTCTGTTTTATCTTTTCTCCTGCGGTCATGGGGTGACCGAAGTGGTATTAAATATGGATGCAGCAGATTCTCCTTTATTTGACCTCTGTACTCATTGTGTTTGACCTCTCCATGACTTTTAACATACATGATCACCCCCTGCACCTCTAAATACTTGTGCTGTTGACTTTCAGGACACCACGCTCTCCTGCTTCCATCCTATTTTCCTCTTCCTCAATCTCTTTTGCTGGATCATTGTTCTCATCCCTCTTACATCTTACATTTTTTAAAACCCCAGAGCTCGTTCGCTAGACCTCTTTTCCATCTACTTTCTACTAGTATCTACTTACTATGTCATCCTGGTGGGATTTTCCGGGTTCAAGGCTAAAGATAATACTCTGATATATCTAGTCCAGACTTCTTATCTAAAATGTCTTGTTTCTGTTTTATCTTTCCTCCAAATATGTAATACTTTCTAACGTACTATGGAGGAATTATTTCACTTATTTTCTAGGTCCTCCTATTTAAATGTAAGCTTTTACAGGAACAGTGCTTTTTAACTTTTTTTTTTTTAATGTTTATTTTTAAGACAGAGAGAGAGAGAGAGAGAGACAGAGTAGGAGGCGGGGAGGGGCAGAGAGAGGGAGTCACAGAATCTGAAATGGGCCCCAGGCTCTGAGCTGTCAGCACAGAGCCTGACGCGGGGTTCAAACCCAGGAACCATGAGATCATGACCTGAGCTGAAGTCAGTCGCTTAACTGACTGAGCCACTCAGGAGCCCAGGAATAGTGCTTTTTGTTACCTACTCACTACTTTTCCTAGGGCTGGGAGTAACGCCTGTTCCGAGCAGACACACAGTAATTGTTTTCTTTTGACTTGGGGCTACATGAGAAGAGTCGGAATTCTTCAAGACGCACAAATATTCTAGGCAACTTTTACAAGTCCAAGAGTTGAGGAAGATTAACCGCATTACAAGGGCAGTGTAATTCATAGTCACAGCTGCCACTGGGTCCACAATGAACTTGAAAGTCAAGAACTTTCTTTTTTAGATTTTGTTTTAAATCACTCTATTTTCTAATACAGAGTTGCTTTTGAGGAGCGCTCCCCGTGCTTTTCCCAGCACTTGTTGGATTTGAGAAACTGGCCCTCCATTTCCTTTTTGAATATTCATTTATTTCACATTTAGGAGGTACCATATACTTAATCCACAATAACATTCTAGAATGTGAACTAAGGCAGCAGATGTGTATGCACCCCGCAGTGGCAAAACTTTATTTTTTTTTTTTAATTCTTTACGAGGCTGGCTACTGTCATTGTATATGATATATTAGGTGGGAATTTATACACAGAATTGAGATGGTATGTGTGAACAGGAGTAACACCCACTTCAGTTCATCCAGAATTCTTCGCCTTACTTTTGCTTCAAGAAGTTCTATTACCCAGGATGTAACTCATTTGTGTGCCCAGCGAATAGAGCAGCCCTTCTCTACCAGTTCATAATTTAGCCAGAGGGATTCCAGATTGATTCTCAGCTGGCAGCCAAACAGAACAGAATAGCTCCGTAGGGCCAGATGTGAGAGTTGTGTTGGGTTTTCTGCTTGTTTTTCTTTCTTCTTTCCTTTCCTTTTTCTAAGTATTATTATCATGAGTCATCCACCTGAAATCCAGGCACAACTAGCAACTGGCCCTTTACTCAGCAATGAAAAGGACACCTGGCTGCTGAAGGGGTTCCCAAAATCACACTCAGAATCCAGGGGTTGAAATTGCCACTCAAATACCCCTCCCCACCCTTTACCAAAAGGAACAGCAAAGCAAATCAATAGCAAACAAAAACCTTGAAAGAATAAACAGGTGCCATGCCCTCGTAGGGTTTTACTTGCTTGCTTTTTAACAGCCAGTCTGTAACCCCTCATAATATTTTCTATACTCTTTTCTTGGAAGAAAATTAGTTTTAATGTTGCATTTTTTAAGGTTATTTATTTATTTTGAGAGTGACAGAGACAGCACAAGTGGAGGAGGGGCAGAGAGACAGGGAGAGAGAGAGAGAGAATCCCAAGCGGGCTCCACACTGCCCACAAAGAGCCCCATGCGGGGCTCGAACTGACGAATTGCAAATCATGACCTCAGCCAAAACCAGAGAAAGAAGCTTAACTGACTGAGCGACCAAGAGGCCCCTAATGTTGCGTTTTTTAAATGTTTATTTATCATTTTTTTTGAGAGAGTGAGAGAGAGAGAGAGACAGAGAGCAGAGGAGGGGTAGAGAGAGCGAGGGAGACAGAAAATCCCAAGCAGGCTCCACATTATCAGTGCAGAACCTGATGTGGGGCTCGAACTCACAAACTGTGAGTTCTTAACATGAGCCTAAAACCAAGGATTGAGCTTTTAACCAACTGAGCCACCCACCGTAATGCTCCAAATATTGCATATTAAAAATGATCTTAAATGTACTCCACCATTGCTAAGTTTTAGAATCGCATTTTACGCTATCACAGAATTATCTATTTGCAAATATTGGCTAAAAAGGCAAATGTTTAAATCAACCTCATTGGAAAACTGGAAATGAATAGCCACACTATAAATAGTTAAGTGGAAATGAAGAAAATAAGGATAGAGGAAAAATTGCTGCCTTTGGGTTATTTCATGCCTGTAAACTCACCGTGAGACTGAAATTTTTCTCTTTTTCAAGTTTTATCATATTGTAAAGCATGTCTTTTGAAACAGTTAATAGCATAACTGAACGTGCCAAACCTTTTATTATATTCTCTTGTCTATACATTTCAATGGATCCTTGGCTTCTGTTCTACCAAATGTAATTATTCATCACATCGTGATTTATTTATTATTGCTATTTTACACTGTCTCCGATACTTGAAAGTTTGCGACAAGTACTTCATTCTTAAAAGAGAGAGTCTGAAAGACTTGGTTTCACTGTTCAAGTGCTCTCTTGGGCTACTCCATCCAATACTTGTTCTGTATCTTACGTATTTCTTTCAGGACCTGACCTCAATTCCCTTGTAAAATACACACAAACAAACAAAAACCGTCAACTGGGAATACCAATTAAAGCTATCTCCGTCAATTATAACCCCGAGGCAAGGGAACAAGAAACTTTCAAGAATAAAATAGCTTCCACCCAGTACTTTCCTACTCAGGGAGAAGATTTCTTAGCAGAGACATACTTTTTTTTTCTTTTTTTTTTTCTTACCTTGGCTCTGGCAAGAGATCCCATCCCTCACCTCCACCTCCCAGGGTGGAGTTTATCACATTTACTACCTTGCTAAATGTTTTCTTTCTAGATTATGCAGCTCCTAGTTCAATGTCACAAACTATTATAAATATTGAATTTGGCTTTCCAGGCACACAGGGCATGCATTCGTATTCTGTCTACCTCAGTTGGTGGCCAAGGCTAGGAAAAAAAGTCAAGCTTGAATACACGGTGTCCGCTATATTTGGACATTATCTTGTAGATAGCTTCCTTTCAATAAGTCTTAAGGGAAAACAAAAAGGAAACACTACTTACTGCACTGAAAGTATACATCAATTTGAGATGCATTCTAATCTCAGAAAGTTTTAAATTAAAAACAAAGGGACATAGTAATTGTGGATAAACTGTGTAATTTGGAGACCTGATGGAATAAATTTGCTTTTTTTCCTCCCTTTTTTTCCACTTCTTTTATTCTCTTCCTCTAGGAATCGTGTCTTCCTTTACTGTAACGAAAGTCTAGTCACTAGGGATGCCTAAAGTATTTAAAAAGCAGAATTTGGATAAAGCTTACTCCCCTCATGTTTATATTTTAGAAAAAAAAAAAAGGAAAATTTCAGGATTTGTTGCTGTCCCTCAAACACAATTCTTAGTCACTAAGAAATCATTTATGATGAAAAATAAAAAGGGGAAGATAAAATGAACTTTTAGAACTTGAGGTGAAGGCTATCCACCTTGAAATTTACAGACCGGAGCATACCTTGAGAAGAAACACTTTTATGGCTTTTGAGATTTATGGTCTACTGGTACATTGAAAATAATTGGCCGTGAGAATTCACAGGAAGCTACTTGTATGGCACCCACTGGGTGAGCTCATTTTATTTAAGTCATAAATTTCATTGAAAAAATTACTGAAAGCTGATGAAAAGCCTCACCTTCTGGGGAAAAAAAAAAACAACACAGAACCAAATAACACAAAATTCTCTCGGAAAATCTGATGATCCCAGAGAAAGGTAGTGCAATTTTTCAGAATCACATAGACACATGTCTTTAAGCTAGTGCTAGGAAATGGACAATGAAGACACAGTCTTGTTGTTCAAAGCCAAGGCTCAAGCCCAGGAAATTGCAACAGAAAAATACAAGGATTCTCAAGAGAAAGAGATTAATGTGTGGTTTCTTAAAGTGAATTTTGAAGTTCTTTGAAATAAATGGCGTAACTGCTAGGAAAATATATGTCTACCTGTATAGACAATACTTGCTATAACTCACTACTACATTCATCAAGTATGTTATTGCCACATAATTGATCGTTACTTGACTTTATTTCATGATTGGTACAGGTATAAATACAGATAGGAGTATAGACGTATATATAATAATAAAACTATAGAAATTGATCTGTAAAGAGGCTCCTGGGTGGCTCAGTTGGTTAAGAGTCCAACTTTGGCTCAGGTCATGATGTCACTGCTCATGAGTTCGAGCCCCGCCTCAGGCTCTGTGCTGACAGCCTTTGCAACTTGAAACTCAGAGCTTGGAGCTGAGAGCCCGGAGCCTGCTTCAGGTCTGTCTCTGTCTCTGTCTCTCTGTCTCTCTCAAATATAAATAAACACTAAAAAAATGATCTGTAAAACCTTTCTTTGTTCCTCAACATCATAGCATATCCAAGTTTCCCACAGTGTATGGGAGAATAATGCCCTGGGGATACGTTAGCCATGAATTAAATAGCACTCTTTTAAAGCCTGGGTGATGAATGACAATGTATTTTATTCAACACAATAAATGTTTCTAGCCATACCTTAAAAAATAGCTTGATTCACCCTTACAGGTGAAAACATGAAAAAAAAAAAAAAAAAAGGAAAAGAAGACTAGCTCTACTTTGGTCAAGATCTCGAGCTGGTGTCTTCAATGTTTCCAGTCGGTAAACATTGCTGATTCCTAGGCAGGCACATTCTGCTTTAACCAAATTTATTGCTTTTTGGTTGCTCAGAGCTGGAAAGGAGATTTCCAGAAGCATGTTCCTTTCTTCATTTCTCCCTGCACTCCAGAAAACATATCATTTGTAGTCTGTCAGGTAGTGAAGAGAATCAGATTCATTATCTCGTTCACCTTCTCCTGGTTGCATGAAATGTGTATTAGGTGTTGCATTCCCAGCAGCAGAGTATATATGCTGATGGAAATTTCTAATCATACCTACTGTATTTTGTCTTTGCAAGTTTAGTCATTAAGATAGAATCAATCTCAATTGAATATTTTTTTTTGTAAGCCTAACATTAGTTTCTGGTTTTTGTTTTTACATCGTAAGTAGGTATCTTCTACTTTAGAAATCTAGATCTATTGGGGCTCAGTCAGTTAAGGGTCCGACTTCCGCTCAGGTCATGATCTCACGGTCCGTGAGTTCGAGCCCCGTGTCGGGCTCTGTGCTGACAGCTCAGAGCCTGGAGCCTGTTTCGGATTCTGTGTCTCCCTCTCTCTATGCCCCTCCCCTGTTCATGCTCTGTCTCTCTCTGTCTCAAAAATAAATAAACGTTAAAAAAAATTAAAAAAAAAGAAATCTAAATCTATTTAAAAAAAATCCAACTCTAGTCCAATTAAGGAAAAGTTTTAAAAACTTTTCTTAAAGAGAGGAAAAGGGAAAACAGAGGTGAATATTTTTTCAACATTTTTTTAACGTTTATTCATTTTTGAGAAACAGAGAGAGAGAGAGAAAGAGCACGAGCAGAGGAGGGACAGTGAGAGAGGGAGACACAGAATCCGAAGCAGGCTGAATTGGAGGTCACCGATTGAGCCACCCAGGTGTCCCTCTTTTTTTATTTTTATTTTTATTTATTTTTATTTTTTATTACTCTTCTTCCAAAGCAATCTCTAAGCTTTCCAAATGGCACATCCTTGTGAGAGGGAGTGAGCACTAAGCAAGAAATATGGGTAGAGAGCAACAGAAGTGAGCATCACATCAAAGGGAAACCAGTTAAATGGATGAAATCTTCAGGCAGGAACACTGAATTGTTTATGCAGATGTACTTTTCTGTATAAAGCCTTGTGTGCCTCACATGTGATTTCTTATACTTAGAGTTTGTGGAGTTCAAGGAGCATAAAGCACAGAACCGGTGTTCCCAAATGGCATATCTCTCCCTTTTTCTATCAGATTCACTGACATTGACATTTTTGCCAGTCAATCAGATCCAGTGGCTATGGAGGTGAAACCATAAAGCACTAACACTTCTTTCTTGCTGTTGTTAAGTGCAAAATAACTAGAATGTATGCATTCAAATGAGAGCTTTGCTTCAAAGCAGTTGTCTTGTAAAATTCTAACTTGCTCTAGTAACTTCTGGTAACTTACTTTTCCATAACTTCTCAGCTATGTTATGGACACTGTTAGCTGAGTATCAGCCTTGATACTGATACTATGCTAACATTAAAAGAATGGAGATAAAGGGAGGTTCCTGGAGTTAATTGGCTCATACTGGAGATGCTTAAACAATCACTCATGTAAAAACATACATTTCAATCGACTTTGTGTTTGTGTATGTCTTCAACTGACCTTGCGTTTCAATGGGAAAAAATGATCAGGATTCTAAGTTACAAGATCTGAAGAGAAAATCTGTAGGAAGAGCAGGACCAAAGGCAAAGAGGTGTCTTGGATAAAATATTCTGTACTGTTACTGATAGGATTCTTGTATTAGGATATGAGGCTGGAGAAGTGTATTGCCACCACATTGTGAAACGATTATTTACGTAACATTTTCTCAACTATAAAATGGAAGTATCGTTTTCCCACTTTGCTGGAATAACTGAAGAACTTAAATGAGAAGATATATGGGTAAATGCTTTATAAAATGAGAGATGCAAATATAGGTCTAAAAGTATAAAAACAGCAGTCAATAGACTGTAGAACATCTGATCCGAAGAGAGCCAATGTAGGCGTGTTAAGGTCCAAGAGAGAGGAAGCTTGGATTGGGAGTGAGGGCCAGGGTCATAGACAGGGAATGGAGAGGATGGTTTGACTAGGACGAATGCCTATGAGAAGCCTCCGAGGACCACCATGCTTGTTTATTTCATTGAATGTCAGTCAGCAGCTTGTGTAGCATGGTGCAGATCTGTTCTAGAGATTTCCCTAGCAGATACACATAAGCTTTGAAATGCTAATTTCTTCTCTAGTTTATATTGTAGAATGTAATTTCCTGTAACCTTCTAACCATTTGACTCTCAGTAGGGAAGTGTGAAGCCCCTGTACTCACTAACGGGTCAACTTTGTTCAGAAAAGGCCACAGAAGCACATTTCTTCTTTATCGACAGTGATATTCTGGTGTTTGTTATCATCATTTACATATACATGATCTAAAATAAGGATAACTTGTTTTCTCCTTTAGGGAATGTAATGCGTATTTGACTCTGACTCTGCTATTTATTAGCTCTTGAAAGATGGATAAATTGAACTTTCTATGCCTCAATTTTTGTGGGTATTTTTTGTGGAAGATTAAGATGAAAGTTATTCCTTTCTTATAGACTGCTCTAGTGAGTAATTGAGGTAATTCTGTTAAAGTTCTTAGTGCAGTGCCTGGATCATAGTCATCAATCAGAAAAAGTTATGTTATTACACATCATGATAATTCTAATAACACTTGCTTCAGAGCTACTGTGGGTGATATTTTATACAAACTCATATGGAACTGGTTCACACAGATGCAACAGTAATGAATACAACCTCCTTAATCGAATGGTTCTCAAAGATGTTCTCATTGTTCTATCTTACCAAAAGGTAGATTCTAACCAGAATGAAGAGCTGGGAAATTGGGAAAGTGACCAAAATCATTTTATAGACTAGTATTGCTCAGCATCTTTTGTGAGTCCTTGTGGTTTGTAAGTATTGAGAGGTACTGGTCTTTGAATCTCAGTCGGCTACAGGCCACTTCCTGCCTATGATATGATGCAGTCATAGACTCTGAAGCCATGAAAAGGGAACCAGCAGGACTGAGGCACTTGGCCCATATTGTTATCATTTTCTTATAATTTTGTGATGGATATTTGAATTTATTCTTAAAGAGTAGCTCTTCAAAATTAGATCTGACAGGCTTCTAAGCACTCCATCAACGAAAGATGTTCAAGAGAGAACGATGGAATCATGGAACGATGGTAAGGCAGCAATATGACTTAGTCAATGCTGAGATTTTGTTTCTGCCCCTAAATTCTATTATTTGTTAAGTGGAAGTGTTAAGTGGAAATCACACCCCAGTCCCACATTCACATTTTTTCCTAGAACCTCAGAATGTGACCTTTCGGGAAATAGGATTTTGGCAGATATAATTAGATGAGGTCATACTGGAGTAGGATGGGACCTGAGTACACTGGGTCTGGCATCCTTATGAGAAAAGGAGAATCCACACTGACAGACATGAGGAAAGAACCATTTGAGGAAAGGAGGCAAAGACGGCCGTGAATCATCTATAACCAAGGAACACCAACGATTGCCAGTAAAACCAGAAGTTAAGAGAGAAGCATAAAACAGCTTCTCCCCTACAGTCTTCACAGAAAGCCTTGCCCCATGACAACTTGATTTCTAGACTCTGGAACTTTTGAGAGATACATTTCTGTTGTTTTAAGACACCCAGTTTGTGGTCATTTGTTTTGGCAGCCTCAGGAAACTAATATGCTAATAACTAATTTTGGTATATTGGCTATGCGATGGGTGTAGACGCATCCTTACCAAAGTGTTATGCTCAAGGAAGTTATGTCCAGCTGATATAAGCTGCTGGAATGGAACTGCAGGCAGATAGGGGGACGAAATATGGTTCTAGTATAAAGTTCTGTTTGTGGGCACCGGGAATTTGGAGAAGAGTGGGTAGTAAAAAGAAGAGAAGTGTAAAATCTGGGGTAGGAACGACAGTGCAGTCTCTCCATGGGCATCCTTGACTTGATGCGTCTTGAGGAGCATTTCACAACTCTTTCCCTAAAAGATGACACTAAGGTGGAAACGGCACCAGGTAAAAACAACGAACTCTGGGCTCTGGACTCTGGGCTACATATCACTCCCATCACTAGTGTCTTGGAACTGCTTGCCACAGAAGAGTGGCACTCTAACAGCAAATAAGCCATGTTGTTAGATAAGGGGAGGTGAAGTAAACCAAGTCAAGCCAATCAGATGAACTGTTCTGAGAATCTGTAAATGACAGAGTTGGAAGCTGAGACTTCTGACATAGCCCAATAGGCAAAGTCCACTAACCTCACTGCTCCAGTTCAGCTTGTGGCCTTGATATCTCCCTAGACCCATTTTATCATTCTGCCTCAGATTCTAAGAGCTTCCTTCGCATCCTCTCAATAAGCATCCCTTTTCACTGAAGCTGTCTTGTGTTGGTGTACAATCAGTTACTGTTATATAACAGGCAGCTATAATATCCCAGGAACAAACAACAATCAGCATTATCTATTTACCTCAGGAGTATGCAAGTTAGCCAGGAGTAATCTACTCTTGGCTGGGCATGGCTTGAGGTATTTTGTGTTTCCTTCATGTTTCTTGACTTCTTCCTGGGATCAGCGTGCTAGATGAGGCACGTTCTTCTCATAGAAATAGCAGAGGGCAAGAGAGCAAACGAGACAAAGAAAACTCCCAGAGTTTTAGTGTGCATGCACACTGGCCCTTCCTCAACCTGTTGGCTAAAGGAAGTCCTATGGCCCACTGGAGGAAACACCCCCATCCACAGTAAGAAGACACTACAGTGTTATACAGCCAAGGCCATAGATATAGAGAGGGATGAAGAATCGCCCCGACTTTCTGTTATTGCAACTAAAAGGGATCTTCATTAATATAGACTCAGGTCACTTTCCATTATAAATCAGTCAGAGTTTATAGTATGCCTAAAGTATGTCAGAGTCTATAGCATGTTATAGTTTATATAATATCTAAAGACATCTTGAAAAATTAAAAAAAAAGAAAGAAAGAAAAGAAAAAAAACATAACAAAACAAAACAAACGATGTGATTTCTGTCCATGATGTCCAGGATGGGTGACCATTTTCCTTCCTCTCTTCCCCACTGAAGAGAGGAGCTGAATCTTGCTTTTCTTCAAAATGTTTATTTTTCATAAAAGAAAAAAAAATCTGCACTGCTGGTTACTCTTAGTTCTTCCCACAATTTAGCATTTCAGACATTTGGAATTGGTTTGGCTAAAAGGGAAAAAAAAAGTTTAAAAATGTTCGCTGGCAATGTTCTAACATATTATAAAACAAACAAAACCGAGTCCCTGGCCACCCATGCCGGGAGTTGCCGCCTGGGCCTACATGATTCATCAAAACCCTCTTGCAGGGACTGTATGTGTTTCTTTGGAAAATCTGAGTGGGGGGACAGCAAAGATGCCACATGTTGATATCTGGGCTTTCGCCACTATCTGCTCAATCTCTTCCTGTACTTATGCTAGCTTTAGTTTTAGGATGCTTATTATTATTATTTTTTAAATCAACATCAAATGTCAATGGCAAAGAGTAAGAACCTGTGTTTAAGCATCAGATAGCCGTTTGTTTAAACTTTGGCTATGCCACTTTCTGGCTGCATAGCTTTAGAAAACTTCCTTATACTTCAATTTCCTGGGGCGGGGGGAGGGGGGAGATTATCATACCTGCCTCGTGGAGTGGTTGTGAAAGTCAAGAAAGTAATGTTTGCCTAGCTCCTGGCACATAGAAAGCAGTGAGGAGAGGACTTCGTCCTAGTGAATGCTATGTAGTCTACTGGTCAGTATCTGCTGACTACACTAAAGGTGTATTCGCTGCTCCAGGCTGAACTTGGGCTCTGCCCCATATCTTCTTCATGCTGGCATCCAGGGAAAAAAAGCAGTACTAATCTTGCCTACTGGTGTGCTCGGCGGAGAAATACGAGAGGGTAGGGCCACACATAACCCTAAAACCTGTGCTTGGGAGTGGCCAGAGTCACGTCCGTTGGCATTTCATTGGCCAGAGTTACTCGTGTGGCCAAGCCTGCCTCCAGTTAAATGGAAGGGACACAAAATGTCCCATAAGGATAGATCCGGTAGGGAGGGATAGGATGCAAATATTTTCACAAGTGTGCAGCATATTCCACAGGTTTGTTTATTTGTGAGCTACCCAACTTCGGTGAGTGAGCACCCCACCATGAATCACAATTTGAAACACGACTTCTGATGGTGCCAACAAGTTAACATTTAGATCCCTGGAACTCTGCTTTTTATCTCAAAAAAACAAACACAAACACAAACACAAACAAAAAAACAAGTTCTCTATCACTCCACAAGTTAAATGTCCAAGCAAATTTATTTATTTATTTATTTATTTTGCAGAGGGAAGATAGAAATGATTTTGATACATGAGCATGAAGGTCAAATTTTGTTTAAAAAATTAAATTCACATATTATAGCAAGGGAATATTGCTGAGTGAGTTTGTACACAGGGAGCAAATGTGAAGGGTGGCCATGATGGTTCATTTATTGAGCACCAAATGTGTGCTGGGCACTACTCTGAGCTCCCGTGATGGATCAAATTAGAAAAGAGACAAACAATCTTCACCCTCCTGGAGCTTACATTCCAGGGGGAAGAGATAGATACAAACTGTCATACATAAGCACATAGAATAAGAAGCATAGTCATCTAGATAAAAGAATTAGAACAGGGCAAGGGGGATTGTGTAGAGGTGTAGAGGGAAGGGTCAGGGACATGCTATTTAATGACCAGGCAGGTTAAGCATCATTTGTAAAGAGATTTTTGATCAAAGACTTTAATTAAGGAGATGAAGAGAAAGTGGGTTCTATGTAACAAGAATCCCTAGGGAAAAGATGGCTGTGCTTCTGTTTTTGAAGAACAGCCGGAAGGCCAAAGTGGATAAACTAAGTGAGCAGTTGGACAAATAGCAGAAAAGTTCTGGTAGATAAAGGGAGAGGGTGGACCCAGAGCACCAAGGAAAAGCATTTTGCTCTTCCTCTCAGTGATAAGGTGAATCTACAGAGAATTGTAAGAAAACAAGCTATATAATTTCACTTACTTTTCAGAAGGCCAGTCTGTATATTATGATAGGAATATACTGTAGGAATATTACACAGAAGCAGACATGCCAGGAACAATGCTGATATGGTTTCCACACAGAGGACAGACGTACCTTGGGCTGATGGTGGTGCCTCACTGGGAAGGTGGTGAGGAATGGGCCAAAGCTGGTGACATTTTGATGGTGGAGCCAATAGGATTTGCTTACAGATTCAATGACTTGAATAGGATTGCCAGAACAAGTTTGGGGAAGAAAACCAGGAGTTAATGATGGTTGTCTAACGTTTGAGCTGCTTGTTGCACAAGCAACTGGAAATGCAGAGTAGGTGGTTGGATTCCAGAAGAGTTCTGCCCTGGAGATACATGTTTGAAAGTCATTGAAACCTAGCTGGTATTTAAAATGATGAGGTTGGTATGATATTAGGAGTGCTTGTAGATAGAAAAGAAGGAAAAGCTGGAACCATGGGGCCTGTGTGAGCTTCCTAGGACTTCTGTAACAAAGTACCACATGCGAGGTGGCTTAACCTACAAATTTATTGTCTCACACTTCTGGAGGCTAGAAATCCAAAATCAAGGTGTCAGCAGGGCCATGCTTCCTCTGACACCTATAGCTTTTCCCATGGCGTTGTCCCCTCTTGTCTGTGTATCTTCTCTTCTTCAAAGGGCACCAGTCATATTCCATTAAGTGCCCACACTACTCCACTATGACCTCATCTCAAACGATAACATCAACAATGACCCTATTTTCTTTTTTGTTAAGATTAATTATTTATTTTTGAAAAAGAGAGAGAGAGAGCACAAGTCGGGGAGGGGGAGAGAGAGAGGGAGAGAGAAAATCCCTCTGTGCTGATGACATACAGTCTCATGCAGGGCTTGAACTCAGGAACCGTGAGATCATGACCTGAGCCGAAACTGAGAGTTGGACACTTAACCAACTGAGCCACCCGGGAGCCCCAACAATGACCCTATTTTCAAACAGGTTCACATTCTTAGGTCCTGCCCGTTAGGACTTCAACATACCTCTTTGGAAAGCACAATTCCATCTATAACAGGACCTTTAAATATCAAGGGAAATGAAGTGCACACTATCTTAAAATCATAGAAGCATTATATCCCCCCCATTCTTATATGTAAGCCCTAATCCCCAGTGTAATTATATTTAGAGATAGGGCCTTTAGGGAGGTAATTAATGTTAGATGAATCCTAAGAAGGGGATTCTATTCCCATAAAACTAGTGTCCTTATAAGAAGAGGAAGAGACACCAAAGCATGCTCTCTCTCTCTCTCTCTCTCTTTCTCTCTCTCTCTCTCTCCCCATCTGTCCCTCTCTTTGAGTGTATACACAGGAAAAGCCATGTAAGAACATAGGAAAAACGTGGCCATCTGAAGCCAGGAAGACATGCCCCGCCAGAAACAAATCCTGTAGACACCTTAATTTTGGACGACAGTCTCCAGAACTATGGGGACATAGATTTTTATTGTGTAAGCCGGCCAAACTCCACTATTTTGTTATGGCAGCTCTAGCGGACTAACACGCCCACTTCAGTTTCTGTATTCTTCTGCCCAGTACTAGAATTCCCACAGTGAAAGACATGCTACTTTATGCATAGCAGGTACTCAGCCCATAGTTGTCATTTCATCGTTTGACACGCGTTTCATCTTCTGCACAACTCCTAACATCAGCCTTTGAACAGGAAGGGGAAGAGCAGAAAAGCCAACGTTGGAAAACTTGCCCAAAAAGAGGGAAAGCCACATTTGAAGAGCTGTTATTTCTATGATTAGAAAACCACTCAACTCTCTAATAAGCCTTTAAACTCTGGAGAGATAAAGCAATGTCATCCTAACAATGGATGAGCAGTTTAAGGACGTTAAAATGGCCCCCATGCTCTGCCTGCAAGATAAAAGAAAGGATTGCTCAAGTGGCCTCAGATAACTTTTCTGCATGTAATAAGACCATCCATCCTTCTCCCGTGTCAGTCTGGAGAACTGTAATGGAGTGATAAGGTCCCTGGTTGGGGAGAACGTAGGTGGACAAGGTCCCAGGGTGCAGCAGACTCTACATACAGACTTGGTGTGACCTAGTCCTTGACTGAGAGACTAACACATGGTTGCATTATGTTTACATGTCTCTGGTCCCTACTATCTCCTCACCCCGTCAAGATAAAGGAAAGAGACATTGTTATTTGCTATTTTCATTTTTGTTTTTAATGGAGATAGGGGTAAGCCTTAGAATGTTGTATTTCTAGCTAGAGGTCAATTTTCACATTTTTTTTTTAATCGGTGATCAGTATTTTTCCCCACTCCATTTCTTCCTGACTTGTCAGATTGCTCTTGGTAAGAAAAGGAAATAGCTATGGTTTGAGCTGTGGTGTTGTGATTCTGTTATAGATGTTCAGCAATGTAGATACGAACTGGCTTCTCCTTCCTTTCTGGATTGAAATTTGTTGCTGTCCTTTTTTCATTTCTCCCTCCATGAGTGTGTGTGTGTGTGCGTGTGTGTGTGTGTCCACAGTTTAATGAGGTTATGTCACCGAGGGAGGCATGTGACGTTTCCGTTCTGCAACGCTGCCAGCTTATATCTGGAGCCTTTCATTTAGAAGCCTTAATAAGTTATTTCAATTACCTCATCAGGCTTAAGTCGGCAGCAAATGGGGGGATTTTTTTTTCCTTCTAAGGTGAGATTACATTTAAATGATAATAATAAGTGCCAAAGTAATGTGAACGCACAAGCCAAAAGGGGTGATGCCCTTCTTGGCTGACTGGGTTTCCACTGGGTGCTTGTCATAACTTATCAGCTGTAATCCCTGTGTGGAGCAGAGCAAAGGGACTCCCAAGCTGCTGAGAATTCTCTTCAACAGTCCCCAGGTCATGAGGCTGCCCCACATGTGTAGTCTGGAGTCTTCTTTCTGTTCGTTATTGCTGGGATTGGCTCAAACTCATCATGCTTTGGCAAATGGAATTGACTTCTGTCTCTTTTTCCCCTTCACTCTCTCTATAACCTCCCTTGTTTTCATTGTTTAAAGAATATTACCTCTGCAGGGCAGCTCCAAAGAGGCCGTGATTCCTTTCTCTAAAAATAGGAAGTCTGTTTTATATAAAGTCCCTTTCCACATAGCCTCACCCACATTTGCTTGTTTTCTTTAGCAAAGGCCAGATCTTAAAATAATTAGTCTAAGATGAGGGGAAAGGGAGGGACACAGATGTCAGAGATACTTTGTAAAATAAACCCCAATAACTTGATGTTAATATTTCATGTTTTAACGTTGTAAAATGAGCTAAGAGACAAGAGCGCAATATGCGTAATGCCCCCGATCTTATCTCCCTGCTATCTACACACGCAGATAGGAATTTGAAATTCTTTGGCTATTTTGTGGATGCACACACATTGAGATACACATCTGGATATTTAAAGTGATGGAATAGGAAGAGCAGTTGTGAGTATATATTTCCACATTTCTGAGTGTTACAGGGAAACAATTGAAGTGGGTCTCCTACCTTTTGAAGAACGCCTAAGTGCATTTCTTATTTTGTGCGGATAATGATTTGCATTTTATTTTTAAATAAACACACTCCAGTTACATCTATGTGAACTTTGAAATTTAATTTTTTAGATTGATTACTTTTCTTAGCGAGTTCTAAAAATCCTCACATGAGGCTTCACCTTGAGGAAAGCCCAACGACAGTTGGCTAAGGCTCTGGAGAAGAGAGAAGGGTGTAGGGCAGTAGGGGAGGGTGATGAAAGGTAGGTACTTTATCTTCCTTGTCTTTAAAAACAAAAGTCTTTTACTTTTACAAAGATCATATGTCTATGTCATTCCAGCAAAGTCAAAGGAACCGAGTTTCTCTTGGTCTAATTTGCAGGGGAAAATGCAAGGATTAATACTTTGAAGTCATCTTTAAAATCCAGCTTGAAACAGACTGGCCGTGTCTGTCATTCACAGTGGTCCAGGGACTGGAAACTTCTTAGCAATGGACGCATTTACATTTGTACCTTCAAGGAAACAACCCCCTTTGCAAAATTAATTGAAACCTCCTGGTGAAAATCATCAAAGTCCAGGGTATCTTTGGGTGTAATTTGAGGCTCTGCTGTTTGAATTCAGCCAACAAGACGAAGCAGTCCAGTCTGGGATTTTTTGCTCCCACCTTACTCATAAATAAACTCTGCTCCTATACCGAATATGTTCAATACTGGTTTGCGGAATATTGGATTAATGATGAGCAGGCATTAAAATTGTTTGTATTTCAAACTTGCTTCAGATGATCTGGCAAGTTTCAGGCCCTCATTTGGAACAAGTAAGCACACTTATCCTATAAAATCATATAACCTCAGGAGGCATTTGTTTTCAAAGGCTAGTGGTACTTCTCAGCCAGACCACCACTTCCCCCCCTCCCCCTTTGTGGCATTTGAATCTCTGTGGTTTCTTTCTCAGCACCAAATGAAAAGCAGAAACTTTCGGGGTCGTTCCAAATCCTCCGAGTTTGCTGGTCAGGTTGTCCAGGAAATAGACTGGAAGCCGAGGTTTGTGTGCAGAAGCTTTACTGGAGACTGTCCTTAGGAACGGGACCTGTGGAAGGGGAGGGTGGGATTGGACAGAAGGAGCTCTGAGGTGGCCTTTTGATGTTGTCTTGAATTAAGGCAAGGGTTCCGAGTGTTCATATCCCCACAAAGAGGATCCTCAGGCATTGGAGGCAGGCTCCCCAGGGAAAAGCTCCCTTGAGGCAATTCTCAGGGAAGGAAGAAAGACTCAACGGGTGTGTCCACAGCAGCTTGGGGAATAATTGACCCAGCCTTCAAGGGTGATCTAAATGACACATCTTATCATCATTTTCAGTCCTCATTTCCAAAAAAAGGGAAGTTTTCTGAAGTTTTAGGAAAGCAAACAAACAAAAACTAAAAACTAGCATTAGAAGTTGAGGTGCAGGGAAGCCAGAGAAAAGGGAAATCTTTAGGAGGTACTGAACTCTGTTTTCACATTTTATTTTATTTTTTATTTTTTTAATGTTTATTTATTTTTGAGAGACAGAGAGTGAGACAGATTGTGAGCGGGTGGGATGTGGGCAGAGAGAGATAGAGAGAGAGGGAGACACAGAATCTGAAGCAGGCTCCAGGCTTTGAGCTGTCAGCACAGAGCCCGACGTGGGGCTTGAACCTATGAACTGTGAGATCATGACCTGAGCCAAAGTAGGACACTTAACCAACTGAGCCACCCAGGTGTGCCTATTTTCATCATGCTCCTATTTTCTTCATGCAAAAGCAGGAATCTTTGTTTGATAGAGCTAGAATTTGTAAGACAAGGTTTAGTCTAAAGATTATAGAACAAGGAATCCTAAAATGAAGGAAAAGAACCAGATTTAAATCAGCATGCTGTCCCCAGAATGCATCACCATCCATACAATTGACATGGATACGGGAAAACTACACTAGGTTTAAGGAAAAAGCGAAAAATAGAAGACACCATGACAGAGGAAGAAAGGGAAAAATTAGTGTAGAATTTTATCCAGCTGGATCGCAAATGGCAAAAGAGATAATAATGACAATAATAATACTAAGGGCAGTAGGAATGGCGGTGGCAGTGGTGGTGGTAATTGCTTACCATGCGCAGGGCACTGTGAGCTAATCATACTATACTATATGGGTCGTTTAATTCTTACCCAGCCTCTGAAACTCTTCACCTTTGCTAGGGTACCAAAGATGCTGAGGGGGATCAATTTCTCTTTGGCACACTTCGCCTTTCCTTCTTCCTCCCCCCTTTATTTCTTTTTCCTTCCTCCTCTGGACCTCTCCTTTTCTGTTCCTAGGGTTTTCATTATGGTTTGCTTGCTTATTCTTTTAACTTTTCCCGTACTCTGTCCAAATCCAAAAATACAAGGAAGTTGGGAATCTAGGCAATTTCAGAGTGATTACTGTTACAATGGGATCCCTAAGTCTGCATAAACTGGGATGGAATGAGGAGTCCCAGGATAGCCTATTTTTTTTTTTTTTACAATCACAAATAGCCAGGTATACCTTAGAATTAGTTATTGAATGATGGCGTATTTGAGCTGAATAGGAGGTAAACGGTGATCTAATTTAATTTTACCATTTTCACATGAACAAACTAAAACCCAAGGGTTTATATCAATCAACCAAAGCTGAGGAGAGACTAGAAATGGGGAGGAGTAAGCAGTTACAGATACAGTGATTGTTGGCTCTAGGAGTTCCTATGTCAGGGCTTACGCCAGTTACTAGCTGTGTGATTCAGGAGTGAAGATTACAATGATATCTAACTCATAACATTGTTGTGAAGGTTTTCTGAGTTAATGGAACCCAAGCACTGTGGAAAATACATGGTGAGCGCACAATAAATGTTTTTTACCCTCAGCTTACCCAATGTCTAACTTTCAGTCCTGGTATCTGGACTTTACCTCCAAAGACAACAAAGCATGCATGCCCTGACCATGTTCTGATCACTTTATAAGTTAAAAACAACCTACTGATTATCTCAACCTCCCAGAACTTTTTAAGTAGCTCTGTGCACCATCATTTAACCATTGACACGCCGGTAGCTACCACCTTTCTCTTTTCACATCTTTATACCTTACACATTGCTCTCAGATGAATCTTCCCAATTTAAAGTGCTTACTGTGACATCCTCCTGTTTGTAAAAGTTTCAGAGACATCTCTACTGCCTATAGGTAAAACCCACATTCTCTAGGTTAATGTTCAGGGCTTTTTACAATCTGGTCCAATCTGGCTTTCCAATCTTATTACTCATTTACCAGACCTTCTTTCATCAAGTAATGATTGATAACGTACCATATGGTTAGGCACCAAAGATGCACTGATACACAGAATCTGCTTTCTTAGAACTTTCAACTTGTGCATGATTTAATCTTCCCCAGAAGCATATGACCGTTGCCTACCTGCCTGATTTAAATTCTGTGACCTCCTCTGTCTGGAAGACCTTACCTTCACATATAACTAAATCTTATGATCTTGTCCACATAATGTATTTCAATTAGAATTCTATGATTCTTCCCAGTTAGTAAACTTCATTTTTTACTTTGTGTACAGCATTTACAAATTAATCCTTTGTATTATAGTTAATTATATGCATTTGTTAGTCCTTGCTAGACTATAAGATTATTATTATTTTTTTTTTTGACAGAGAGAGAGAGAGAGGGAGGGAGAGAGAGAGAGAGAGTGACAGAGAATCTCAAGCAGGCTCCATTCCTAGCATGGAGCCCGGATGAAGGGCTCAATCCTACTGCCGTGAGATCATGACCTGAGCCAAAATCAAGAGTTTGATGCTGAATTGACTGAGCCACCCAGGTGCCCCTAGACTATAAGGTTCTTAAAGACATGGTGTATATTTAATTGATCCTTACATATTCTTAACACTTGCCATATTGTTTTTCGAATAGAAGAACCAAAAAACATTAAAAACAAAAAGACTGTTGAATGGATATTTGTATTAATTGTTGCCAGTAGTGGTGTTGTTGTTCAAAGAGCTGATGGGGATTAAGCACTGCACTTGTGGTGATGTATTGAGTTATTGTATAGTGCACCTGAAATTAATAGAACACTATGTGTTAACTACACTGAAATTAGACTAAAAACTTAAGGAAATGATTTACCAAAGGATTAATTTAATGGTTGTAAAGAAAGAATGGTCTGGGAAATGTTCGTAGGTGGAGAACAAAGTGGAACTTTTGAGCGCTTTGTGTAGGAGTACTTTGTATACAAAGTACACTTTGTTTTGCTCGCCGATAAAATTTTGTTCTTTAAATATGAGTGAATTTTGATAGCATTAATATCTTAGTTTTACCATTTATATACGTTTTAAAAAATAGTAATGTTAACAGTTTCATTATTCTATGACATCTCAAAAATGATATCTGCTGCTTTTGCATTAGGGATAATGTCTAGGCAATGTGATTTGATCACTAGGTTAAAAGGCGAAAGTCTACGACGTAAGTACGGCTTAGTCACCATAACTTAGAGATTACAACTGGATCAGAAATCCCAAAGTGCAAGTGGTAAGTGCCTAAGAACAGCTGAAAATTCAGCCCAACCACCTTCTTTATGAAATTATTAATGTCACCATGTGTAATAAATAAGCCCTTAGGTGGAGAATAGCTAAACTTTTTGGTTCAGTAAAAATCATGAGACTAGACTTAAAAAAGGACAAGAAGAAAGACCACACGTATATGACTTAGCTGTAACCTCACTACTGTAAAATGGAATTTAGAGAAAAAATGTGTAAGCAAACGTCTGATCACAACATCAGGTAATACATCTAGGTTTAAGATTAGTAGGGTTATTTTAATTTTATATAGACCGTAATTATTTTGAAGTTGTTTTCATTGTATTATTTTGAAGTTATTTTCACCATGTTATTTCAGAGGCTTCTTCTGTGTTTTATTATTTAACAATTCTCTGACACTGTACCTGTTTTGCCTTGCCTTGTGTAGTTCCTGTAAACCATCTGAGATACTCCTAGCAATTAAACAAGAAGAATGTCTCAGTTGTTTGAGTCTTTATTATTTTTCTTTTCTTATCACTACTCAAGAATCCAGCAAGTATTTTTGCTTATCTTTAAAACCAGAGACTTGTTGGTACTACTACAGTTGCAAATGTAAACACTATCGGCTACTTGTCAAAGCATTTCAATCTTAAGCGCAGTAAAGAAATTATAAAGGGAAGCCATTCAAACACTTAAAATCCAAACCCTTCCTTTAAGGGGTTTCTTAATGATGGAGAACAAAGTCACTTTATAGAGTTTATAACTAGATTGGCTGATTACATAAAAAGCAAGAGTATTTTTATATTTTAAGAAATGGTTGGGTTCGATTTTAAACACCCCCCAACGTCCAACTTCACTGAAAAAATTAGAAAAAAAAAACAAGTGACTTGGCCTGAATTCTAAGAACTGCCTGGGATTGTGCAGAGAGAAGACTTGGCCATTTTTTAAAGCCATGTGGTAATAACATTAAAGCACGCGATGGCAGAGGTTGGGAGGTTGGGAGAAAAAGAAAACATTTGCGGTATCATGAGAGGAAGCCATGCAGTCTGCTGTGGACAGGAACGGAGCAAAGGGTCAAAAGGCTTCTCCAGAATTGTTTGACCTTCGAAGAGTCAATAAACTCCTTGGAATAAAAGGTGTATGCAAATATAAGCCTTTCCACCAGAAGTTCCAAGTCCTAAGTTCTATAGCTCCTAAGATTATCATGAAGATTAAGAAAATCAAATGGGCAAAGTCTTCTCCACATTTCTGAGACCCTGGAGAAGGAGAGGGGGTTATTTATTGCCAGGGCTTTCAACATAGTGTGAAGTGTGTGTCTAGCTACACAGAAGAAACTGCATTAAGCAACAACAACAAAAACCAGTCTGGTGAACAGAAGGATCTCTTTTAGTCCATCTTTACGTTAAGTAAATCTCCTACATATGTATGGTTTGACCTCTATGCTTGGGGAAGTGTGGTTTAATACTGCAGCTGCATCAATTGATTTTCTCAATGCAATAAGGCAGAAATTGAACTAAAAAGAATCAAGTGACATTATTTGAACATCATTTTTTTTTTCCAATTCCAAGAGAGAGCTTAACCCATTTGTAGAGATGATAGAATTGAAAATCACTTAAGGGAAAAGCTAATAAGTAGAGGTGGAAGAATTGAAGCCTAATTCACTTGTCTGCAAAGAATGTAATTTTTAAATATAGCATGCCTGAGAATGGGTCAAGGGAGCTATACCTGGCTGCAGATAACCATCCGGTGGTTAGAATATTTTGGCTGAAGTGTCTGAAATTCAAGTCACACGATGGAAGAATGCGGGAATTGTGGGAGTAGATTAGCTTTCGGTAAAGCTAGATCTAGGAGCTTCTACGGTATCATTAGGGCATTGCCTCCATGTTTTTGTTACAGTTGGTGATTGTACTGTAATTTTCTCAGGTAGACTCTCTATGGCAAGTGAGAAGACTTTTAATGGCACTTGACTGATATCCTTTAGTTTTGGCACTGCAAGGAGAAAAGGACATTTCTCCCTCCTCGTGTCTGTACATCGGTGCAGTCCGTGATTCTCCAAATTCCAAAAGCTTACGGCTGTGGCCCAGGGAGGCAGATGCAAAAGAAACAACAACAACAACAAGATTGTCAACTGGGCCACTTATCAAGTTATCCGAATCTATTACGCTTCATTACCTATTCTTTGAATGTGGAGTCAGGCCCCTTTAAGTGTGTTTTCTTTGCCAGCTGGCACACTGCGAAGCTTTGTCAGTAGACAGCCTGGACCAAACATGGCAGGAATAATAGGCTATCCTCTCTTGTGCTGTCCTAGCTCAGTCGGCTCCTGCAGTGTGCCTCTTTTCCGGCACCCAGATCTTACAGCACGTACAGCTTCACTAATGCCCAGCACCGGGCATGCACACTGGTCATGCCACACTCAGGGGCATGCACACTGGTCCTCCAATGCACACTGGTCAGCCACACTCAGGGGCTGGCAGCTTTCCCCAGTCAACCTCCTGGAAAGTTTTGTAATGGAATGCCTCCGACATGATACCCCCTATGCCTGGCTTTCCCTTTCTCCAGTATCCTGCAAGGGAGATTTGCGGCAAGTTCTACCAGCGAGGCATCACGGTGACTTCCACAGCTCTCACTCCCCCAGTGATGTCAGGATCTCAGCCCTGGTGTTTGGGGGGGAAGGGCTAGTTGTTGGTCACTCTGTCTCCGTTCTGGGCAAATTCGTTTTCTGGTGCTCCCCTAACAAATTACCACGAACTTGGTGCTCGAAAACAAAAATGTATTCTTGCCAAGTTCTGGAGTACAAAAGTCCAAAGTCAAGATACTGGCATGGTTGGTCTTTTCTGGAGACTCAGAGGGAGAGACTCCATATCTCTTTCCTAGCTTTTGGTGGTTGCCAGCAATCCTATGCATCCCTTAGCTTGTGGCTACATCACTTTAACCTCTGCCTCCATCTTCACACGGTGCCGCCCTTTCTGCATGTGACTTTATAAGACCTTCTTAAAGGGACGCCTATGATTAAATTTCGGGCTGGCTCCAATCTACAGGGCCTCATCTTCCAGTAGCTAACCACATCCACAAATGCCCTATTTCCAAAAAAAAAAAAAAAAAAAAAAAAAAAAAAAAAAAGAAAGAAAAAAGAAAAAATAAAAGGTCATATTCTGAGGTTTAGGGTGGACATGACCATTCGACCTAGTATACCAAAGGTAGTGCTTCTTATAAATTCCCAGTTCGCTAGGGTTCTCTTTACTTCTTATTAGCTCATCTTTGGTTATACCCTGTTATACTTAATCATTAAAGTATAAATCATTAAAGTTTCTTGTTTAAATAACTGTGTGGTGGTTTTTGTCTCCTGATCGGAGTTTGAGTGGCATTTCAGAGCAAATGGAACGGATAGGGTAAATTATTTAGAAGAAATAAGGATTGTTGAGCAGAGAATTGCAGCATATTCTACCAGTCTTAACATCAAGAGTCAGAGATTTGCCTTAAGTAGCAGAATGTCTAAACAATGGCTTGGTATACAGTGGGCATTTAATAATGTTATCCAGTGATTAATGTGGTACAGTAGAACTTTCATATTTCCCCTTACTGCATCTCTTTGGGCAGGAATCTTATGTTCTTTAGTGATTGTTTTAACTGAATCTCTGAAGGAAAAACATAGTTCTATAGTATTATCATCGATTTCCTAGAAAGCAATCCTTTACTAAATCTAGTAGAGCTTTAATTCCCCTTCCCTTTCATATCTTTGGGTTCTGCCTATTAATCTGTATTTAACTTTATTGTTTTTAGAACAATGGGTCTATATCTATTACACATAAATCTCCAGAACTTATGTTGCCTAGCACCGGGTGGGTGTTTAGTAATTATCTCTTGAATAAATAAATTGTTCTCAAATCCTTATAGACAACTTACTGAGTGTTTACATAAACACCATTTGTAGTGCTTTCTAGCTATCTATTTAAGACAGCAATCATTTGAGGCAGGCACAATTATCATTGACTGATAAGGAAAAGAGGCTCAGAGAGGTTGCAAATCTTCCTCAAGGTGACTCAGCTTATAACTGGTAGAAACAGAGTTTGAACCAGAACATGATAGTGGCTGAGCCCACAGGCTTGATCACAGCCCTACACTGCCCCTTGTTTCTCCAAGTAGAAAATATTCACACAGATTCAAAGAACATCCTTTCTCACCGTATAAAGTATAATTTACCATTAAGATTTGGCATCACATAATAATTATTTGTAGTACTTTTGATAGAGTGATACTACATTCATTATATCATCCCAATGCCGTGAGCCAAGTGTAACACCAAGTGACACCGCCGATGAGCCACAAGCGCAAGTTAAAAAATATGGCGAATAGGGAAAATCTGACTAGCAAAAAAGTTGCAGAGTGCACACGGTCTCTCCGAACTCGTTATTACACAGAAAAACTGGACGGTGGATGGATTGGATGGCAAATGTTTCAATGTAGAGCGACTGCATTCCCATAACACTTGGCCCTTAAACTTTGAAAGCCCAAGAGTATAATTCACTGTTCAGAAGACCAGGCGTGATTAGATTGAATTTACACGTGGCCAAGGGTCCTGAGCTGGATTAAGTCAATCACAACCTCTTATATTGGGAATTGCATTCACTAATTCATTCAAAAGATCTTTATGTTCAGGTACTGTTTTAGGTTTTGGGGGATCCGTTGGTGTTAGATACACAAGATGCCTACTTTCCGAAATCTTAAATCCAAGCAGAGGGAAACAGATGATAAATGGGAATACATAAATACGTGAATTAGACAAGTTTTGTGATTTCTAAGCTAAAAGGAACTGATGATGTGTCAGAAAGGCATAGGACAGTGCTGCTTTGGATTTAGTGGTCAGGGAAATGTTTTTGAGAAGGTAACAAGAAAAATCTTCAAGTTTAGAGCTAAAAAAATGAATGCAGAAATATCTGTAATATCACGAAGGATCAAACTGCAGGAAGGAAATACAACAAAGCACTTTAGAAAGGAGCTATAAGTGAGAGCTAAGGTCATTGTCAGGAGTATGGGGTATTGGTGCCGCTGCCCAAGGTATGGCAGGGAGCTCGGGAGCCTGAGCAGGAGGTAGGGAGGTACACTGAGGAGTGGGCTCTGTGTGATGTTCCAGGAGGGTGTAGGAAGGAAAATGGAACCCCGTGCTCTAGTTGATAAGGTATAAAAGTTGATAAGCGCCTGGCCAGTGACAGAGACAAGAGAAAAAGGCAGGACACCATTATAGAAAGAAAATGTATTCAAAATTGAACACGTAAATAGCCTGTAGCATAACCAACCATTGTTAAATTATTATCACTAACATTTGGTGTATACACTTGAAGTGTTGACGTGTGTATGTAAACATATCTTTTAAATGTATATACAACTTATACAACTTTTTAACCATCATTTTAACATGTAATCAACTATTAATGAATAATTAAATCTTCAAATCTTTATATATCAAATCTTTATAGATGTATTTATGGCACATGTTTAAAATACTATTTGATACTTTAGAAATGATTTTATAACTGATTCTTTTTTTACTTAAAATACACTTGAACACAGTCTTTTTAAGTGATCTCCAAAACATTTGGAAATTATGGGAAATTGATTGTGTGTCTTTTCGTTTTGTAATAAGCTCAGTAATGTGGCAAAGACATAGATGGCTATCTTCAAGGTTATTATTTGCATGCAACTTGTCATAGTGGAAAGAATATAGTTACCGTGAGAGATGAGTAGTTGCTAAAATTCTGGATCTTCTTTGTCTTTCCTACGAACCATCTGTGAGACTCTGAGCCAATTTCTCTAGGCCTCAATTTTACCATCCGTATGGTATAATATCATGATCCATCTCATAGCTTTATGAGGGTTGAGTTAATTTACGCAGGTGATTTACGCAGCACACTGGGAAGCCCTAAGTGCATTTGCTACATTTTTAAAAGTTATTTCTTATAGAAAAGAGAGATGCACTGACATGGGGCTCAAAGTCATTATTAATTTGATTATTAGAAGAAGCAACTCTTTTGTTCTTGTTCCTCACTCTGGTGAAGTGAAATATATTAACTACACATGTGTCAAAAGGCTTAAATTCCTATCCTACAGTGGTCCCTCCATTCATTAAGGAAGCATAGCTTAGAAGTCAAAATAGAAGCTAGGGATAGTCCATAAATACTGGATGTAAGAGTCAATTCCTTCTTCTGCTGTGTCTAAGACAGTATTTATTTTTCCTCTTGTGTGAAAGAGTACGTTTCCATACTGACAAGGAGAAGTCAATCAATATTTTCTCATATGTCTTGCATTGTATAAAAGATTCGAGTATATCTTTGTAAGAGCATCTTTGAGCATGTTTTGAATTGTGTCAGTGTTTTCTGTTGAGTTCAACTTTAAGTAAAATCGTCATTCAACTTGGCATCGCAGGAAGAGACAGCTCATTTATTTCCCGTAGCTTTACAAAGACATTGTTTTAAAACAAGAGATTATTGCTTCCTAAAAAAGAGAGATGAAAACTTAACACAATTCAAATGAAATGACTTTGTTTTCTGAAGAAAGCGTAAGTTTTCTTCAATAGAGAAATTCTAAGAAAAGTTCATCACTCTTAATGGACAAAAGAAGCCTTGCAAGATACGTAGCTGGACTGTAATGTAACTTCATGCCTCATAAATCATAATCTAAAACATCCACTCTTTTTAATTGCCCCATTAAATAATTAAGGTTGACTTAAGGAGAAAGTCACACCTCATCCTGGAGGAACTCCAGCATAGACAGGCTAAATGTTTGTTTAGTGAATACCTATCTTTATAGAGTTAACTGCTTTCAACACTTAAGACTGTGCTAGTGGCTATTTTTATTCACATAAAATAGTTCACCCAATGATTTAAATCAGATTAATGAGTGGCTATTATTTCCTGTCACTAATTAAAAACTTTTTAAAAAAGCATTTTTTCATGTAGTTATGAATTCAACAAAAGATTGGTCAAAAGAGTCTGCTTTTGAGGCACGTGGGTGGCTCGGTCGGTTGAGCTTCCGACTGCGGCTTAGGTCATGATCTCATGGTTTATGGGTTTGAGACCCGCGTGGGGCTCTGTGTTGACAGCTCAGAGCCTGGAGCCTGCTTCAGGCTGTGTGTCTCCCTCTCTCTCCCTCTGTGTCTCCAGATTCTTTGTCTCCCTCTCTCTCTGCTCCTCCCTGCTCCCCTGCTTTCTCTCTCTCTCTCAAAAAATAAATAAATAAATAAATAAATAAATAAACATTAAAAAAAAGAGTCTGCTTATTTTCATCATCAGAATGTAGACTTTTAGCATATGATGAAAACTAAAAATCATCGATGCAGGTAACATTTTTTAAGCTGTAGAAACATTTATCGTTGCAAATGAGATTTTATTCAGAATCCCAATGTACATAGAGGATACTTATGTTTGACATAGAACTGTGCCCCAGTGGCAGAACTTCAGAGAAGTCCATTGTGAAACCGATCCACATGGCATGGGCCTTCTCATTGTTAGCTACAAACATCAAGACTTGTGCTAGTCCCAGAGTTTTTTCACACTAACCTTCCTAAATCTTTCTTTTATTTCATTCATCCTGGCTTCTAATGTTACACTGCTTGCCCACCAAGCTCTCCAAGGACTGACAAGAGCCATGTGAAAAAGTCCTTCTTCCTTCTGCTGTTCGATGGTGATGTTCATGGCAAACGCAAGAATTACTCCCTGAATCCTGAGGTGTGGAAAACCTCTCGCCCTTTTTTGGTCAAGGTTTGGATCATCCTGAATGGGAGGCCCTGGATTTACCTTGGATGTATTTCTATGGGAACCTCAGCATCAACATTGATGTCATGGATTAAGTAACCACTTCAAAGGATAAAGGGAGAGCTTACTGCCTTCCTCTTTATTCCAATATTAGGAAGACATTCCATGCAGTGGTTAAAATGACAGAAGTTTACACTCCTTCTATACATTAACTGGTGATTTTTTTTTCTTTTATGATATCCTTCTCATTGATTCAATAGGCATTTATATCTTTTCTTCAATTAAAAAAAAATATTTAAATTCTAGTTAGTTAACATATAGCGTAATATTCGTTTCAAGAGTAGGATGTAGCGATTCGTTACTTACGTAGAACACAGTCCTCATCAAAAAAAGTGTCCTCCTTACCAGCCATCACCCATCTAGCCCTTCACTCTGTCCACCTCCCCTGCATCAATCCTCAGTTTGTTCTGTACTGTTAGGAGTACAATATACCTTTTTTTGAATGTGTCTTTTTGGTAGAAAATTTTCAGCCAGAATTCTTTGGATAAACTTGTGTGCAATCTCCCCAACGAAAGACACCAGATATGTTTCTAATATACTGTTTTCCCACTAAGTGGCGCAGAGCCTGGACTGTGACAAGATCTATAATCATTTATTAAACAAACAAACAAAATGCATGTCTGAAGGAGGTTGAGTAGACAGGAAGAATAGCAGACACACAAAAAACCTGTTCTCTTCCCTGAAGGAAATTCTGTGCATAAAACTTAACTTAATCCCTCAGCAACTCTGTGATTTTGGAATTATTACAAATTTAGTTATGAAGGAACTAAAGTTCATTAAGTTGGAGTGACTTACCCAAGTTCACACACCGGGACATAAACCCAAGTGGGTCTGAACAGAAAGACACAGTCCGTGTTGCTTTAGAATGGTTGTTTCTCAAACCTTTTGGGGGAAATACACAGTTTGTATATTAAAGCCAATACATGTATAATAAGATGCAAATTAATTCAACATTTTAAAGATATAACAGGAGACTTTAAATACATTTGGCATGAGTTCGCTTCCTCTAAGCTATATTCATAGAGTTCTGCCATTAAGTTTCCTTCTGTGGAATAATTTGAGGAATATTGACTATACTACATGGTCTTATTAAAATAAAAAGTGGAAATGTATCCTCTGATGCTTAAATAAAAGACAGTTAGAACATGGGACTGAAGTGTTGCGTACATACACAAACAGTTCACTCCCCAAATATTGAATGGTCCTTCAAAGTTTGTTTTGGAGAAGATAAGTTGGAGATGCCAGGATGTGCTTCCTACTCCCCGGGATCTCATACTTTCAGTCAGGGCATGGAGAAATACTAAAATTAGATTATCCTGATTCCTTTCGTCTGAAGCTACTTCAGAGCCTGTTTCTCCTGTTATGCTGGGTGGTATGTTGGGTGCTGTTGCTACATGTTGGTTAGCAACATTCCCGAGGACTAGAAATGGGTCACGTGAACACAAACAAAAGGCCGCTGATGTAAATTATACGTAAAGGCTGCAACTTACATCAATATGTTCCTGTAACTGCAATAGTGGACTGGAGTTTTAAACAGTGTCCTAGAATGAATCATTTGTTCAGTGAGGAGTTCAATGCCGTGAGAAAATCCATGACCCACCTTCTCTCTTAGTGTGTGAACCTCCGTCAGCTCAACTGACTCTCACAGTCTCATTTACTCGAATGCCAAGCAATTTATATCTCCAGTTGAACAGGATGCAAAGATCCTTCGCAAGGAACCCTACAGTGTTAGGATTATTTGTGCATCAGAGTCTTACAGGGAACCTCAAAATGGAAGGCCATTTAATTCTTGTAGCCACAGAAAGCTTCATGGAGCAGCCTTTCTATCTGCTGAAAGCCACTGATAAGAGAAGATGTATGTTTCTACCCATAGGCAAAGGTACTTTTGTGTGGTGACCCTGCTGATGTACAAGTCAAAGGCATGGCAGAGAAAGCAAAGACTGAGATCTATGCTGTCCAATATGGCAGCCACTGGCCGCATGTGTCTATTGAGTATCTGAAATGTGGTTAGTGCCATATATTTAAAAGATAATACTTTGGAAATATGAGTTACATAAAACATTTTATTACGATTTACTTTATGTAATTTTTTTCACTGTTTTCAATGTGGCTACTAGAAAATTTTAAATTACATTTGTCATTCACATTCTCTCTAGTGAAAGGGCTACCCTAGATTACAAAGTATCTGTGTGCAATTGTGGCATTTTCTAGGTTAGATGCTTAACCCATCAATGAAAGGTAGAATCACATTATTTACATTTAAAATTTGAGTGTAAAAGCAGAATTATTAGTAACTATGCCAGAACAAAAGATATACATTAAAACCTGGGGTTTCCTTCTGTTCACCATGATATCAAAATGTTTGACATTCTAGTTATTCAGGTTGCCAGTCAGGGACATAGGTTCATTTTACCCATAAGTCATGGTTATGATAACTGTTAACTTTCCAAACCAATAGACCTAACTGACATCAGGATGTGATCAATTCTATTTGTTCACCATTGTACAGAGCACATTGATGAATGAATATTTGTTAAATAAATGAGGGAATAAATGGACACAATTACTCCATGTGTCAAGTGTTAAATTAATGTGAGATTTTACTGCTATATTCTCAAGATATTTTTGTATTTAGAAAGGATTTTCTAAAGGCTTATTTTACCTTTCAAATTACTATGTGTGATTTAGTAAAGCTATTTTTTTAATTAGTTATTTGAAAATTATTATGTTCTGTTTAAATATTTGTTTTGTATTTTATTTCTAACCCTACCAAATATTCACAATTATACCAAAGGACTCTAAACCAGATCAATCTGTAAAGCCGAGGATAAATAGGTGTTTTTAAAGGTTTCATGATTGTGTATAAAATTCACATGATGACCCAAGCCTAAGTTATTTTTCGATTAAAAAATATCAAATTCTAATCATAATAGGCTAAATTCTCTTGAACATCATACTTACTTAAATGATCAAATATGCAAATTCTTTAAACTCTTTGGTCATCTTAATGTCTATATTTAATTCTAAACCTTCCCTTGTTTGACAGATACTCACTACTGAGGAAATGATTATATCATTAGGAAGTAAGTATTTGGAGAAATACCTGTGCAAAAAGACTCCATGATAACAGAGACACCAGCTGTGATGTCACCTGATTTCTTGCTGGTGACACTAATGGAATCCATTGGCCTTAATGAGAATCAATGAGGTGGACAGTCCCACCTTATACAGTGTTGAAGTCATTGTCCACGTAGCTGTGTGGTCCGCCAGGGGGACGAGTTACAAAATTTGTGGAGCTCAGCATGAAATCAAAGTGCAGGACCCTTTTTCAAGGGTGAGCCTGGGTGGCTCAGGTTGAGCATCCGATTCCTGGTTTCAGCTCAAGTCATAATCTCTCGGTTCATGAGTTCCAGCGTCACAACAGGCTGTATATGCTGACGGTACAGAGCCTGCTTGGGATCCTTTTCTCTCCCTCTCTCTCTGCCACTCCTCCCCCTTGCTCTCTCTGTCTCCCTCTCAAAATAAATAAATAAACCAAATAAATAAATAAATAAGAAGTAAGAACTTCAAGACCAAGATGGTGATAGCAGAGCCTTCACCCAAAGGCAGGACTGTACCCAGCAGGGGGCCTTGTGTGACCTCACAGGCTGCATGCCTCCTTCATGCCCTTGTGCAGGTTTCGATTCTGCAACTCCCTATTCAGCTGTGTCGTTGAATTTCACCTTTTGTGGCTCTTAAGTGACTCAAGTATGTTTTCACTGAGCTCTGAAAACCCTTGATCATGAGAACACACTGCTTTTATTTGGTTTTGTTTTGGTAATATTTTCCCTGCCTGGTAGACCAGACACCATCTCCAGATATGAAACTATCTCAGTTTCTGTGTATTTTCCATAATTTTTTTCTCACTGCGGTCACAGTTTTAATGCCATTCTTTTCAAAGGCCTGGCATCTATCGTTCTTTCTGGCTGTCATCACGTCCAAGGCTCTGAAGAAAGGCAGAGAAATGGCTGTCGTAATCCTGCCTTTACCAGCCTCTTCTCTCCTCTGACCTCCCTCACTGACTCTATTCTTTCTTTGTCTTTATTCTTTCCCTCTTGTCTTTCTGCAATTGTGTATTATACAAAAGCTACTTTACCAACACCACAAAAGGCACTAAAGGAAATTTTTAATTTCGAGGGTCGATTCAAGTATTTAGCATATAAAATTTTGCCTATTTATTTAAATATCTGATATAATACTTCTAATAAATGTTCTGAAAAAAATCCTTTCAAATCCCCAGTGTGGATTTAGAGCACATTCTATTCCCTCTACATGAATCAAATAATGCAAAAACTTCTGCATATTTACAACATAAGTAAATGCTTTAATGCTGTCTTTGAGCATTGGCAAGACTAATTCAGGGAAGAAATGGACTTCACTTTCCCGCTGAGGGGAGCTTACCATTGTCGTTTCTCACAACTCCAGGCAGGGGATAGCATACGATTATTGGAAAATAAGACAGGATTGGAGAAAACCACTCGTGTTCTTCAGACAGTCTACAGCAACCTGTGGGATTCTGTATCAGTCTCATTAAGGAAACGGATGGTAACTCACCTCGTCAACATTAGGGCATAAACGAGTCCTGTCAAATTCAAGGCAGTGGCCTTTAGGTCCTATTCCACAGAACTCGTTGTGGGGGTGTTCAATTTAATTGGAGATTGTCTCCTCACACACTTTGAGCTGTGCACAGGAAAAGGGCTGGTCTTCCTGGGCAAAAATAATGCATTGCTGTGAGTCAATCACATATTTCCACTTCAAACATAACATGGGGGCTTACATTCAAATTGTAGTATCACCAGTGGTTAATTTCACTCGCCTTTCTCTGCTCGGCTTTATTTCTAGTGACTAAGGAAAATTTTTATGTCACCATGATATTTGTTGGGAGAGCTCTAAGCCCTATCCAAAGTGGATTTCTCTGGGGCCCCTACAAAAAAATATATATATTTTCCAAACACATTTTATGTTAGTAGATTACATAACATGGATACTTGGTTTAACCAAGTGTTGGAATTAGAGATTTGCCTACCTGTAATTTTTATGTTTATCATTATGTATATGGGGAAGAACTATAGGTATGGATTGTCTTGACTTTCAAATCTTAGTACAATATGATAACATCAGGGTAGTTTATGTAACCTAAGTTCATCCTAACTTTTCTTAGTAATTGATGAATATGACTATCATCACATGTATAATTACAGTGAGATACAGGTCTTTCCACACTATACAAAGTTGTGTATTAAGCTAACAGTCTCTGTTCTTTATTTTTCACAGCAATCCTTATATGACTCTTTTTTGCTGTTGAATTGAGAATATACATTGTTATAGAAATAACTAAATAAAACCAAGAAGATAGAATCATTCTTTTTCTTTTAATTTTTTAAAATGTTTGTTCATTTTTGAGAGACAGAGACAGAGTGCAAGCAGGGGTTGGGCAGAGAGAGAGAGGGAGACACAGAATCTGAAGCAGGCTCCAGGCTCCCAGCTGTCAGCACAGACACCAACGTAGGGCTCAAACTTCGAACCCTGGGATCATGACCCGAACCAAGGTTGGACGCTTAACCAACTGAGCCACCCAGGCGCTCTGCAAATAGAATCATTCTTAAAAAAAAATTTTTAAAAAATGAACCCACGTCTCTCTAATGCTTTGCATTGCCCATATCTAACTTTTACATCTATATAGTAGTAACATCTATGGTGTTAGGTGTTTCCTCTTTAGAATCTCATCCAAGAAGTGGTGTTGAAAGGTTGGCCTCGGGTGATTCAAGGGATGAAATGAGACTTGATCTACACATTCATTTCAGTAACCTCAATCATTTGAAAAGGTGTGTAAATTCACATGCGTGGGATTGGTGATCAGAAGTCTGCCCTTACATGTGTTGGTCAATACTTTGTCTTATACAGTCTCACCAAGCTGCTTTCACATCATTTTTTTTTTAATGTTTATTTTTGAGAGAGAGAAAGAATGAGAAAGAGACAGAGTGCAAGTGGGGGAGGGGCAGAGAGAGAATGGGAGACACAGAATCTGAAACAGGCTCCAGGCTCTGAGCTGTCAGCACAGAGCGCAAGGCGGGGCTTGAATTCATGAACCACGAGATCATGACCTGAGCTGAAGTCAGATGCTTAATTGACTGAGCCACCCAGGTGCCTCTCACATCATTATTAAAACATGGAGGAAATGAGATTATTAATTAGTATTTTGTCTCCTCCTGCAAAGTTGGAAGTGTACCTTACATAAATAGTTTTCATTGCTTTTGGAAGAATAATAGCTTTTCTTAATTTATGTTTATGTCAAAATAAATTTGGGAAAGACATTATGCTTGCAAATATTCATCAGTCTGTAGCATAGTAAGTGGAATCCACTTGTCACAGCTTGTCTGAAATATAATTGGATGAGATCCTATAGCAAGAATGAAATTCATCAAGTCACCACTGGAGAAGTCTATTTGTTTCATGATATCATTGCCTGATCAAACCCATTTGGATCTAAAATTTTCTAATTCTGAGGACTGACATGATGACAGGAAACGACTGGTAAAAGGCCCCAAGACGCTTTATGCTCTTTCGTGCAATTACAGGCAGTTTTCTAAGAATATTCAAAGGGATTACTTACAATTATAGTTCATTATGATATCACAGATTTTTCCCCCCAGAGTGGATAGGAAAAATTTATGGCATTCTTATTGTGGAGATATTAATACCAAGTGTCTTTGCAAGAACAAATTACAAAAACATCGAAGGCAGCATAAAGCCAAATATATTAGATTTATTATTTCCTTGTATTCAGGGAGGGATTATTATGAAACTAAAATTACATGTATGTAAATTGAACAACTCAGATCCTGCCACGATAACACACACCCAATCAATCAAAAACATTTTCTTCTGTGCAAATGAATGCACACGTTATATATTACTTCATATGATTTTTAAATCAACCATATGAGGTGGCAAGAGCTGGTATTTTATTTGATAAAGCTGATTCTCAGTCTTTGTAAGTTATTTGCTTATGGTCAGTAGAAGTAAAGTCAGATTTTCTAACTATAAATTCAATTTTTTTTTTTACTTTAATAAGCCCTAGGGAAGTAACATTTTTTTGAAAGTCATTCTTAGCTTTTAAAATTGTTTACAGTGTTTAATTTTTTCTAAGAGAGAGAGACACACAGACAGACAGACTGAGTGTAAGTGGAGGAGGGGCAGAGAGAGAATCAGACACAGAATCCGAAGCAGGCTCCAGGCTCTGAGCTCTCAGCATAGAGCCAGATGTGGAACTCTCACAAACCGTGAGATCAACACCTGAGCCAAAGTCAGAGGCTTAACCAACTGAGCCACCCACGCGTCCCTTGAAAGTCATTCTTATAGCAGAATGCCCTTTAATGTTCTGCACATAGGGATTACTGCGTGTTCATAGTGATTGGATTTCATATATAGTTTTATAAAAATTGAATGTCTCATCATTACTTACAGTAAATCATGGGAAACTCATATACAACTTGTCAAGAAAGAAAAGACACATCATCTTATTTTAATTCAATTTTATCTAAAATTAGATATGGATAGACTAAATATTGAGCATTTTGTGTTCAATCAAAAACATTTGGTTGCAAGTAACAAACTGATTCAGGTGGCTTATGCTAAAAAGGAAAAAAAAAACATATTAGAACATACGGTCTGGGTCTTTTTTTATTTTTACACAACCTTAGGACAGGAAATATAAACTTAAATTTGAGGCAAAACTCACAGCTCTGATCATCTTTTTGTGTCAGCTCTGCTTCCCCTTTCGATGACCACTTTTTTTCCCGTTTCTGTGGATGTGACTACAGGAAAGCCCTTGATATTAAGCAACCAGAAAGGCCTGACTAACATTCCTGAACCCCACTGAAAGCATATGTGAATGGGAAAATATGATTGGCCAAACTCAGTAGTGTTTCCCTTTCCCTGAAAAGGAAAGTTCAAGGTAAGACACTGGCAACGTGATGACCGGCTCTTGTTCCTATGGTGTGGAGCAGGGAGAAGCTTACCACAAGTGTTTTTGGAATAGGTAGCCTCCCCAAAATACCTATTACTACATAATATTCTATGAATTGCAAAATTGCTCTGGGTCAATTTTCCCTTCTTCTTTCAAGGAATGAATATATATGTATATTTATATAATAATTACATATTACATATATAATAATTATATAATTATATATTAAATAATTAATTATTATTAATTTAATCAATTAATTAAATTAGTAATTATATAATTATATATATGTGTATATATATATATATATATATATATATATATGTCACCCAAGTTTACATTTGAATACCATCAAAAAGGGGAACTTTTCTTTCTGTTTTCTTTCTTTATTTTGTTTATTTCTTGTTTTACATTTCACTTGAGAATACTCATACCACATTTTATTTATTTATTTATTTATTTATTTATTTTTACATTTTACTTATTTTTGAGAAAGAAAGAGACAGAGCACAAGTAGGAGAGGGGCAGCGAGAGAAGGAGACACAGAATCCGAAGCAGGCTCCAGGCTCTGAGCTGTCAGCACAGAGCCTGACACGGGGCTGGAACTCACAAACCGTGATATCATGACCTGAGCTGAAGTCGGACGCTTAACGGCGCCCCTAGTTCATTCCACATTTTAAAAATTTTATAGAAGTCAAGGCATCAGGGGCATCTGGGTGGCTCAGTCGATTAAGTGCCTGACTGTTGATCTCAGCACAAGTCATGATCTCATGGTTGTGAGGTGAAGCCTCCCATCAGGTTCCCAGTGTAAATCCTGCTCCGGATTCTCTCTCTTCTTCTCTCCCTGTGTCCTTCTCCTGCTTGTGTGTGCGCTCTGTCTCTCTCCCTCAAAAGAAATAAATAAACGTTTAAAACGATTGGATAGAAGTAAGTCACTGTTTGGATCAAGTTAGTAAAAAACGCTTTTTAAGTCATGTGCGAGGTGCTATGTAAGGACTTTTAGGTAATAAAAACTGAATCAGGTGAGGCTTCTTTACTCTCTAAAGATTTGTTCATTCTAAGTGTAGTGATCTTACAAACATACTGGGCATGATCAGTTCAATACTCATTGTTGTCATTTATAATAATAAAATACCCTGAGGGCGGTAAATCATTTATACCCAGAGACCTCCAGTTAGCTATCTAACATCTAGTCTCCCCATCTTTAGGAACAGACTTTTATGCTAATGAAGGTGACAAAAAGCCTAGCTGAAATGCTATTTCCTGCGCCTTCCTTGCCGGTAGGAGTAGTCCGTGACACGTGAGCACAAGCATGGGTGGGACTTCTGGTCTCACTGAGGTTTCCATTTTGGCCATGACTAGCTGATAATGGACTTGCCCTCCTGCTACTCCAAACTGTAAAACTCACTCTACCTCAAACCAATGCATAAAAAATGTGTCAGACAGTTTTTCTGATGCATTGAACAGCAAATAGAGTAGCACTGTTACCCTTGAGAGAAAGGGATGCGGGAGATGCCTACCACATTCTCTAGAATAAGAGACACACCCTGGGACTAAGGACAAGAGTTAGAGATAGAGGAGACCAGCCCCTCTAAAGAATAAAGGACCAAAGGGTCTCTCAGTAATTTATCTGCCTACCAAGACAAAATGCAACACCTTTTTAAGATTAGCATCACAATCCAAATGCCTACAATATCCAGTATGAAATGAAAAGTTCCTAGTCAGATGAGGAAGCAGGAAAATCTGTTCCATACTGGAAATGGAAAATTGGTGAAATAGAAAAAATACGTGATTGGGGAAAGTAACTTTGCTATGACAGGTTAATGGAATTATTAAGCCCCAGCAAGATAGATAGGAGACTGACCAAGAGGGAGCACAAGAGAAAGTGAGACGGAAGGGAAGAGATTACTACAGATTCTTCATATATTAAAATGGCAATAAAATACTATAAACAACATTATGGCAATCAACCCGCCAGCATGGATTAAATGAGCAAACACTTAAAAATTAAAACTTACTCAATTGATAAAGACAAAAAAAAAAAAAGAAAAAGAAAATCTAAATACCTTTGTAGCTATTAAATAAATTGAGTTTGTAATAAAAACCTTCCACAAAAATCTCCAGGCCCAGATGTCTTCAATAGTGAATTCTATAAAACATTTAAAGGAAAGCAATACCAATCTTACAGAAACTCTTTCAATTATGGAGGGAGAAAATATATCTCTAACATTTAAGAAAAAAAAAAAAGAAAAGGAGAAAGAAAACTAAAAGACTAACATCCCTACATGGATTTGACAAAATGTATGCAAGATTTCTGTACCCTGAAAAGCTAGATATATTACCAAGAGGACTTCAAAACAATTTAAAAAATGGAGAGATATGCCATGTTTGTGGGTTGGAAAATCCATTATGGTAACAGGTCAGAACTCTTCAAATTGATATCTAGATCCAAATAAATTTCAATCAAAATCTCAATAGGCCAGTTTATTTTTTTATAAAACTTGACAAATTAATCTTAAAACAGGGAAATGAAAAGACCTAGAGCTTGTAACAGAAAACATAGGAGAATGATTTTGCAAATATGTGGCAAGCGAAGATGGTTTAACAACAAACATACTAGCCTCACAAAAAATAGCATGAACTTCACTAAAATTATAAGACATCATTAAAGAAATGAACAAAGAAGCCAAGGACTTGAGAAAACATTTGAAATGCTCATATCTAACAAAGGAACAATACATAAATAGCTAAAAAAAAACCATAAGTAAATATACAAGTAGTTCATTTTTAAAGATAGTCAAAAGACTGAACCACACTTAATAGAAAGTGTACAGATAGCCAATAATCATGAAATATATTAACTATCACTCATCATGAGAGAAACGAGAATTAAAATCACATTGCGATACACTAGAAAGAGTAAAATTTTAAAACCTACCAACTAAACATTAGCAAAGATGTGAACCAAATGAAATATTATTGGTTGAAGTAAAAAATTGTGCTACCATTTTGGAAAACTCTGGAAGTTTTTATAAAGTTAAGCGTACTATGATTAGCAATTTCACTCTCAAAAGAAGGTTACCCAAATACTTAAATATTTGCCCAAATGTCCATAAAAGTATTTGTTCAAGAATGTTTGTAGCAACTCTCTTCATAATAGCCCCAAACTGGAAATAATCCAAATGTCCACTAGCAGAAGAAAAGATTAACATTTGCTATGTTTATATAGTGTGAAACTACTTAGCAATTTAGAAAGCAAAGAACTAATAATAAATGCAACATGAGCAAGTACCAAAAATATACTTGCTGTATGATTCAATTTATACAAAGCTCCAAAAAAAAAAAAAAGGGAAAATGAACCTACATAGTAAGAAATAAGAAGTGTTGTCTAGGGCGCCTGGGTGGCTCAGTAGGTTAACCGTCCAACTTTGTGTCAGGTCATGATCTCGCGGTTGATGGGTTTGAGTCAGGCTCAGAGCCTGGAGCCTGCTTCAGATTCTGTCTCCCTATCTCTCTTCCCCTCCCCTGCTTGTGCTTGTGCTCTCTTTCTCTCTGAAACATAAAATAAATAAATATTAAAAAAAAAAAAAAGAGGTGTGTTATCTATCTCAGGTAGGGATTGGTAGGAAGCAAGCATGAGGGAACTCTCTAGAGTGATACAAATAATCTATTTCCTGATTAAAGCCATGGTTTCATGTATGCAGGTTTCAAAACTCATCAAATTGCACATTTCATATTCATGCATTTCACTTTCTGTAAATTTTGCCTTTCGTTAAAAATGAATTAAGGGAGGGTGGCGCCTGATGGCTCAGTCGGTCAAGCATCCGACTCTTGGTTTGGCTCAGGTCATGATCTCACCGTTTGTGGGTTTCAGCCCTGCATCGGTGCAGAGCCTGTTTGGGATTCTTTCTCTCCCTCTCTCTCTGCCCTTCCTCTGCTCTCTCTCAGATGAATAAAACACTTTAGAAAAAAAATTTAAAAAACAGAGTAGCCGACACAATCTCCACTCCAGCACATTTCTCCTTTTCTTTCCTAGATTGTAGAGCTGGCAGCAGGACCTTCAGCAAGTTATCTTGAACCTTGAGGTGATGTTGAATATGTGAATCACTGGCTAAAGATGATTTAACAGAAAACGCAAGAGTCTATATCTCTAACAACCACACTCTGATATTTTGGATGGATTGCTTATTCCAAAGTATTATTTGTTATTTGAATTTTTTGTTACGTGCGGCTGGATGTAATCTTAAGTAATATTAGATAAACAAGTGGTGTTGTGTGTGTGTGTGTGTGTGTACTAGTTAAAAGAGATGTAATCTCAAACATCAATCATAATATATCTGCTCCTAGACCAGACAGAACTGTGTGTGAGTTCATCTAATTTATCCCCTTTTGAGGAAAAATGCATATCGAATGTGGCAAAATGCCAACCTGTTCTTAAAACTTCTATAAAAAATGATAACTCAATCAATCAGTTATGCATCTTAATGTCTTCTTTTTAAATAAAATATTTATTTATTTTTTTTATTAATTTATTTTAGAAAGAGCCCTTGTGCAAGCAGAGGGGGCGGGCAGAGCGGGCAAGAGAGACTCTTAAGTGGGCTCTGCACTAAGTGTGGAGACTGCTGGGAGTCTTCATCCCCCAACCTTGGGATCATGACCTGAGTCAAAATCGAGTCAGCCACTCAATCGACTGAGCCACCCAGCACCCCTCAATATCTTCTCTTAGAATATTCCAAATGCCACTTGCTGTAACTCAAGGTCATTTTTTCAGGGGATGGGACATACAATTCTTGGTGGAAATACAGAACTTATCTGAGTTCATGTTTAGTATGGAAGTTTTGAATGACGTCTTAATTCTGGAGGAAAACATTGAGAAAAATTGAGTGTGTTTATGAACTATTTCCTTCCCTCCCTTCCCATTGTCCTCTCTCCTCCCCTTCCTGCTCTGCCCCATTCTCTTTTTACCTTACTTTTCTTTCTTTTTGTCTATTTCTGTTTATTTTACTTTATTTTCATTTATTTCTCTTTAATTTCTCTTCATTTATTTCTTTCTGTCATGGCTGTTTTGTAGTAATATTCATTTTACTGTAATACTAAGTGGCCCATTGTAAGTAGGTGATTTACCATCAATGTTGCGGGAACAGTGAGTTCCATTCCTCTGTACGTCTGTTATGTCAGGGTCCCCAGGCAGCACCAGCTAGCAAACCCCCATCTCCGAGACTGCACTGATGCACAGCCACTGTCCATATGTGGGGTCACACGTGTTAGTAGTGCAAGTTTAGGAAATAGTATTTGAACTTTAGTCTAATACGATCTGCTTAATATTACTTATGTTGAACTCCATTTGAATCCTGGAAGTAAACACTATGGAGATATTACAGTTTGCTTTTGGGATTTCTGGGGAATCGTGTGAGGAATTGGTGTTTGTGATTATGGTTTAGGATTTAATACCATTGCTTACAGAGGAAAAACTGCTCAAAAAACTTCACTCTTCGTATTTGATATTATTCGTGTGAATATATTCATGGATCATTCTGTTTATGTTGCTTGAACACCAGTTGTGTGCCAAGACCTGGGTTTATGGCAGAGAAAGTTCTTCAACTATTGAAATCTCTCATTGTCCCTGGACCTGATAGTTTTAAGGAAATGGGAGCAGTAAATGTGTGGTGTTCCCTTGAGGGTGATGGGAATCTCGTTATAATAATGGGAGACTTTTTTTGAGAGAGAGAGAGAGAGAGAGAGAGAGAGAGAGAGAGAGAGTGTGTGCACAAGAGCATAGGAGGCATAGAGGGAGAGAAAGACTCTCTCCCCATGGATGTCCACACAGGGGTCAACATGGGGCTCTATCTAATGACAGGTGAGATCACCACCTGAGCCGAAATCAAGAGTCTGACACTTGACCGACTGAGTCACTCAGGTGACTCTAGACTATCTCTTAAAAATGTTTACCTATAGTATCAGTATATTGTATCAAACACAGAACAAAAGTTTTGCAGTGTGGTTATGGTTATGGCAAATATTAAAAACATTTGAAGAATTACGGCTTTTTTAAAATTAATAATACATTTGTTCCAGTAAGTAACTTCTATGTACTGAGTCCTTAATTTAATTTGAATTTTTGTTTATGAAATTGAACCCATGAGTCAAGTAGAAACTTGTTCAAAAAGATTGAATAGTGATTTCTTGTGCTAAAGTTATCTTCATTTCTTAATCCGAGTAGCTCTAAGAGATTGTAAAAATAGTGAAATCTCCTTAAAACTGTGAATAAAAGATAAGGATGTTTCAAATGACAGCATAAAAGTTTCCATTAATACTTTGTATTTTGCTCATTAATGTAACAACACATTTCACATCCATTTTTGTGAGACTTTAAAAAGAAAATTTAAATTAGTTAATGTAATGATTTTATCCACTCATTCATTAAGTATATTCGGAGTGTTACTATTAATGCAAAATAACTATTAGGAGGAATATATTAAAGGAAAATATGTGTGAAGAAATTACAAAAAGCCACCCAAATGTTCCGAATAAATTCAAATTGCGGAGTAAATTTAAATGACAACCCCGAGTGTGGGGAGAACTGCCAGATTTAATCTTGGATCTCTGTTGACTTTTCAGTGCCAGTGGAAACTAGAGAGCCATTAGAAAAGTGAAGGATGCAAATGTATTAGTTATATCAGAGAAACTAGTTAGATGTTACAATATGTACTGGAGACCTTGATATTAATTTCCTGAGAGATATTACGAAGATATATTTTATAAGACCATTTCTAAATACTTAACAAAAGAAGCTATAGACATTGGGAACCAGCAAGGGTTTACTAGGAATAACATATCCCAGACTAAATTCATTGCTTTTTTAAAGTGTGTTAAAACTTTACAGGGAATCTACAGTCATAAAGTAACTTTTTTGGAAAATAAAATCATTTACTATTTTTCACAGACTAATCTTATGGATGTGTGAGAGGTGACTGTGTAACAGAACAGCTAGAGGAATGTTTATTTTGAGCAGACAGTTCAAATAGTGCTGATTAAGTGGTCAATATCAATTTTAAGGGAAAGTTCATTATATCATAAGTCTCTTTCATCAGACCAGTCCTGACCCTACTTATACTCTTGCCATTTACTTTAATGAGAATTCATAAAACTGCGTCAATGTCATGAACCTCAAGATGAAAGGTTGGTACATTTGTGATATACTCACTATATACATAGTAAGTATATTTTCAATATACACATATTATACATAAAAATAAATACAAATAAAGTTGATAAAGCCCAGTGAATAACTCACCAGCTACAGGATAGAATAATGTCTAAAGAGGGAGTGTAGCTTTTCTCTGATGGCATACTCCATTTGAATTTGAATCATTGGGATCATGTGTCCTAAAGGCTACCATGAAACTGGAGTGGACTCATATAATGCAGCTTATATGACAAGGTGGCTGGTCATCTGCGTATCTTCTCTGTTGGTCAGCTCATCCTATAAATATTCAGGATCTGATATACAAACTTAATATTATATTTTAAAAATTCAGGAAATATTATCTGACAAGGAATGGCAGAAATAGATGAAAGAAAAACAAACCAAAAAACAAAAAACAAACAAAAAACCCAGCTGTATCACACCAAGAAAATGAAAACAAAAAGAGGCATGTTTGCCATAAAAAATAGTTGTGAGATTTGAGGAGTTATAGATACCAGTCTTTTCTAGTTTAAGTGCTATAATATAAAATGAATTAGTATGTACCCCATATAGAATCAGTGGACAGGGAAAAATGGATATAAGAAAATTATTGAAGGGGCACCTGGGAGGCTCAGTTGGTTAAGCATCCGACTTAGGCTCAGGTTATGATCCCACAGTTCATGGGTTCGAGCCCGGTGTCGGGCTCTGTGCTGACAGCTCAGAGCCTGAAGCCTGTTTCAGATTCTGTGCCTCTTTCTCTCACTGCCCCACACCCACTTGTGTTCTTTCTCTCTCTGTCTCAAAAAGTAAATAAACATCAAAGAAAAGAAAGTTATTGGATATAACAATGATGACCATAAAATCAGGACCTTAAAACAAATAGAGCCAATCAAAATTATATACATTATTTCATGTGGGAAAGTTCCTTGATCTTGAATAGGTTCGTGTAATTCAGCTTAGAGATTTTATTCCATTCATTTATTTGTTTAATTATTCATTTACTTCTTCCATGACTGTATTTTCAGCATTTTCTCGATGAGGCACTGTGCTAGGTTGTGGAGATACACAGATTCACCTAATATAAACATAAATGTCTTCCCTTAAGTCTGTACTTAAGTACTTAAGTTAAGTACTTAAGTTAGTCATTTATTGTTGTGTAACGAATTATTCTAACATTAATGATTTAAAATAACCATCATTTATTATCTGACACGGTTTCAGGGGGTCAGGGATTCAGACAGGGCACGGTGGAGATGGTTTTCTGTGTTCCAAAATGTCTGGGGTTTCATCTGGTGGACCGGAAACCAAAGGCTCCGTATTACACAATGTACTCTATTAGCTAGGGCAGTCGCAAACACCTGCTAAAATTCTGGGTGAGCAGTCGGTTACACTGCATATGCAGCTGTATGTATACATCACGGTAGACTTTAAAAGTTAGGTTTTTTTAATGATATCTATTTTCCTTAATTTAAGAAAAAAATCACTTTCACCGAAGAAATATTTACCCAGGTAACAGTCACCAGCACTCTCCAAGGTGTGAACATATAAAAGAAGTCAACTTTGGTCCGAATCATTGAGGACTTTATTCTGTAGAAGAACAAATACACAGTAAAAAAATACCTATAGTTATGCTAATTACACATATAACTATAACTATAGAAATATACTAGTTATAGTACGATATCACCGCTGACATTTTATGTGTATTAATAATGTGTATTAATAAAATGAAACCAGGAGACAAAATAAAGAGAGACATACAATGATTTACTAATCAGAACTTCTGCAACATGTTTGACCAAGTCATAACTCTTTTTTCTGCAGAGTATCTTATCCCCAATATGAACCTAGAGTGCATTGGTATAATGTAATTTATATATATTCATGGGTAGAGTTCTTGACAGCCTGTTTATGTCATGAGACTATGTTTCTTTACCAATAGCTGACTGGACTAGAGACAGAACCTTGGGAGATAATAGAAAGTGTATATATTGTTTTCTGCCTCCAGTTCCCGGCAGAGTTCCTAAAACCTTTGTAATTTTCTAGGTGATAACAGCGTGGGGTCATCTCTTGCTTTAATATTTGTTCTTTGACTTTGTCTCTGACACAGGTGTCCTGAAACCTTTATAATTTCTTAAGAGATAAGAACACTAGGAACATCTTTTGTTCTCATGAGGCAACTCTAGGTACGCTCCTAGATAAGGACTGGTCCCTGGAAAGACCAAGCCATGATTAGAAAGTTGGAATTTTCAGCCCCATCACCCACCTCTTGAGAGAGGTGTAATTGATCCTCACATATAAAATCCCAATTGTAGGGCATTCAGAGAGCTTTCAGGTAGGCAAATACATCCACTTTGGGAGGGTGATGCAGCCCAACTCCATGGGGACAGAAGCTCCTGTGCTCAGGATACTCCCAGATCTTGCCTTAAGTATCCCTTCATCTGGCTGTCTTATCTGTCTCCTTTATCATACCCTTTAATAAACTGGTAAACCTCAATAAGTTTTTCCCAAGTTCCATGAGCCTCTCTAGCAAATTAATCCAAATTTAGGAGGGGGTCATGTAACCTCTGCTTTATAGTCAAATCAGACAGAAGTTGTGGGTAACCTGGGACCTACCACTGTGATTGGCATCTGAAGTAGGGGTAGTCTCCTAAACCCGAGCCCTTCACCTGTGGGACCTGACACCTTCTCCAAGTAGATGGTGTCAGAATTCAGTTAAACTGTAGAACGTCCGGCTGGCGTTAAGGAAAATTACTTGGTGTGGAGAAAAAATCCTTCACGCTGGGTGACCAGAAGTGTCAGAAATGAAGCGTTCTGTGTGAGTCGTAAAGGAGAAACAGGAACAACTGGGTCTTTCCCTACTCAGGAAGAGACGAGGTTGTTTTCCTGTTAAATCTTTGACCAAGGAAGAAAAATAATTGGTTGCTCCAGTAGTCAGTCAGATTGTTTCCATTTATGAGAATTTGTGCATAAAGACAGAAGGAATTGCAAGATGGGGCAAGGTCCTAGGGGAAAACATCAACAGATTTTTGCTGTGGATGCACGGAGAGCTTCCATGCTTTCCATCTTTCCTGAAACCTGAGTGTCCTCATTTTCCTTTTCCTTGTTGAAACCTTGTTTTTGGATGTGTGTAGTATGGTTTAGTGTGTGTGTGTGTGTGTGTTTGTGTGTGTGCGCGCACGTATGTGTTTGCCTTAGTCAGGTCTGTGTTTCATAAGAAAAAAAAAAATTCTCGTCTTTGACCATCATTAACAAAAGTCCCTCTAGACCTTTTTTTTTATCTGTCATAAGCTCTTTGGTGCTAAATTTAAGCCAAATACTAATGTTTTTAAAATGTTAATGTATTAATCCATATTTATTTATTATTAATATTTCAATAATAAACGTTTCTGATTTAATATGTTTTAAAATAGTTGCTCACATAATTAATTTTTTAAATAGAAAACGGTTTGTTTTACCCCTTTGCAGATGTATAGAACCATGGTTATTCCACAAAGTTAAGTAGACTTGCCTTTGACATTTCTAAAAATAAATCATTATTGGTAGACTAAAATGTAGGCTAAATTTCTGTGGATATAATTTTATGCAACCTATTGAGTTTGTTCAAAAATTTTTATCCATCATTTTTAAAACTTTTTTTAATGTTTATTTATTTTTGAGACAGAGAAAGTGTGCTCAGGGGAGAGGCAGAGAGGGAAGGAAGTAGAGAATCCCAAACAGGCTCTGCACTATCAACACAGAGCCTGATGGGGGCTTGAACCCATGGACTGTGAAATCATGAACTGAGCCAAAGTCAAGAGTCAGATACTTAAAAGACTGAGCCACCCAGGTGGCTTATCCGTCTTTTCTTATCCATCATTTTCTTAAGTTGTGGTTGAGAAAAGATAAGGCAGAGAGTAAAGTGACTTATTATTCAGCCTGTTACTTATGGTTTAAACATTTAAGGCTTGATCCTTTTAAAACTTATAATTTTGAGTGTCCAATGCTGATTCTTGCAAATTACAGAGATTTCTTTCAAGGATAATATCTTGGCTTTGAGTATTTTAGAACATAGACCTAAAAGTATCATGGGTTTTCGTTGTGTTTCTTTCATCCTCTTAAAAGAATTTCCAAAGAGGAAGTTCACTTGAGTATGAATAGAGTAGGCAACAAGGAAATACTGGAGGAAAACCTGGTCACTTCGAAATTTTGATTTACTACAAAAATATGTATCTACACATGGCCTATTTTCTTTAAAAATTCATTCCTTTTTCCCCTCTGTCTGTGAAACTTATTAACAATTATCTATACTGTGTCATGAATTCATTCAGATTTTGTCTACAGGATGGAGGAAAAGACCCATTAACACTCACCCATGATATTATGTTTCTTTTGCCTTGTAACTGCGGCAGATACTCAATTAGACAAATTAAATTTCTTGACCTAACATTCAAAGTTCCTACTAATACAGTGTGACCCCAAATGTCTACTACCTGCAGTAATTAATGATTGAGCTATGGCATAAACTTGAATCAAGCGTTTTGAAAGACTGGTGAGTAATACAGCTAATGAATGAGCCCAATTGACTATATTACAACCACACCTCAAGGAAGTATTGCTATTTCTTGGTTATTGCAGCTAATGTGGTAGTTTGTATAACGTAAGAAAACAAAGCATTGTTTTTGTTGAGAATATCTCCCAAGAGAAAGCCATCGGTAGTGCTCATTAAAGAAATAAAGAACAAGTAAAGATGTGAAAGAAAATGATAATTCTTAGTAAAAACATGGAAGATTTTGTATCAAGAGTATTCCCTTGTTCTTGGGTGCCTGGCTCAGTCAGTTAAGCGTCTGAATTCGCCTCAGGTCATGATCTCACTGTTAACAGGTTCGAGCCCAGTGTCAGGCTCTGTGCTGACAGAGTATAGACATGTAATAAGCAAAATCCAAATCATGGAAAAATCACCTAGATAAACAATCTGGTGAATCAACGTTTTTTTAATGTGGACTGACCTCCAGACATAGGTAACAAACAGCAAACTAGTATTTACTATACATCTCAGTTTAAATCTTCTCGATTTGATTAAGCATTAGAACACAGCCTAGAATTGTATTTTGTAGTATGGAATGCTTTAGAAGTCATAAAAAAGGATACCCTTAGGTAAAACTTAGATGTTATTATCCCTTGACCAATACTATTAAAAGATAGTTTTGTTTTGTGTGTGTGTGTGGTAAACTGTTTAACAGTGCCAGGGGATAAGCCCAGATAGCACTGAATTCCACATTCTTTTGTGATTGCTACAAAATAATTTCTCACTAACCCTGAGTCAGTACACTTTATTTTTTTAATTGTGCAATCTAAGAAGGAATGCAAAATTTGTATCCTAATTAAATATAAAAACTAAATTGTTTCACTTTTTAGAATTGTTCTTAAATGTTCTAGCAAATGCTATGAGAGCCCTCTCCTCTCCCATGCTCTTCAGTCTAACCTGGGCTTGACCTACAGAGTTCCCAAATATGTCCATAGCTTCCTGTGCCTCTCTGAATGAAATGCTAAGAATGTTCTCTGACCTGTCTAGCCTGAAAGTCCCATTGCGAGGGGCAGTCAGAACGTCCAAGGTGCTAATACCTCAGAAGCAATCCTTAACCAGCGACAAATGGGAGGATAAATTCCCAAGCTTTCTTGCCTCTCAGTGGGTAACCTATGCATTAATTCTCCTTTCATTGGTTTCCTTCCATTCCTTGTGAAAACCAGAACTACCACTCCCAATGATTATGCAAGAGTGAAAACTTAAAAATCTCCCTTATCAGTTATGCAATTACACCACAGAATGTCTTCTGACTTGCACACACATACTTGTTTGCTTAGATCTTTCTGCCTGGCTTGCACCAGACAGTTGTCTTAAGAAATGAATCAATATAAAGACTTGTCACCTTCTGCTGTCCCACCCTAAGGACTTTTGAGTCCAATCCATAAGTCCAATCCAAGCCATAAATATTGTACCCTCATCTTCCTAATTACACACCATTCAAAATGGTCTGTGCAGTGTTCTTTCTTGGGTGCTAGTAAATAATTAAAACTCTGTTTGTTTATACTGTAACGGGGTTATTTACCTAAAGAGAAGGTGTCCTCTACGCTTATCTCAATTCTTCACCCAAAATCTTGCCTCAGTGTCTCCTTTTGTGAGAATTGAAATGAAGATAAATATGATGAAAATATATTAATAATTCTATTTCAATTACTATTATACACCATATCAACATAAACTAGAAGAGCAAGAATAACGAAACTTACGTGTGATCACCTTGAACTAGCTCAAGTCACTTTCTTTGTTCAGGTGAACTAACTGAAGCTCATAGGCTTTAAATCTCATGCATGAGATCACAAAGCCAAATGCTGACAGAGAAGGTCTAACTCTCTTCCTTGACACTGTGTCACTGGTCTCGTTTAGTGGTCATAGGATACACTCATTATTGACCTAGCTTATGATAAAATAAATCTTTGCAATCACTTACCAAGGTTTGCTTAAAAATCCATGACTTCATAATAGAGAGATTTTTTCTTGAATGTAAAGAATCTTGATGTGTATCACTGTCATTGACTGAACTGTGTTTGTGTCCTCTCAAAATTCATATGTTGAAGCCCTAACTCCCAATGTGATTGTATCTAGAAGGAGTATTCAGATGGTAGTTAAGGTTAAATGAGGTCATAAGAGTAGGGGTCTAATCCAGTGGGATTGTGGTCTTATAAGAAGAGAAAGAGATTTCTCTCTCTCTCTTTCTCTCTGTCTTTGATTGTCTTGTCTGTCTTCTCTCTCTCTGTCTTCCTTCACCAAGTAAAATCACAGTGAAAAGGCAGCCATCTGGAGGCCGGGAAGAAAGCCCCCACCAAGAACATACCACACTGGCACACTGATCTCAGACTTCTAACTGTGAAATAAGAAATTTATATTGTTTTAGCCACTTGGCCTATGGTATCTTATTACGGCAGCCTGAGCTAACTAATACCTTTCTAGGCCTAGCTTATAAAAAAACATGCCATGCACAATTTTCCATGTTCTTTTCTTGGAAACTGTGTGTTAGAACCCTGGCATCACCACCTGAAGGATAATCATGTCTTCATCATAAACACCTGTTCTTAAAATCTATGGGTTAAATTAATTTTTATTTATCAAGCCACTTAAACTGTGGGGTGTATCTATTAGAGTTGCCAGGGTTACCTTATAAACAGGAATGAATCCCTTGCAGTAGTATGCTGCTGTCATAATGAACAGGAGAAATGCTGTCACTGTTTCTAGTCTATTAGTGGTCAAGTGGCAGAGAGTGAAATGTTGATTTAGAGGCTGGAAAGTAGACAGCCATATCATACGGTGACAAAATAGTTGGGTCACTGACATGTACAGGGAAGATTATTTACCTACCAGTCAATGTTCTTAGGTACACAGTTGGAAAGCATCTTCGTGCTAATGTGTTTTCTATTTTACTATTTGTTTATAGCAAAGTATTATAAGAAAATGCTGAGCCAAGAAAGAATGGGTCAGTTTGCAAACAGAGGTAAGAATAGAGCCTAAACATTCAAAGGGTCAGAAAAGCTAATCGATTCTGGACCCCACACAGTAGGATAGCAAATTGAAAAAGAAAAGTGTTTGATTAAAACCCTCAAAAACTTCCATTTTTTGCCCCACAGAAAAACTCCAATATATCTCCCCACCCCCTATCAGAGCCGCCCAGCTACCTTCAGCTGTATTCACCTGAAAGAGATTCAGAGAGATAAGAACGTACAGAAATAAATGAGCCTTCAGAATAATGTATAGGAAAGAACTGGGGTACAGTCACTGCCATGAGGTATCAGGTGGAGGCAAATAAATGAAGAGTATGAATTTTTGAACCATATTTCTAAAAGGTCCCTGAACCTGCATTAAAGAACTGAAAAAACTAGTAAATGTTTCATCATTAAAATCACTTTTGCGTGCCCAGACGCACAATGTCAGGAAGTGAGATGTGAAAGCTGTAGATTCCCCAAAGGGAATATACTTGCAAATAACCACTTCAGGTATGGGCCTGTGGAATAATAGAGGAAAGAATCTTCTGGAGAGTGAGCCACAGAAAACAATAGACAAAAGATTTCCCCCAGAGAGCAGAATTAGCATCTAATCTGGACCTCCCCCCATTACCAGGGCCCAGAGACCTTGAGAGGACCTTGTGATTATATATATATATATATATATATATATATATATATATATATACTTGAACCTGGATCTGGATCATGAAGAGTCACTTCAGGACTTGATAAAAGAGATATGAAGTCCTGGGATTGGAGCTAAATGGAATTTGATTTATCTCCCTTAGTTAAAGGAGTGGGTATATGCTGTGTAGGCAAAGGTTAAAAATATTTGGTACCCAAGAGGGCAGATGAGAGAGACTGGGTAAATATTCATCAAACTCATTTCGTCTTTCACCCAGGGACTGAGACAAATTACATTTTCCAGCTTTCCTTGCATTTAGTTTTGGCCATCTGAGTGGACTCTGGTCAGCAGAATGCAAGACAAGGCTTAGTATTAGGCCTGCCTCTCGGAGACTGAATGACATTTAATTTTATTATCTGTACTTTACCTTAATCCTTATCTACCCACCTGCTGTTACAGGAATAAAAACTCAAGATATAGTTACAACAAGTACTCAAAATAAAGTAAGGTGGGCTTTTTTTTTTTGCGTGTTTTAATTGTGGTATATGAATTTAACCCTATGACATCTGAAAATTATAAGATACTCTGCATTAAAGAGATCTTGTTTAACCAGGGACTTTTTTAAAAAACACTTAAACCTTGTTTTCATATAATACTTTTTAACATGTCAATGAACTGATGTCCTATAAAGATACAGTTCCAAAATGTGTCTCTGGGATAGGATAATCGTGTTTCAATTTGGAGAAGGTAATCTCTCCATCATTAGGAGAAGGTTCTGGGTTAGTGAGCATAGGTCTACTATTTCTCTCATGCTTTGTGCTCTCCCTTGTTGGTTTGTCTTCAGCCCCAGTTTTCTGATGCTCCATCAAGTGTTCTTCTAAGATGGAACCAAATTTTGCACTCCTAAAACTGGAAAGTTTCTGATTTGGTCACCCAAATCCCATCAGTCCTTTGCTGTCAGTGTTCAAATATGCTTCTATGTTCCTTGTATTGACTCTGATGAGATTCAGTGTTTGTCACTTGCAGACCATCTAATGCCAATGTCACATGAGTGTCCTCTCTTTGGGCATCCAAGAAGAGTTCCAAGCTACAGGTGAGGGAACATCCCATCCACTCCTCAAAGCATTTGGGGCAGGATTACACTGGAGAGATTCAGAGGAAATACCCAGAGTAGACCCAAATGTTTGTTTGTTTGTTTGTTTGTCTGTTTGAAAGGATGCCATTTCTAGGCAGGACAATGATCCCTTCTCCATAATTTCCAGTCTTCTCTGGGGAGTCATCTCTAGCACTTGCTTGAGATTATTGCTTAGTTTATCACACCTTCTGGTCACACAAATGGTGCCCCATAAAAAAAGTCCTTTTTTTTGTCCCTGCACATTCAGGATTACAAGGTGGCATGGGGCCTCCATATCAGAACCCTAACCTATCTCCTCAAGTCTCTTTCTCTATCTCTATTCCTTTTGATTACCTCTTTACAACTTCATCAACAAAGAGCTTAATGTTTCTTTTCCCTCGCACAAAATTGTTTGCTGCAGGAAGTTCATAAAGATCTTTAACACCTGTCAGAAAGAAATTCTAACACTTGTACCAAATACTTACATTATTGCTGAGTAATAATATTTCCCCCATAAAGGGTAATGACGAATAATGTTCTCTCCTATCTGGAGAGGAGGAGAAGAAACTAGAAGAAACACATTCATTTCCACCAGGTGGCCCATTCTCTGTTATGGGTTGAATTGTGTCTCCCACCAGATTCATATATTGAAGTCTTAACCCCCAGGACCTCAGAATGTGGCCTTATTTGGAGATAAGATCTTTACAAAGGCAATCGAATTAAAAAGGGCGAACCTTAATCTAATATGGCTGGTGTCTTTATAAAAGAAGGGAAATTGGAGACAGATATGTATACAGGAGGGACTCCCTGTAAAGATAAAGGCAGAAATTGTGGTAATGTTTCACAAAGAAAGGAATGCCAGTGATGGAGAGCAAACAAGCCGAAGGTAGGGGAGAGGCTTGGAATAGATTCTGCCTTACAGACCACAGAAAGAATCAACCATGCCAATGACTTAATTTCAGACTTCTAGTATACAGAATCGTGAAGCAATTAAAGTCTGTTGCTTAAGACACCCAGGGTGTGGTTATTATGACAGTCCTAAGAAACAAATACATCCTGCCTCAAGGACAGACTGAGGAGCATCTTGTTAATGCAATATCATCAACCCACACAACAACACCCACTGGGTTCCCCTATCCTCCTATCCACCAACTCCTGCCGTCCGGAAGCCCTTGATCTGAAGTCTTATCCACACTTCTATCTGAGTTGATTAGTCCTTCCCTCATCGCTTCTTTTATCCTTCTCCTCCCTGACTATAGTTGTGGATGGCTGCAGGTGGGCCTGAGGGTGGGGGATGGGAGTAGGGGGTGAGGTGGGAATTTGAAGGGAAGGGCTCATAGTCTCCTGTCTGCAGAGAGATTATTCTCTTTTCTTTCAGCTTAGCTCCTAACGAACTAGCTCCAAGACCACAGTATTTCAGATAAAAAGAAGAGAATGAGTTTCTTAAATGTCCATTGGAAGCTTGTAGTATCGATCTTTAAGTAAAAGTAAGGATATAAGATAGAGATAGAGACCTGGGCATCCATGAAATCCTGAGAGAGGATGAGAATTTATAGAATGTCTCTGTATTCAATAAGGAAGACAGCTGAGGACAGAACCCCATAAACCAACATTCAGAGTGCAGAAGGATAATAAAATACAAACACAAACTGACATTTATTATCCTCCTATTAAGTACTAGATACTATAAAGATAATAAGAGCTAACACATTCAATATTTTCTAGATGTCAGGCATCATTTGAAGTCCTTTGCAGATATTATCCAAAACTCTCAAAACTATAATTGGGCAAGTACTGTTATCCTCATGTATCTTAGGAAGAAACTAAGTGTCTGAGAGGTTACCAGGTAGGAAGTGGAGGGCAGGCATACAGAGTGAGGCCCTCTGGCTCTAGTGTATGTTCTTACTGAACACAGAACATTGCTTGTAAGTCATAGTTCTAACAATAACCAGCCATAGGTTGGGTGTATGTGAATTGGCATCCGGGAATTCCACAAAACTCATAAATACTCTATGAGGTAGGTGCTGATAAATTGTTCCTGTTTTGCATACTAAAGCTCAGATACATTAAGTAAATTTTCCATGAGTACAAAAACAATAGCAGTGCTTGGAATGCACGTAAAAACTGGTGGAATCCAGGGACACCCGGGTGGCTCAGTAGGTTAAGCATCTGATTCTTGATTTCGGCTCAGGTCATGATCTCACTGTGTGTGAAATGGAGCCCCAGGTCGAACTCTACACTGAGAGCATAGAGCCTCCTTGGGATTCTTTCTCTCTCCTCTCTCCTCCCCTCTCTGCTCACATGCACATACGCTCTCTCTCTCTTTTTCAAAATAAATAAATTAATTTTTAAAAACACTAATGGAATCCAAATGAGGTCTGTAGTTGCGTTAACTGGACTGAATCAATGTCATTTTCCAGGTTTTGAGTTCTGTGTTATGGTTATGTAAGATGCTATCATGGGGGAAAGCCCAGTAAAAGGTTCATAGGACTTCTTTGTACTACTTTTACAACTCCTTGGAAGTCCTAAATTATATCAAAAATTAAAAAAATCTAAATACAATTTTTAAAAAGCAGTGCTCAGTTGAATCCCAGTTTCTTCTTGCTCTGGAGCACAGCTGCTTGTCCTAATAACGCATCCCCCCAGCCCCCAACAAGGTCACGTGTGGATAACGGAACAGGACAAAGTTGAGACAGGAAGAGGCAAAATAAAAACACGTGCTATCCTGTATACAATATGTGACCTTCACTGTGCTTTTTATTATTGATCTTTTAATGTTTATTTATTTTGGAGAGACAGAAAGAGAGAGAGTTGGGGTGGGACACAGAGAGACAGGGACAGAGAATCTGAAGGGAAAATTCAGGGATGTTAAGTCACACAGGCTCCTAGTGTCAGAATCAGGAAAAATCATTACACCTCCCTTAAATCCACACTTTTTGCCATTTCTATTATATCTAAGCTCTCTGGCAAAATCTACAGGGAGAGTCGTGTCAGGAGGCTGAGGATGAGGTTTCAGGGTTAGAGTAGGTTTTGAACAGTCAGGTAAGTACGGTGTTTGGCTGTGAAACGTAGACAGTTCTTGCAGGAAAAGTGATTTCATAGAATGACTCCAATTTTGCAGTTTGAAACACCAAGTGGTGAAGGCGTGGGGACTGCCTCAGCCCATTTGGGCTGCTATCACAAAATACCACAAACTAGGTAACCCATAAACAAGAGATTTTTTTCTTCCAGTCCTGGAATCTGGAAAGACGGAGATCAAGGTGTCAGCACCATTGGGTTCTGAGCAAAGCTCACTTCTGGCTCAGCTGGTGCCACCTCACTGCGTCCTCAAGTGACAGAAGGGGTGAAGGAGCATCTTCATGCCTTTTTTATAAGGTGCAAATCCCATTTGTGAGGGCTGCACCCTTGTGATTTAATCACCACCAAAGTTCTCGACATAACTTTCGGAGTTAGATTTTCAACAGATGAATTTTGAAGGGATGCAAATCGCATGCACGGCAGGAAGATTCGATGTAATTCTCCTTCCAAGAAGTTTGCCCAGCAAAAAGCACAGAAGTGAGTAGAACTGAAGAAAGGACGAAGGGAAGACTGGCAGCATGAGGGAGAGGGTGGGAAAGGCTTGAGTATATGACGGTCCTGTAGGGAAAGAGCTCATGGGTATGAGAGATGGAACACCCTGACTCCAAGCTGCTTAATAGGTATGATCGCTTTCCAATTTCCCTCTGCATCCCCACTGCTAGGTCCATGAGGAATAAGTACATGAATTTGGACTGGCTCTTTTAACAGCCCTAAATGTCTTCCCCTGGGTCCCAACACATATGGTCTCACCATAACTTGAAACCCCCACCCTCTGCACACAAAGAGTGTGCCCTGAAGAAGCCTGTATTCACGCAGCAGGGAGGGCTTCTGTTTCAGTGCTGGTCAGACTCAGCCTTGCGGGATCTGGCAGGACCTGAGCAGATAGCCGCGCAGCGGTTGAAGTTTTAGGTTGCCTGCTGTTTCTTCTAGGCAGCTGTCAAGGCTGATAAAACCTGTCATGCTTTCCAGGGCTGTGCAGCCATTTAATAGCAAAAAGACATCACCATAGGAAGCCCAGTCAAGAGGCCTAACATCTTTAGAATTGGATGGATGGATGGGTGCTTTTGTTGCTCACCTCCTTACAGCAACTTAAATGTTGAACCATTCCTTGGAGGCATCCTCATCTACCTTCCCCTACCCACCCCCCCACCCCCGGAGCTGCTTTGGAGCTTAGTTCCTAGGGCAAGTCCCAGTGTGTTTGAAGGGCATTGTATCCCGGCACAGATTAAGAGATATAAAAACCAAGAGGCCGGGTGTGGAAATGTAAGGCAGCGTATTTAGGTAAGATTTAACAGCAGGGAGGTTCAGAATGTCCAAATGTACTGAGTTTCTAAACCTGTCACAAAAAAAGGTTTTCCTTCCTTTCAAATGTCCAAAATAATAATACTTTTAAAAACAGCTCAAATGACAGAGCCAATGGCTGGTTTGATTCAGGTGCTGAAACAAGATGGAGTAAAATCGGATAACGCTGTGCCACCAACCTGTTCTTTTCTCTCCGCAGCAAGAAAAATCTTGTTTACCAAAATAATTACCCATTCCTGGGGTTTTCAAGTTTTTATGAGTTGAGGAGGAGTTGGTCCAAGAAAGAATTGAATAATTCTCATAGAAACCACGTGATATGGAAGAAGAGCATGTTTGACGAATGGGATCCGTTGAATCTTTTTTTTTTTTTTTAATATATGAAATTTATTGTCAAATTGGTTTCCATACAACACCCAGTGCTCATCCCAAAAGGTGCCCTCCTCAATACCCATCACCCACCGTCCACTCCCTCCCACCCCCCATCAACCCTCAGTTTGTTCTCAGTTTTTAAGAGTCTCTTATGCTTTGGCTCTCTCCCACTCTAACCTCTTTTTTTTTTTCCTTCCCCTCCCCCATGGGTTTCTGTTAAGTTTCTCAGGATCCACATAAGAGTGAAACCATATGGTATCTGTCTTTCTCTGTATGGCTTATTTCACTTAGCATCACACTCTCCAGTTCCATCCACGTTGCTACAAAGGGCCATATTTCGTTCTTTCTCATTGCCACGTAGTACTCCATTGTGTATATAAACCACAATTTCTTTATCCATTCATCAGTTGATGGACGTTTAGGCTCTTTCCATAATTTGGCTATTGTTGAGAGTGTTGCTATAAACATTGGGGTACAAGTGCCCCTATGCATCAGTACTCCTGTATCCCTTGGGTAAATTCCTAGCAGTGCTATTGCTGGGTCACAGGGTAGGTCTATTTTTAATTTTCTGAGGAACCTCCACACCGCTTTCCAGAGCGGCTGCACCAATTTGCATTCCCACCAACAGTGCAAGAGGGTTCCCGTTTCTCCACATCCTCTCCAGCATCTATAGTCTCCTGATTTGTTCATTTTGGCCACTCTGACTGGCGTGAGGTGATATCTGAGTGTGGTTTTGATTTGTATTTCCCTGATAAGGAGAGATGAACATCTTTTCATGTGCCTGTTGGCCATCCGGATGAAGAAATGGGCAGAAAACAGGGATCCGTTGAATCTTAATGAAAGCTTTCAAAGTCACAAATAGACGTGTGGGGAAATAATTATGTAGTCACCTATTCCCAAGCCTCTTTTCTAATATTCAATATGCCTCCAACTTCTCGCTCTGTCTCTCTCTCTCTCTCTCTCTTTCTGCACACGTGTTCATTTTTATGCCTACTCAACTCCCTATAACTTCTTCAGTTCCACCATGATTGTCAGCCCTTGTCTCTTTACATTTTGCATTTTTTACGTGCCATCCTTTCTCTCCATTGGAAGTCTGAAGAGACACATGGTACAGCTTTTCATGTCTCTTACAATGTCATCGTTCCCATCCCTGTGTCCCTCCCTGTGGCATGGCTCTTCATTTCTTCCCAGCTGGATCTTGCAGGTCACTCATTTTCTCTTAGCTCTGTCCAGTCTCAACTCAACGAAACTAGTTTTCCCATCAGTTTTGTAATTTTGTAGTGTGAGCATATGTTTGATGAGATTTAACATGGGAATCCTGGGAGGCATAGATTGTGGCTTGTTCACCTAGGGGGAACTTCCTTTTGCTTCTCTCCCAGAATACCTTTAAGGTTTGTTTTGTTTGTTTGTTTGTTTGTCATCTTGAGATTACTAATATTCAAGATTTTTTTTTCTCTCATCCAGATCATGGGCTGAGGCAGAAATATTACCTTCCCTCCATTTTGCATATAGGAGAATGTTTTCTATACTACCCTTTCAGTGATGTACAGTGTTCAAGGCCCCTGGCTTTTTGTGTGTTTGCAGGAAGGTTAGAGGAAACTAGTGCCAACGTTTTATTTCACTTGGACCCAAGGTTTCTCTATTTGGTCCTCTACATGAATCTTGAAACCCAAGACCCAATTGACTGAAATTGATAAATGCCCTGAGAAAATCCTTACCTTCAGTCCCTGTTCACTATACTGATTGTTGTTGTTGCTGTTGTGAACATTTTCTTTATTGTTTTGCGATATCATGTATGATTTTAAAAAGATATTTACTTGCTGTGAAACCAAAGCTCCTCTAAGAAATGAAGTCTATTTCTGTTTATTAAAAGATGCTTCCTATGTTTTGCACAGAATATTTGGAGATTGTTTGTTTGTTGTTGCATGCATGTGGAATATAATTTGTTGTGGGATGTTATTTCTCAGGATAATTAGTAGGAGATATTACTAAAAATAGAAGTCTTTCAAATGTTTTAGAGGAAGAACATATGTAAATATTTTTTTAAATGTTTTATAAAAACTTGAATGAGTAAGAAGTCTACTACTTTGCATTCTTATGAGAATTGACTAATGCTGGAGTGAGTTTTGAACCAGAAAATGCCCAGATATTATAATTGTTGGATGGTTTGTTTATTTCAGAATTGCACTGGATAATAGGTTGACACCTTTTCAGATGATCAAAGACCTTACCTAAATTAATTAATTTTCATTATTTTACATTTCTCTTGTTGAACTACTTTTGAAATTCTTAGTTTTTGTTGCTGTATGTTTTGTTTTGTTTTGTTTTGTTGGTAATCTCTACACCCAATGTGGGGCTCAAACCTACAATGCTGAGCTCAAGAATTGCATGCTCTACTGACTGAGCCAGCCAGATACCCCAGAAGTCTTAGTGTTTACAGTAGGGACCTATCCTAATTTTCAATGTTGCTTTGTATAAACCATTCCATTGTTAGTTCAGGAAAGCGTTTTTCTCCTCCAGTAAGAAGATTTCAGGGCAAACAACCTGAGAGCTTTTCCTATTCTATTCTATTCTATTCTATTCTATTCTAATGTATCTTTCCTTCTAAATTATTTTGCAATTTGTTTTCCTCCACATCTAGGAAAATGTGATATTCTTAGAGATTATTGGATGAGCAAGTATTTTAGTGTAGACAACATTATCAGCAACACTTCACCCTTATGTGTTCCCATTTTACTTATTCATTCATTTCTTGACTCATTCAAGAACATTTTAATATTTGCTATAGATCAGAAACTATCCAAAAATACAGGAGAAACAGTACAATGATTTCACATGCGGAAGCAGAGGAACTTCGAACTCTCAGTGGTATGTTTTATACAAATGACAGCATTTACAGTTGGCCAAGCATAATGCTAGTGCTTTACCAATTACAGTACAAGACTGGGTTCGGCATAAGGTACTCTTTTTCATTAGATGCTATTCTCTGTGTATTAGTCAAATTGAGATAGGCTTAAAAGTCACCCAAGCACCATAGTCTTTGGGTGGCTTAAGAGCCACCCAAGCACCATAGTTTTTGCTTGATCACTAATATGATATATTGTATTAAGCCAGTGAGTTTCCAGGGGTGTTTAGAAAGAACATTTGTTCTTGTATTTGTTCTCCAGTGGCCCACACCCTTACCTACTCTTCTAATTCACAGCTTATTTATTCCAGTGCTTAAGAGTGTGGATCCTGGAGCAGACTTGTTTGGGTTCAGATTCTGCCTCCTCCACTCCAGCAAGTTGTTTAAACCCTCTGTGCTTCAATCTATTTCTGAATGAGATAAAAATATTATCTAGCACATAGGAGTTAATAGACTCCAGTTTCTAGAATGCAATAAAAGTGACTGTTATAACACTACCCTGTTCCACTTTATTTTCATGGTTGTCTGGCCCATTTGGTATCTGAATTTGGGATCCCTATCTTTAGGACTATAAAATTTAAAAAGACATGAAACATGGGGAAAGAAGAGATGATTAAATTACAGCAATGACAATACCAGTAATACATAGAATATTACGAGCCTACAAGAGAGGACCTTTCACTTCCTGCCTGAGGAATCATGTCATGTTTGATACAAGACGTGGCAAGAAAACACATCTTCAAGTGTGGGTAAGAATATTCTAGACTCCGGAAACATTTAAACTAAGAAGAAAATGCCCAAATAATATATATTTTTATTTCCTTCATTCAGAAAACAGGTCTTGAATACCTTCTAAATTTGGGGCTTTAAGGACATAAAGTTGAATTAGAAAGGGTCTCTGCCATTTGGGAGTTACAGAACAAGGGTGTGAGAAGAGATGGGTATATAAGTGAGGAACTACAAATGATATGGTGAAGGAGAGCAGGGGAAGGACTGTTCAAATATGGTGAGAGGAGAGCTGGTTACAGCCAACAGGTGATCTAGTTCTTTGGAATAAGTAAGAATTACATAGGTGAAAAACATAGAGAAGGGTTCAGTGAGGATTATCCAAACAGAGAAAAGAACATTTGAAAAAGTTTCAGAATTATGACAACCATGGTAACTTTTGGAATGATAGTAGATAAATGAATTATGTGAATCAGAGATAATTCCTTACATTTGTGTATGGTGAATGTAGGCATTATTAGTCATTCTTTATACTTTACTCTTTTTTAAAAACGTCTTTGTATCTGCTAATATGGTAGTAGATAGTAGTGTCCCATTGCACAGATGAGAAAAATGAAGTTCAGATAGTTGCACAAAATTGTTTACATGATTAATAAATGGCAGAGATTCATATTCGGTGTGAAAACATAGGTAGTAAACAACATATGAAACAGTTTATTTGTCCCAAATTAAAGGTCATGTTAAGAAAATTGGATAAAAACATGAAAGAAGCTCATCTTGGGTGAGATCAATGTCAATTCAGGAGGGAAGGTCCTTTGCTTACTGTTCAAGTGATGCTCCGAACAGCCAATCAATTTCCTTACCTCTCGAATCTTCTGGATTCACCTTATCAGTCTTCTCCAAAAATTTGTGCACCTTGGTAGAATACTCATTCCATCTAAATTCAATGTTTAAGTAGAGGAGATTGTATTCACAATAAATGCATATCATTTTATAAAATTATTCCAATTCAAACTGTGTAAGTCCAGAGTACTTTCAGAAAACTAAATTGTCCATCACCTCTCTCTTACACATCTAAATACAAAATACATTTTAAGTTTTATTTGAAGTTACATGTTTAAAAGAAGTTAAAAAAATGTTTCCATTATCTAAAAATGATGCTGTCCAATTAACATATTTAAGGACAGTTTTCAAAGCAGATTAAATATGCTTTATGCAATTCAGGTAAAATATATTAAAATATTTTTAAACATTTGGGAAAATGGTTTGGGGTAAGAATTTTTACCCCTTGGTATCTGGTAAAGCAAGACTTTGTCTTCATTCTTTTTCTCACATATCGTTTTATGTACTTAGAAAAAAATCTCTGTTAACTTAAATGAATTTGACAAATGGATTTAACAGATGAACAGATGCATTTAAAATATAACAGATGGGTCTCCATTTTCTTAGGTGAGATGATCTATATCCATTTTATCAAGTTACAAGGATGCTGGAATATGAGGCTTAAATGGTACACAAAGAATTAGAAAATATTGATGGTATCATGCCATGGATTAAATGGACTTTAAAGTTTTATTCAAGTGGAAATATATTTAGGGCATTTGAAAACATTATTATTATCATCATCATTATCATTATCATTATTATTACTATTGGTAACAGTCTCAAGTGTAAAATGATAAACAAGTTTATATAGCACTTGGTCTTTTCAAAATATCTCATAAATTATAAGCAGATAAGATTAGTTTCTGTAACCTTTACCGAGGTGTGACCTTGTAGTGGTTAGGAGGGAATGGAATTATTTAGAAGGTTACAATTTAAGAGTTTAGTCACTAGAATAGTCAGGTCAGAAAGGTTAAGTGGCTTGATAAATAAGAAGCGATGTCAGAGCTCAGACTGTAACGAGATCCTGTAAGTTTTTTTAGTGTATTAGCCCCTTCTTTATAGGCATAAGATTGGTGCTAGTTAAAAGGACTATCAATAGTTCAGGAATTAATAGTACTTATGGAACATTGCCTACAATACAAATAGTATCAGAATGTTAGTTTCATACCCTCTTCTAACACTGCCTCTCAAAACATGAGATTACCAGGTTGCCTACTCATTAAAACTTGGCGGATTTTTTTTCTCTATTTTTTCTGTTATTTTGAGAAACTTCATTGTATCTTGAAATAATAATGATGTCACTGCCTAAAATACAACATTAATTTGAGCATTTGAAATTCATTTCCAAAAGCGTACCAAAACACTAGAAAATACGTGGGACTTGAAGATTTGACACAAAAATATGTTTCACCATTTATGTTTAATGTAAAATTAAGATACTTAAAGTATCTGGGAATTATTGCTAGAGTACTTTTTACTTACACTACAAATAAAATATTTGAAATTCAGTAATTGTATGTAAATCACTGCTATATTACATAACTGTTTTATCTATATCAAAACTTCAATTTGGAAGATTTGTTGACTGGCTTTTGTATGAGTTAAGGTATTGCTAGACAAGGTAACAACCAAACCAGAAATATTAGTAACTTCACAAATAAAGATGTTTGATTGTCTGTTACTGAATAATAATAAAAAAACCAACTTCATAATTTGTGGTTTAAGACAACAAACATTGAATTGTTCAACATTCTTTGGGTCACAAATTCCAGCAGGTCTCAGATGGTAGGACTCATCTCTGCTCTACCTGACTGTAATTATAAGATCAAAGATGTCCTATTTACATATCATGGCCCTGTTTTTTGCTACCAGTTGTGGTATTGATTTTCCTCTCCTCGTGGCTTCTCTTTTCACATGGCCTATTATCATTCAGAGATCTAGCTCATGTTTTTTTTTTTTTTACATGATGCCTGGGTTCTAGGAGAGTGAAACAGTGCTGTTAATCTCAAGAAAGAAGAACAAAGTAAAAGGTATCACAACTCCAAATTTTAAGCTGTACCTCAAGGGCACCTTTTGGGATGAGCACTGGGTGTTGTATGGAAACCAATTTGACAATAAACTTCATATATTGAAAAAAAAATAAGCTGTACCTCAAAGCTATCGTAATCAAAACAGTATGGTACTGGCACAAAAATAAACACCTAGATCAATGGAGCAGAATTAATAGCCCAGAAATAAACCCACACATATATGGTCAATTAATCTACAACAAAGGATACAAGAATGCACAATGGAGAAAAGCTAGTCTTCAATAAATGGTGTTGGGAAAACTGGACAGCCACATGCCAAAGAATGAAACCGGACCATCTCTTTATACCATACACAAAAGTAAACTTAAAATGGATTAAAAACCTAAATGTAAGATCTGAAGCTATAACACTCCTAAAAGAAAACCCATAGAGTAAATGCTTGGACATTAACCATAGCAATATTTTTCTGGGTCTGTCTCCCCAGCCAAGAGACACAACAGCAAAAGTAAAACTAATAATAACAATAATAATAATAATAATAATAGAAACTAAAAAAGCTAAAAGGACTGTACTGCAAGGGAAACCATCAACAAAATGAAAAGGCAACCTACTAAAGGGAGAAGATATTTGCAAATGATGTCTAATAGAGGGTTATTATCAAAAATATATAAAGAATACAACTCAATACCAAACAACAACAGCAACAACAACAGAAACTCTGATTAAAAAATGAGGAGAGGACCTAAATAGACACGTCTCCAAAGAAGACATATAGATGGCAATGGTCACATGAAACAAAGCTCAACATCACTAATCATCAAGTAAATGCAAATCAAAATCACAACACGGTATCACCTCACAGAATAGTCAGATCAAAAAGACAAGAAATAAAAAGCATTGGAGAGGATATGGAAAAGGTAACTAACTTTCAGGTACTATGGGCAGGAATGCAAATTGATGCAGCCACTCTAGAAAACAGTATGAAGGTTTCTCAAAAAATTAAAAACATAAATACCATACGATCCAGTAATTCTATTTCTGGCTATTTTATCTGTAGAAAATGAAAACACTAATCCAAAAAGATATATGCACCTCTATGTTTATTATAGCATTATTTACAATAGCCAAGATATGGAAGCAATATGAGCATTCATATGTAGATGAACATATAAAGAATATGTGATATATACATATGTATATGTATACATATATATACACATACACACACACATACACACACACAGTGGAATATTATTCAGGCACAATATAGAACAAAATATTGCCATTTGTGACAACATGGATGAACCTAGAGGGTATTATGCTAAATGAAATAAGTCAAAGGAAGACAAATACCATATTATTTCACTAATATGAGGAATCTAACAAACAAACAAACAAAAAACAGAAACAAACTCATAAATATAGAGAACAAACTGGTAATTGCCAGAGAGGATAAAGGTAGGCAGATGGGCAAAATAGGTGAATGGAATTAAGTGGTATAAACTGCGGTTATAGAAATAAGTCATGGGGATGTACAGCATAGGGGAAATAGTCAATAATATTATAATAACCTTGTATGGTGAAAGATGGTAACTACATTTCTCATGGTCCGCAATTTGTAATGTATATAACTGCTGAATCACTGTGTTCTACACCTGAAACTAATATAAAATTGTGTGTTAACTATACTTTAATTTAAAAAGAGAAAAAATAAACAGTGCTGCTAATCCTTATAAGGCTTAGCCTAAATGTCACAAAGGATAATTTCTATTGTCTCTCATTCATCGAATAAATTTACCAAGATAGCTGAAAGCCATATGGAGAAAAAACAGATTTCACTTCTAGATGGAAGACGTGGCAAAGTCACATTACAGAAAGGCATGATTAGACATTAGAAGTAAGAAGAGTTCTCAATTCAATAATCTATGTCCCTACCATTAAACACACACACACTAGAAAAAATAAAAGAATTCAATAAACCCAATGGAAGGAGAAGGAAAGAAATGACAAAAACCAGAAAGAAAAGAATGAAATCAAAATGAAAACAATAGAGAAAATCAATAAAACAAAAACATCAATTACATTGTCAAGCCTTTAGCAAAATTGAACTAAATAAATAGAGAGAAGGCATAAATCATCAATACTTAGGAATTTAAAAAGGGGTAACTTCAGATTCCATAACCATTACAAGGATGAAAATACTAAAATAATTTTACATTTATAAATTTGACAACATAGAATAAATGGACCCATTCTTTGAAACCCATAAAGTACCAAAATTTAAATAAGATGAATTAGATCATCTGAATAGCCCTAGAATCATTTAAAATTGATTCATACTTAAAACTCTCCCAAAAATCAATCCCTAGGCTCAGACATTTTCATAGGCAAATGCTACATAAATATAAAGAATCACCACAAATTGTATACAATCTCTTCCAGAAAATATAATAAGTAGCATTTCCTAATTACTTTTATGAAGCCAATGTTATCCTGATACTAAACAAACAAACAAATAAATAACAAATAGTACCAAAAATGGAAACTACAGGTAAATATCTTTCAACAATTTAGACACAAAAGTCCGTAGGGAAGAAATAGCAAACTGAATCCAACAGTGTATAAATAGAATTATACATTGTGACCAAGTAGGATTTATTCCAAATATGCAAGACTGGTTTGACATCCAAAATCCGATCAATGTTGGGGCGCCTGGGTGGCTCAGTCGGTTAAGCAGCCGACTTAGGCTCAGGTCATGATCTCGCAGTCCGTGAGTTTGAGCCCCGCGTCGGGCTCTGTGCTGGCAGCTCAGAGCCTGGAGCCTGTTTCAGATTCTGTGCCTCCTTCTCTCTGACCCTCCCCTGTTCATGCTCTGTCTCAAAAATAAAACATTAAAAAAAACAAACTCAAAATCCAATCAATACAATTCACCATACCAAAAACTGAAGAAGAAAACTTAATGAACTTATCCATTAACAAAGTCCAAAACATGATAAAACACTCAGCAACTTAACAATAGAGAAGTATTGCCTCAATGTGATAAAGAGCATATAGGAAATACCCAGACCTAACATCATACCTAATGATGAAAGACTGAACTTCCTCCTCTAACATACGGCACACCAGAAGGATGTCTGCTCTCACCAGTGTTATTCAACATAGTAATGAAGATTCCAACCACTTTGATAAGAAAAGAAAAATAAATAAATATAAAGATACTGAAAAGGAAGAAATAGTGTCTCTCTTTGCAAATGAAATGATTGTCTACAAAGGTCATCATTTCCAAGAACTCTACAAAAAAATACCCCCTAGAATTAATAACTGAGTTCAGCAAGGTTGTAGGACACAAGATCCACATGCAAAAATCAGTCATATTTATGTATGCTAGCAATGTACATGTGCAAACCAAAATTTAAAACAGAATACTATATACATCTCTCCAAAGAAAATGAGATACTTAGATGTGTACTTGACAAAACATGTACAGGATTTGTATGAGGAAAATTACAAAACCAAAACCAAAACTGTTGGAAGAAATCAAGGAAGACCTAAATAAATGGAGAAACTTACTGTTCATGAATTGGAAAGCTCAACATAGAAAAAAAATTGTCTATTCTTCCCTCATTTATCTATAGGTTTAATAAAATTCCTACAAAATTCCAGCGTGGATTTTTATAGAAATAGACAAGTTTGTTCTAAGAAATATGTGGAAAAGCACAGGTCCTTCAGTGGCAAAAACAATCTTGACAAATAAGAATAAAGTGGGAGGAATCCCTCTACCTGATATGAATGCTTATAACATAGGTACAGTGATCAAGACAGTGCAGGGCTTTTGGAGGGATTGACAAATGGATGACCGGAACAGAATACAGAATTCAGATAGAGTCCCACACAAATACGTTCAACTGATTTTGACAAAGATGCAAAAGCGATCCGTTCTAGAAAAGATAGCTTTATCAACAAATGTTCTGGAGCAAATGGACAGTCATAAGTTTCAAAAATGAATCTTGACCAAAATCTCATGCCTTCTGCAAAAACTAATTCAAAATCGATAGCAAATTAAATATGAAGTGAAAACCACAAAACATGTGGAAAAGACATATAAGAAAAATATTTGTGACAAAAGGTAGGGAACGAGTTCTTAGATTTGACACCAAAAGCACAATCCTTGAAAGCAAAATTTGATAAATTTGATCTCCCCAAGATTAAAAACACTTGTTCTGCAAAAGCCTGAAGAAGATGAAAACACAATCTACAGATTGATAGTGAATATTTGCAAACCATCTATTCACCAAAAGTTTAGTGTGTAGAATATGTAACTCAGTAGTAATGAACATTTCACTGAAGAGGATGTACGGATGGCAAATAAGCACATAAGGTGTTCTATATCATTAGCCATCAGAGATATGCAAGTTAAAACCAAAATAAGATACCATTACATACTTAGCAGAATGATTAAAAAAAAAAAAAGTAGGGAGAGTGTCAGATCCTGGTGGGGCTGAAAAAAATCTGTGTCACTCACTGGGTAGGTAAAATGGTACAACTATTCCGAAAAACATTTGTTATTTTCTTTAAAAAAGTAAACATGCAGCTGATATATGTCCCACCGATGGTGTTCCTAGGCATTTATTTCAGAGAAATGAACCCTTATGTTCATATAAGAATCTGTATCAAATATTCATAGCAGATTTGCCCCCCCCCCCCCCCCCACAGGTGGCTTAGAAGATTGAGTGTCTGACTTCAGTTCAGGTCATGATCTCGCGGTTCGTGGGTTTGAGCCCCGCGTAGGGCAGTGTGATGACAGCTCAGATCTGGAGGCTGCTCCGGATTCTGTGCCTCCCTCTCTCTCTCTCTGCCCCTCCCCACTAGTGCTCTGTCTCTCTGTCTCTCAAAAAATAAATAAATAAATAAATGTTAAAAATATATATATATTCATAGCAGCTTTATTTAGAATAGCCCAAGACTGGAAACAACCCAAATGCCCTTGAGTGGGTGAATGGTTAAATCTGGTTTAGCCATCCTATGGGATACTTCTAAGCAGTAAAATGGAAAGGTTTATTGATATGCCCAACAACTTGGATCTATCTCCAGAGAATTATGTTGAGCAAAAATGTCACTGCCGAAAGGTTGCATATTGTATGATTCCATTTAGAAAATATTCTTAAAAATAACAAAACCTCAAAAAGGAGACCAGATTAGCGGTTGCCAGAGATAAGGGACAAAGGTGAGGGACAGCAGGTGATGTGTCAGGAAAGGACAACATGAAGTGATAGAACTGTCCTGAACCTTGACTGTGGTGGTGGTCCCATGAATCTACACATATGATAAATTACATACAACTGAGTACATACTCCCCCACGCAAAAGTAAAACTGTTGGAATCTAAATGCTATTGGTAAGTTATATTGATATAAGTATTCTATTTGTGATATTATACTGCAGTCTTGCAAAACGTTACCAGTGGGGTAGCGGTAAAATGTATGAGGAATCTCCTGGCATTGTCTCTGATAACTGGTGTGCATCTACATGTGGGAGATGAGAGGTGGGAGGAATTACTGCGACCCCCTTTGGAAACAAGCTACCAGCAAAAGTTTCTTTCTTATATATGCAAAGTCCAAACTTGCTATGCGCATTTATGATTAGCAGAGATTCCCTCCAATGGAGATATAGGCTTCTTCCTTCTTTCCTTCCTTCCTTCCTTCATTTTCAACGCCTAGCTTAAACATGAGCCACACCAGTGGACTGTATATATGATGTGTATGTATGATAGAGCTTGGGACATTTTCATGGGACAGGTGTAAAAATGTCCAGATTTGCTTTCTATTTTTTCTATTATTTTGAGGAATTTCATTCCATATTTAAGATAATAATGCTGTCTGATAAGTAATAATTTCAACACTCAAAACTCAATTCCAAAAGTGTACCAAGATTTGTCAAAACGTGAAGCTCAATTATTTGACATAATAGGATTTCTCACTATCTATGTTTAATTGAGGATTAAGACATTTGATTCAAAAAAATACAGTTTTCACTAGTCCCTTGAAAGGGTCCTGCCTTCCATTGAAGAGAACTCCATCATTTGCCAGTACGAGTAGTACAGGTAATGTAATAATCTTACTGTGCCAAAGAAGCTGCAGATTTCAGAAGTTGTAGAGATCACAAAACAGTCTCCCACCCAAAAGTTGTGGACACAGATAATGGAGACATTTGGGTTTGGGGGTCATTCTGTATCTTATGTCTTTAAGAAAAAGGTAATAAGAGAGTAGTACCTATATTGGGTAGTAATCTAGTTTCCTACAGATACCTATAATTTGACAGGCACAAGGTGTACATGAGCAAATCTAAGTGTCCATGCAAGTATCCCAAGTTATTGCTACTCTCCTGAAAAGCTGTATAGCACATAAGGAAGTCCACTGGAAAAATCATCCCATTATATTTAAATAAGAACTAGAAATCTAGAAGTAAGAATTATTAAATTGTAATATATTATTGCATTAGAGTGTTTTTTCAAAGGCTGTTAACTTGCTAATAAGTAAGACAAACTTGATCTTCTCAGGTAGGGGGAATGGTTAATTAGAGTGTTACATACTCATAAATATTGACTCTTAACATTTGTCTGAATCTAAAACAAGAGAAATATTCTATTTATAAGACCCAAAATCAAACTCACATTCCCATTTTGGGTCACAGTAATATAATACCTGTGTTTCCGGTGTTCAAATATAATTACATGAATGAGTGCTTTAATAAACCTTTTTCATTATAAACAAATATTGGATGTTTACATAACTTGAAACTAAAATAAATCCTAACCAAAATGCAATTAGGTAAAAAATTGTGGTAATTGTATGAAGTTTCAATAAACATTATTCATGTAGAATGTCTTAGCTTCTCTAAAAGTTGTAATTTTTAAAAATCTAGAATCCAGAAAACATTTCAAGACACCCAAACAGAGATACCCAATTAAACATTTAAGCCAACAGTTTATATATATATGTGTGTGTGTGTGTGTGTGTGTGTGTGTGTGTGTGTGTATAGTTTAAATGTTTGAAAACACATGAAATCATAAGACTTGGATCTAAAGAAAAATTTCCACCTAGGAAAACAAATTGATAGCACTGAATTTTAGCTTTTATTCCAAGGACAATTCCCTTCCTCATTTACAATACCACAATGAAATACACACAAAGCAAAAATAGGTAGACACCTTATATGCAAAACAAAACAACCAATACTCTTTTAATGCCCACATTGAAAAAAAATGCTCACATTTTCAATATATACTTCACAGAATTGAATTTTGGTTCTATCCAGCAAATGAATTTATCCTTCCAAAGTTATCCCATTTCACATATGTTATCCCAAGAGATAAGCTAAGTGGTCACATATTTAATATAACTTGAGATCTGATATTGAAAGACATTATTCTCACAACAAATCCTCCACCTGCCTTCCAGAGTCTGTGAAATTGCATTATTTCAGGTGTATCTTTTGCTTATAGTCTTCATGTTTCAAAAATCCCTGTTAAAAAACAATAAACACTTAAGGGGATTTGGGAGAATAATATTACTATGTATCTCTAGGTTGGTGTCTACATCTTGCAGAATTAAAGTTGGCCAAAATCTTTGAGACACCTTTAAAAGATTATATTTAGGCATAAAAATACATAATGCAAAAATTGTTAAAATATGAAGTGCATTTGAAACTTAGCTTTACATAAAATCTTACAAATCAAATAGATGAAGATAATTAGAGAATCTAAATATCATATCAGCATATTTAATTTACTATTGCGTAAAACTTTGTATTCCACAAAGACAACCTTCCAGCAGTCTATCAGTCGGATGCAAATGGCTAACAAGCAGTCCAAAATCTCACTGCCATATAAAAGTAAACATTTAAATCTTATACGTCTTCAGATCACATGGAACCATTGTCTTAATCTCAGCTAGACTCATTTCATGCATCTGTAGGTTGATTGGGGGTCAGCAAATTTAGGGTGAACTGGAGGGAGCTTAGAATCTTGAGTCAGGTCTGTTTCACATGTCTCTCAGCCTCTTTGGACCCACAGGCTTAATTGTTAAGGCTCCATGTTGTGACCAGCTCACTGTCATTTCCACCTGCATTCCATTGACCAAATAAGGATGAACCCAAATTCAAGAATAAGGATGTGGCCATGCAATGAAGAAAAAGTTTCCAGACATATGTAAGTATCAAAGAATATCAAAACATGGAAAGAGGAAATCTAGACATAAACTAGACACACACCTTGTGGCTACGTGAAGGCATGTAGGGAGCAAGTGTAGTTTCAAGGAGTGTCAGCAGGTCTTGTATCTTAACTGTCTTCTGTGGGATCATGGGGCTCTGTATCTCCTAATGCTATCACGTTCTACAGCCTTGAGACCAGAACATTGCTGACATTTCAGTTATTGCTCCATTCACCCTTCAGGACTTACAATGCACTCTCCAGAAATAACTTCACATCTCCCCCCTTTTGTTTTTCAGTTGTAGAAACGGGGGTTCCTGTGGAAATGGTGAGTATCTGGGCATTGGCAAAGAACACCTTAGGTGATTTGGTAGAAGAGCAGAGGGACATCATCATTTTGAAGACTGGAAAGAAAAAACAAAACCATCAATAATATTATAATAGTATTAAACCAAGAATGAAGATTGAACCCAGAGAACCAATTTTGGGGATTGATATAATTGGAAATATCATTGAGAGTGTCGATCATTGCTTGGTGGGTTTTTTGTTGAAGCTCTCGTAATTATTTTCGTAACTCTTGATATGTCTTTGGTGCGAAAAGGTGATTTTATTAAAGCATGGGGACAGGGCATGTGGGCAGAAAGAGCTGCACTGGGGTTGCGAGGAGTGGCTGATTATATATTTTTAAGTTAGGGGGGTTAGGGATACTGTAAGTCTCTAAGGAATTTGGAAGAAAGGATTTCAGGACCTCAAGGGGCTGGCTATTGTTAAGATACAGGTTACTTTTAGTTTTTAATAAAACATTAAAGAAGTAAGGCAACCATGAGTTGCTTGAGGAAGGTCACACTCTTCATGTTTCAGGTGTCTCACAGTGGGCTGCAAGCTGTAAGGAGAATTAATTTAATCTACATTTCTCTTGCCTTGGTTCCCTCATCATAAGGGTATAAGTTCTCTACACACTTGAAGCCAAAGCAAGTCATGGGATTTGAAGCCAGAGCAAGTCTTGGGATTAACATCGATGCAGTAAGGAAGTAAACTCCTCCAATGGGAGTATGGGTTAGAGGTTAAAGGAATGAGTATTTTTGAACATTAATATGCTAGAAGCACCTTTTTAAACATCGTGGGATGTTCATAAATATTAATTATAAACTTTGCAACAAAATGAACCTCAACAAATAACCTCAAAGAAAAAAAATTTTACAGGTTACCTTTCTTGACTGTAAGGCGATATGACAGGACATGATTCACAAAAATTTATACCAAAATAATAATAATAATAATAAATTTCTAAAGGAGTCCATAACTGATTTCCAGTGGTAAGAGAGTAAGGGAGTCTCTCCGAGGATCACTGTTTCTAGCAAGTTGTTGGGTGGCCAAAGCCTATAGTTTGTTTACATTGAAAAAAAGCTTCACTGAGAGTTAAACTTTATCAGTTAGCTATATAGAAAAACTTAAGTGAGATGCCTAAAAAGACAGTGGTCTGCTGGGAACACAGTGTTTTCCCCATCACAGGAAGGGCTCCACAGTGTTGGTCCAAATGGTAAGTTGTGTTATGATAAGGTGCCATTGGTCCACATCAAACAGAAATAAACAGTGTCTCTCCCATAAATTAAATACATTTAATTTCAAGGACTGCTTCTTATCATGAGATTTGATTCTTCCTATATTTATTTATGTATTTTTATTTTACTTTATTTTTTTCAAAGAGAGACAGAGGTGAGCAGCGGAGGGACAGAGAGACAGGGAGATACAGAATCTGAAGCAGGCTCCAGGCTCTGAGGTGTCTGACAGAACCCGATGCGGGGCTCAAACCCACGAAATGTGAGATCTTGACTTGAGCCGAAGTCAGACACTTATCTGACTGAGACCCCCATACACGTTGATTCTTCCTACATTTAATTGTTAAACTGCCCCTCTATTTTATTTTTTAATGTTTCAAATTTTTATTTATTTATTTTTAGTTGAGAGAGATCGCCCATGTGAGCAGGAGAAAGGGTCAGAGGGAGAGAGAGAGAGAGAGAGAGAGAGAATCTCAAGGAGGCTCCACACTCAGCTCTGAGCCCCATGTGGGGCTGGATCCCACAACCCTGGCATCACAACCTGAGCTGAAATCAAGACATGATCATACAACTGACTGAGCCACCCAGGTGTCCCTGCCCCCTCCATTTTAATAAAATATTTGTGATTCTAGAAGGCAGTATTTTTTTGAAACTTTGCAAATATTATGAAATTTTACCTGTTCCTGAAATCCAAATGTCTGATAGCATTCATGAGGAGTTTTTACCCATTTTCTCTTTGAGGTCTCAGGAAAGGAAAGAACTGGCTGGTTTAGCTCAGTATTGGATCTTTGGTATTGGCAGTCTGTATTAGGTACCTAGCGATTATTTTGAATAAAAGAAGTAACATGAACACAGTGCTGGTGGAGAGTGGTTACACGTTCACTAATCTGTTTTCCCATCTCCTAGGGAAGATCTGCCCTACCTATTCCAGTCCCCTAGCAATCAGGTGTAGCTGTAGACAGTGTGGCCCTAGAATGTAGGTTGAAGCAATATTGGACACATCCAGAACTGGCTCTTAAGTTCCCTCATGCAAGAGCATCTATAGTTCTCTTTATGAAGATACCCAGATCAATTTATTTTGACACTCTTATTCCTTTATTAACGTGGACAGAACCACGTGAGTCAGTCACTGAATATCCATGTACCAGAGAGCACTCAGATAAAGACATTGTCTCTTGTACTGATTAAAGAGGAAAATGATATAAAACTTCACTTAAGGCTAAAGGAGACCTACTGAGGATATACTGAGCATCTCTTAGCACTCGAGCAATGGCCCAAGGATCTGTAAGACTTGGGTGACTATTTCTCTCTCTCTTTTTCTCTCTCTAGCCTCTGCTCTGAACAATTAAGCTTCTTAAGAAGATTAACTTTAAGTTCTTCTTGAGGAAAAGAATCTTAAGTGACCTTTAAAATAATTATAATAGTTATGTCTTTCTATCTAATATTCAAGGCAAAGATACTGATTTATATTCTGCCAATGTGTTGGGGATAGTGGTAAAAAGAACTTTTAAAACTATTTTTAATGAACTACTACAGGTGACATATCTACATAACTGAAAATTCTAAGTGGAAATGACAGCCTAATGATTTCTTGTTTCCAGAAAGTTTTAGGTTCATTGAGTTGTCCATTCCACTGAAATCCTGCTGAACAAATGCACAGAGTTCCCTCCATAATGTCCCTCTGAGTTTACATAATAATCACAATTTCACGTGAAAAGATTACTTCAAAATCCCAATCTAGCATGGATTTTACATTATGTTAGATATCCTCTCTCTCTCTCTCTCTCTCTCTCTCTCTCTCTCTCTCTCTCTCTCTCTTCCCTCCCTTCTTTCTTTCTCTTTCTTTTAATGCTGGATGTGGAAGATCATCCTCCCATTTTATAACCTGTCAAAGTCAACTCAAAGGAAGCATTCATGAAAACTCACTCCTGGTAAAATGCTGAATATCATTTACCAAAGAATATTTGTTTTAACTCATATATTTTGTCTTCATATTATTACGAAGCTATTTTGGAACAGGAATCGGGTCAAATTGTTACATCCATTCTTCTCTCAACTAATTTGCCAACTTGATTTTCATTATTTTCAGATTGAAAGATTTTTGTTTTCATTTTCATCGATTCTAAATTGTCTCATCACCTGCACATGGAATAGAATTTAGTTTTGAATGTGGTACAAGAGCTACTTAGAGGAAATTTCTAGAAGATTTCATACGAATATCCTGAAGTAAAATATGCACAAGTTTCTTGTCCAGCAGATGATTACTTGATGATGCTGCAAAGAATAGCCTGACACACCAGGTACTTTTGGATAATGCCTTTTTGCCCCCCAAAAATAAACCTAAGGCATGACTTGTGATTGAAACACAATGATCTATGGGCAACATTTTCTAGCCACATCAGAGATCCAGACTACCAAGAATAGCTATCATTTAATGATGGTCTGCCGCCCTTCCTTCCTTCCTTCCTTCCTTCCTTTCTTCTTTCTTTCTTTCTTTCTTTCTTTCTTTCTTTCTTTCTTTCTTTCTTTCTTTCTTTCTTCTTTCTTTTGTTTTTAAGTAATCTCTACACCCAATGTGAGGCTCAAATTCACAGCCCCAAGATCAAGAGTCACATGCTATACCACCTGAGCCAACCAGGTGCCCCAAGGGGGTTTTGCTATTTTCAACTCATCTCCAGCCATCTCTAAGTTCTATCAATTTCTACAAAGTATGTACCATAATTCGTGGCTTACAGATGAAGATATTGGAGAACAAACAACTTCTGCAGTGTCATAAAGATAGTAAATTGCTGGGCCAGGATTCAAACTCAATTTCTGTTCTTTTTTTTTTTTTCCGTATTACCATGGAGAATATCTGACAAAATTGTGCAATAATCAGATGGCTAAAGTGCCTAGTCGAAGCAGTGCTGATGTTTATTTGAGAGTGCATAGACTTCTTTCAGAGAACCATGTGCAAAGTATATTTTTCTTTTAAAAAGCTTCAATTACCATATATTGTGGATTTAAGTCAAACCGGCACATAAAGTGACCTGCATTTTTCTGTATAAACATTTAGTTTTGGTGATGTATAGGTTTACTCATCCAGCTGTTCCTCCAAACAGTTGCAGCCCTGGGGCAGAGATCATTAGACTTCAGCTCTTTCCCTGCAAGCAGGGTCTCAGCCATTAACAGGGAGCCAAGAGGTGGGTGGGGGACTTTGTTGAAGGCTTGAGTTGACATCTCAGTACCATAAAATGTTTGACTTGAAAGAAGTTGAAGATCACTGTGTTGAGTTCTCCTATAATGGAGAGAAAATTCAGGACCAAAAGGCAAGGTGAGCTATGCTCGAGACCACATCATAAGTTAGTAGCAGAGCTCCGGTCATTGAACTGGTGAAATGTTCTTTCCAATCTCCATTGAGATATGTGTTGTCTGGAAACAGAAAAAGGCTTATCATCTTTTTCTAAGATGCTTCATGTTTCCACACGCATTTCATGACTGGCAGGAGTCACATGAGCAAGGGAAGGAGGTGGCTGAAGCCCTGTGTGCGATGAGCAGCTTGCTGGGAGTATGTGTGCTTTATTTATTACTTTATCACAATTCTTGGCACTTTTTTCCAAAAATTAATCATGAACGTCATTGCCGATGGTATTTTACTGGCCAGTTCTTGGGAAACCTTGAGATAGCACCACTCAGAATCTTGTGCAAGAGTTGGATTCTTACAGGATATTCCACTGCATGATATGACAATGATGGCGATTTTAATGCAAGGGTTGGCAGGATGAACCCTAAGCGTTTTTGTGTAAACTTTTAGTAACACTGTATTCTGTGAGATCTACCCGGGCTCAATTTGCTGAATTGGTCAAATGAACCAAAAATTTAACTTCATATTGTTTGTTTTTTCCAAATAGTTAGAACTGCATTAACATATTGCTTCTTACTTTTTCTTCCCCAAAGACACACACACACACACACACACACACACACACACACACACACACAGAGCTTGTGCGGTATTATGACAAAATATATCAGGACACACAATTGCAAAGATATTCTCTGGGGTGATAAAATATATCTTGCAAATTATTTTCTGTGTTTTTCTCCACATTCACATCGCTCTTCTATCAAATCACCTGTCCTTAAAAAAGAAGATAATTTGTTGCACCTTTCCTTTATCTTCTTTAATAAAACAACTATCATAATGATAAGCCTCTGCACCATCACTTCGTATTCGCAAATAACATAAACCTGAAAAACTTCCCCCAAAAATGAAAGGCAAAGACAGATATAAGCATCATATTTTAAATAGACTTTAGTAGAATTCACTGACATTCCTGATAATTTCCCTTTACTCGTGAGACACACAGAAGAGGGAATAGTGAAGGGACAAACTGCAGGCTACCGCAACCTCTTAAAAATTGTTAATCAGTGTCAGCAAATGAAACTGACAAAAGCATCTGGAGGAAAGATTGAGTAATTATTTTTTCCGTGTTAATGGCCCTTTATTTGTGGTTTTTATGCCTATGTTTGTTAATTGTAATTGCCTGTACTCTACTGTTTATTTTTAATGAGTCCCTTAAAAATGGAGCACTAACTACTGCAGGATTTATTTTCATTTTGTTTACCATAGAAAGGGCAGTGGACAAAACAGGACTCCATCTCTTTAAAGGGAAAACTAAAACTGTGCACCAGTGAGTGTAAAAAAAAAAAAAGTATCTTTGGAAGTTTGTGTGTGGGGTTTTGAAAATGAAGAAGGAATCAATGAACTGAACTATTCATCGATTGGGTTTCACTAATCCATGGGGATTCAGACCAATGTACGTTTTTGTTTTTTTGTTTTTTCTGTGTCATAATTATCATTTTGGTTTTACAGTGTTCCACGGTAGAATACAAAACAGATTGCTTAGAATGTAAAACAGATCTCATTTCTTCACATACTGCAATATTCTAGATCTTTCTCCCTGCGCTCCATGATATTAAGCTCCCTGAGGTCAGGATTCCCAGTGTCTCAGTCATCTTTGTAAGATCAGTGCTTAACAGACACACAGTTTTGTAGATAATAAATACTTAATATTTATTTATTGGATAAATCAATGTAATTACTGTTAGCTTCTAGACTGAGCAAGAGAAATTATTGCACTCCCCAAATCAGCAAAGCAGAATTGACAGGACACATCCATGATATAAGCAATTAAATTTATAGTGGAGATTTTCGTGACTTAACAAAATGCTTATCTACAAACTCGTGCATCAATTTCCTAGGGCTGGTATAACAAAATACCTGAACTGGTTGGCTTAAAACCACAGAAATTTATTCTCTCACTGTTCTGGAACCAGAAGTCTGAAGTCGAAGTGTGATCAGGGCCATGTTTGCTCTGAAGGGTCTGGGAAAGAATCCTTCCTTGTCTCTTCCTAGCTGGTGGTGGCTGCCAGCCATCTTTGGCATTCCTGGGCTTAAAGTTTCATCACTTCCTTGCTTAGCTTCTCTTTTCACATGGCCATCTTCTTTCTGTACATGTCCTTGTCTCTTCGGATTTTCTTTATAAGGACACTGGTCATTGGATGAGGATCCACTTTAATCCAGTATAACATCATCTTAGCTACATCTGCAAAGACTGTATTTCCAAATAAAGTCACATTCTCTCGTTCTTTTTCTATTCTTTCTAATTTTAGTGTTTAATTTTTAAATGTGCCACATCATGACTTGATAAACATGATGTACATTGTAAAAAATTCCCTACAATTGTGTTAATTAACATATCTGTCATCTCATATATTTACTAATTATTCGCATCTCCTATATTTACTATTATTTGTTTTTATTTTGGGGAGAACATTTAAGTTCTACTCTCTTACCAAATTTCAATTATACAATACAGTATTGTCAACTATAATCATCATATCAATACATTAGACTCTCAGATCTTATTCATCTTATAACTGAAAGTTTGTATTCTTTTACCAAACTCTCCCCACTTCTCCCAAAGGTCGCTGACAACCATCATTCTACTCTCTTCTTCTGTGATTTTGACTTCTTTCTAGATTCTACATATAAGTGATTCCATGCTGTATTTGTCTCTCTGTCTGGCTTATTTCACTTAGCATAATGTCTACCATGTTCATCCATGTTGTGACCAATGGCAGGAATGCCTTCTTTTTTTATTGCTGAACAATATTCTATCATGTGTGTGGGTGTGTATAGATAGATGTTGTGTATATACACACATGTACACACATGCAAACACAAGTATGCACTCACACACATCATACTTTCTTCATCTATTCATTTGTTGGTGGACCCTTAGGGGGTTTCCATGTCTTGGCAATCATGAATAATGCTTGAATGCTTTATTCAATAATGCTTGAATCATGAACAACATGGGGGTGAAGGTATTTCTTCAAGATAGTGATTTTGTTTCATTTATATATATCCCCAGAAGTGAGATTGTCAGATCATAGGGTAGTTCTATTTTTAATTTTCTGAGAAAACGCCATACTATTTTCTGTAGTGGCTGTACCAGTTTGCATTCCCACCAACAGTGCTCAAAGTACGCTTTTCTCAACATCTTCACCAGCATTTGTTACTCCTTGTCTTTTTGATAATAGGCTGAGATGACATCTCACTGCTGCTTTGATTTGCATTTCCCTGACGATTAGTAACATTGAGCACCTTTCCATGTATGTGTATGTCTTCTTTGAATATGCCTATTCAGGTTCTTTATCCATTTTTTAATTGGAATGGGGTTTTTTGTTTGTTTATTTTTGTGTATGTGTGTGTGTATGTTTTTGCTATTGAGCTACATGGGGTTTTGTATATTTGTGATATTAGCTGGGATATTAACCCCTTACCAGAGTTTGCAAATATCTTCTCCCGTTCTATAATTTTTATATTGTTAATGGTTTCCATTGTCGTGCTGAGGAATTTTAGTTTTATTTGGTCCAACTGGCTTATTTTTGCTTTTCTTTGAAGTTACATTTTCTTCTCGGGGCTTTATGATCTTAGGTCTTTAGTCCTTATGCGTTGATTTTGTGTATGGTATAAGATCGGAGTACAGTTGCATTCTTTTACCTCCAGTTTTCTCAGCACCAGTTATTGAAGAGATTATCCTTTCCCTATTGTATATTTTGGTGTCTTAATTGCAAATTAATTGACTACATATATATGGGCTTGTTTCTGGCCTCCCTATTCTGTTCCATTGGTCTGTCTGTTTTTATGCCAATACCGCATTATTTTGATTACAATAGCTTTGTAATGTAGTTTGAAATCCAGTGGTGTCATACCTCAAGCTATGTTCTTCTTTGTGAAGATTGCTTTTGTTATTCATGGTCTTTTTTTTTTGAGCTTTGACACTCAAGGCCATTTAAAAAAATTTATTATGTTTATTTATTTTGAGAGAGAAAGAGAGACAGAGTGTGAGCAGGGGAGGGGCAGAGAGAGAGGGAGACACAGAATCCAGAGCAGGCTCCAGGCTGCGAGCTGTCGGCACAGAGCCCGACACGGGGCTCGAACTCACAGACCATGAGATCATGACCTGAGCTGAAGTCTCAACCGACTGAACCACCCAGGCGCCCCACCATTGGAATCTTAATAGGGATTGCATTGAATCTATACCTTGCTTGGTGTCATATAGATATTTTAACAATATTTATTCTTCCTATCCATTTATAATAGCATCAGAAGAATAAAATGCTTAGAACTAAATTTAACCAAGGAGGTGAAAGACCTATATGCTAAAAAGTACAAAATACAGATGAAAGAAAGAGCAGAAAATATAAGCAAGGCCATGTGCTGAGGTTCCCGTTAGACATGAATTTGGGGGGGCACACTATTTGAGTTAGTACCCCCTGGTTGAAGTGGCTTCCTGGCCACAGCACTTACTGGTTGTGACCTTGGGAAAGATGCTTTATATCTCTAATCTTCAGCTCCTTTGTAGTTAAAAGGAGAGCAGTGTTAGCACCACCTACCCTGCAGAGTTCCAGTGAGCACAGCCTGAACTAATGGATGTAAGGGCTTCAACAGCACCTGCAATATCAAGTGAGCTCTAATAAACAACATCTTTGAAATAAATAGAGTAGAGTGCAATGGGATATTTATGATAATGTCCTTCACTAGAACAGTGATGAAATGCTAAGGCAAAATTCTTACACATGGTTATATGAAACACCAAGAAATGCAAATCTCTAGAAAGACCTAAGGGTACAAAAAATATGTTGAGTAGCTGCTCAGAGACTTTCTATTGAATAATGCATTGTTCCAATAGAATCACACTAGAAGTTTTATTATCGGAATTCAAAAAGGGAGAGTACTGGGGGTGGTGGTTTAGAGTGGAGAGCGAATGCACTATTCCAAAGGGCACAGTTTGAGAAGAATAAACCCAGGAGAAGGATGGATCGCATCTCCTTCAAAGAGTGCTTTGTGAATACTGTTTCTCACAGTTGGATTTGTGTTAAGAATTGGGAAGTAGAAAAATGAAGTCTAAGAGCGGTTACATGCACCTAAGAGATGTGAGAGCAGAGAACAGCTTTAAATTCCTCAGATAGTAAAGCCACAGCAGTAACAGCGGCAACAATAAGACTAGTCATCTTGGGAAGGATTACTCGGTGCACTGTTCGACACATGTTCGGTGCCTCATTTCACCTAATCCTCACGGTCTTCTGAAGGAGATACTGGTAATTTTTCCATCTTTCTTGAAGATAAAACTGAGGCACAGAGAAGTGAAATTGATTAATGAAGTGCTACTAGGTGTCAGAAAAAAAGCATTGGAACTAAGCAGTCTGATGTTATTGCTTGTGGTTTTTACTCTTTGTGATTTTTAATTGCATTAGGAAACTAGCGATATTTTTTATGTTCTGGAATGTAGGGAGACTCAGTCCCTCCCTCTATTAGCGAACAATGTTAACTTTAAGGATGAGATTTGCTCAAAAATGAGTGTGAGGACACTAGATAACTAGAAGCTCAAATTTCTCCCATTAATTTTATTTATTAAATCTTTATCGTGTGCCTATTATGCATTAGGCACTCAGACAACAGAGCTTTTCTGAGCCTTGACCTACAAGGTGGCCATGTGACTTAGGAGACCACCATGTCTCCTAACACTGCCCCGTGACCAAAAACAAAATGACGCTCTCCATGTAGAGTCTCGTTAAAAGACAGACAGGGAAGGAAATTATTGTAGGGATGCAAATAATGTAAGATAATAATGATAGTATAGTGGAATTAGAGTTTGAACTGGATAGCGGTGTCTGGGTGACTCAGTTGGTTAAGCCTCTGACTCTTGATTTCGGCTCAAATCATGATCTCACAGTTCACGGGTTCAAGCCCCCCATCAGGCTCTGCACTGCTGGGGATTTTTACTCTCCGTTCTCTCTGTCCCTTCCTCACTCCCCCTCAAAATAAATAAATAAACTTTTTTTTTTAAGTTAAAAAATTTGAACTGGATATAAATATTTTTAAGTATATGAAGTAAGGATTTGACTGAATATTCTACTATTTCATGCTGGGTTAAAAACGGATTTTTTTTTTCCTGTAGAAATTATGTTTCTTTCTCACCTGACTCCGCTTCATGAAACATTGATTGGAAAAACTTGAGATCAAGCTAGTCGTCAGTGTTAAAATAGTTAATAGGTTTGACTCAGAATATATCATGAATCAAAAATAATCTTTTAACTTGGGCAAATAACTCGTCAAGGAGAATAGTGTGTTTTAATAAATGTGTCTCCGTATTTAAGTGAAAATATTTACGCCCAAATTAGCAGCATGTCTCATTCTTTTTCAATATCTTAGAATGGAATAAACCACAGGAGACAGAAGTTTCCTTTGTCTGATTTAATTGATTTTGGGGAGATAGACCAGCGTAAAGCCACCTGCATCAAATAACAAGAGTGTAGAGATAGGAGTTAAAGTACCATAAAAGTTGGGAGTTAACCCTGATGCAGTAAACAATTTGCAGTCTCAAGGATACTTTGAGATACAGTTTTTATCCCTACAACTTCCCTTTTAGGAACAAAGTAAGGATACTAAAAATGGATATACACCCACGGTGTCCTTAATGCAAATAAGATCATTAACAACTGCTATGTTGCCAGCAACACCCTCTCCTTAGAAAACCATGGATAAATTACGAGGATATTATTCCAATACCAAGAAAAAAAGAGGGAAAATTGGTGCTATTTTAATTTGTTTTCCTTTCTTCATGTCTAATGAATGGGTTTGTGCATGCAAGTGTGTGTATACGTACTTAATTACTTTAAATAATTTGGAGGAAAGAGGGGTGTTGGAAGAGGTTCTCTGCAAATTCAGCTAGCCCAGAAGGAATTGTCAAACCACTTGAATAGAAAAAGAGAACGGGGAAAATCGAGTGCCTTCCATGAGCCAGACCCTATGTGATTATCTGGATACACAAGGATAAAGAAGATAAAAAAGTTCTTGTCCTCAAGAAACTCAATCAGGACAAGGAACTATAAGCAGAAGTGAAAGTGAACATTCAGGACTAGCTTGTATGGTATTAAGCCGCCAGGGTAAGATGTAACATGGATATGGGAAGGTAAGAGGTTGGAAAAATAGCTTGGAGACAATTTCTAGTGACTTGAATTTAAGACCTAAAGTTAACGCTCTACTTTCCTTTCCTTTTTTTTTCCATAGCCAAAGAAGTAACAATGCCAGACAACTATATGAAAAGATTTACTTTTTAAATATTTCATCTGGTCTATAAATTGAATGTTTATGTCTCCCCAAAATTCATTAGGTTGAAAACCCAATCACCAAAATGATGGTACTTTGAGGTGGGGGTTTGGGGAGGAGATTAGGTCATGAGGGGGAAGCTTCATGTATAGGATTCATGTCCTTACAAGAGAGGCCCACAAAACTCCCTTGGCCCTTTTACCAGGTGAGATTATGATTTAAAAAAAAAAAATAAGGCCTTCTAGGAATTGGGCTCTCCTTAGACACAGAATCTGCCCATGCCATGATCTTGGACTTGCCAGCCTCCAGACCCATTTAAAAAGACCCATTTAAAAAGGAATGTGCAGGATAGGGATTTTAAAAAGATTGTGAATCAGATAAATATATTACCCTTGCACATTGACATAGACATTTTTTTCATGTTAATAAGAAATTGTGTTTTTGTTTTTCTGATATTTAGAAGTATTTCCAGGTTTGCTGCTTTATACTGTTTTTAACTTTATTTTCGGATTTGAGTGAGAAAGTTCTAAACTGTGAGTGATAATGTGAAATGTGGCCTATGTAGAAGCACTCTGTGGGGATGCTGGATCTCTGTGGCTTACCTATATGTTTAAATGGGGCTGGATGAGTCAACCAGGGTGGACCAAAGGCTATGATTTGGTCTTAAAATTAGGACACGCATCGGCAGTGTCCCTTCCTTTAGCAAGTAGACAGCTCTGGGAGTGTTCTTTCTGTGGCGCTATCTGAATGTGTAAAAACACCACACAAAACCTGTGGAACAATTGTAGCCTGGCAAATCCGGATTTTCCCATTCTTCTTGTAATTTTTAGATCAAATCCCAGGTTAAACAATGCAGCCAGCCGGTGGCACACTCTGTAGGGACAGAGGCAGAGCAAGGTGCACGGTGCTTTCTGTGAGCAAATCAAGAGGGTTTGTATTTGGAGGCTTGGTTATTTGCAGTTTGCTTTCTGTATTTTAACATTTGTAAAACAACAACAACAAAAAACTACCTTTCAACCGTGGTTGTTGAAGCTTTGCTGGGAAAAGTCTATTCCACAGCAAAAATTCAAGGCAGGAAGGGAGGCTTAAATTAGTGTTTCTCTAACTACCTGAGGCAAAGAGCTTTTTTTTTCTTTTAAATTTCCAATATATTGATGACCGTCACTTTTGTAAAATCTAATAGAAGTTACTAGAAAATTAAATAAAAGACATGCAAAATGTAAGCTCCCAGTTTTTATTATTAGATTCAATAGAAGTATTTTTCCTTTGTCAAGCTGCTCTACAGGTTTCTAAATGCTTACAATTTGCTACTTTTGTCTCCACATTTTGTAGAAAAGTTCCGGTAAGTGGACCACACTTCGAGTATCACAGGCTTAGAAAATTGTGAAAGCAATCAGGAAATCCCAGAGCAAATGATACAGTTAAAAAAGAAAAAAGAAAAAACTTGGGCGCCTGGGTGTCTCAGTTGGTTAAGTGTCCCCCTCGACTTCGGCTCAGTAGCTGTTGGTGGAATTCCGAACTGAGAAGCTATTTGTGTGTGTGTGCGCGCGCGCATATGCGGAACTATAACCTACAATCCGGGGGAACTTTGGGATCTTCATGATTTTTTTTTAAAGTAGCATCAAAAGAAACATACCCTCTGGAATACTGGCAATTACTTCTAGTTGTTTCTAAATTCATCTTTGTAAAATTTACAAATATAGAATGGAAGGCATCTTGGGGAGTTTCACTGAGTGATATTACCTCATCTTTAGAGCTATTTGTTTTCTGCTGTTTTTATTTTTTCAGCACCCCCCATTTCCCTCTATAAATCCTTTCCTCTGCTTCGTCCAAGTTTGTACTTCTTCTTACTGAATGATGAAGAAGGGGCTATCAGTCACTTCCACCTCCATTTCCCCTTCCTTCTAAAACAATAGAAGTCCTGATATTCTTTTTATGAACAAATGATTACCCAGAATAATAAAAGCTTGATTCCCAATCGTCCCTGGCAGTCAAGGGTAATTTTGAGAGTAACTGTAGACAATGGGATAAGAGCAGAGGTGTTGGCACCAGGTTGTGGGAACCGTACTTAAAAGACCCCTGGCAATCACACTTGGCTTTATTTTCCTCTTTGCCTTTACCTAATTTCTGGCTGAAATGCGGAGCTCCACCCCTCTTGGTTATAACATTGTCTGGGGAGTAGGAATCACATAGGCTGGAATGAAGAGTTAGATGAAGTAAGGATCTCGAACAGCTCCAAATACCATCCCATCTCCCTACCATTGCAAATAGATCTCCTCTGAAAGTTTCGACCTTGAGAGAAAATAAACTTCTGCCTTATTTAATCAACTATTACTCAGAAACAAACCTTGTCCTAACTGATAAGCGTGATAATAATGGAAGCATATTATAAATACATTTCTGTGCTTTTCAACGTGGTAGCCATTATCTATATGTAGTTATTTAAAAGTTAACTTAAATAAAATGTAAAATGCAGCTCCTCTGTCACCCTAGCATACTTTATGAGCTCAATAGCTATGTGTGCCTAGTGGCTATACTGACCAGTGCAGAAATTGTAGATATTTCCCTCATCACAGAAATTTCTGTTGGACAAGACCTAAGTTATTTCTTATTGTGACAAAATAAATAGATATTTACTATTTAGATAAATAGTATTGTACTATTGTACATTTACTATTTAGATAAATAGTATTGTACTATCGTAGATAAATAGATATTTACTACAATTTTCATTTCAAGGGAAGCTGGGTGACTGAGTCAGTTGAGCATCCAATTCTTGGTTTCAGCTCAGGTCATGATCCCAGGGTTGGGGGATTGAGCCCCACATCAGGCTCCATACTAAGCATGGAACCTGCCTGGGAATCTCTCTCTCTCCCCCCACCTCTGCCCCTCTCTGCTGTTTGCACTCTCTGTCTCAAAAAAAAAAAAAAATATTTTCAATATCTTTAAAGTACTTACATATGGAGTCACCCAGATAATCAAATAAATCTGTTTAAAAAATATAAAAATACATAGCAAATTTTGAGATAATTAAATGTTTGAAAACAAATCACAAGAAATACAAAATCATTCCTGGGATGGATGGACATAAAATTCAAGGGTTGATCCAGGGCCTGAAAGAAATAATTCCAAGTTCTTCTACCTCCCTTCCCCAATTTTCCAACTTATTATTTCAGGTGAAAGTGGATATCAAGGATGTCTACATGGAAAAGAATGAGGAGAGGGGCAGTGAGACACAAAAGTTGAAAGACATACCTTGGTCATGTTTTGGTTGGTAAAATAAAATAATGGGGGCCAACTGTATCTCAACTGACTTTGAGATAACAAAACATAAGAACTGACGTTATTTACAGTAATCTCATTTCCTTCATCTTTGTCTTTCATTTTTATTATTTTCCTCTTATTTGAAGTCACGTGCCTTATTTTCTACATAGTGCTTGGAGCACCTGCATATTACAGTATGCTAAGACCTCCAGAAGTTTGTCTATGACACACTTTCCGTTCTTAAGAGTGTGAGAAAGACGTTTTCACAAAGATGCAGTGTAGTATAACAGAAAGTTTAGAAACTATTTCATTGTGAAAACCTATCAGTTTGTTACATTTTTATTTTTGGTTGTCCCCATAGAAGATATCCAGGCTACTGCTCCTTTCTTCATATTGTTCTTCAAACTTTTTTTAAAGTAGACTTCACACTCAACGTGGGGCTTGAGCTTACACCTCTGAGATCAAGAGTTGGATGCTCTACCGACTGAGCCAACCAGGTGCTCCTCCTTTCTTCATATTGACTAGTAGACTTTCTACTTTTAAATATGCAAGTATATCCTTTCCCATGAGGCCTTAGCTAAAAACCAACAAACAAAAACCTTTATTTATTTTTAAGTGTTTATATTTTTGAGAGAGAGAGAGAGAGATCAGGGAAGGGGAAGAGAGAGAGGGAGATACAGAATCCAAAGCAGGCTCCAGGGTCAAGCTGTCAGCACAGAGCCCAATGTGGGGCTCCAACTCACAAACTGTGAGATCATGACCTGAGCCAAAGTTGGATGTTCAACAGACTGAACCACCTAGGTTCCCCGAAAACCTTTATTCAAAAACATTACAGTAGATTTTATTCTATAAAGTGATTATGAAAATTGAAGACTTGCTCTCTTAGTGAACTAATTTTTTTTTTCCATCTGGACTCAGTATTCAAGGGATGTCACATTGAACCTCATTCATATGGAAATGCATTGGAAACTCATCACAATGTTATTGGCTATATAGTAGAATTCAACATATATATATATATATATATATATATATATATATATATATATAAACATATTTCCCAGTCATGTATGGTGGTGATTCAGGAGTTCAAGATATTTATTTTGCCTTAATCACTTTTCCCCAGAAAGAGGTAATAACTTGATTAGCTGTGCATGCTTTCTGTCACTATATCTCAACCCTAGGTCACAATAAACCATGGCTTTCAGCTTTAGAAAGGCATCAGTGAGGTGATGTAATAGAAAGTACATAAGATTAGAGAGAGTTGAGTTCAACCCCTGGCTCCTGTTAGTTGTGGAACATGGTTAAGGGTCCTAGCCTTCCTAGGGCTCCACAAAATGAAGCATAGATTCTTTATTTCTTAGAGATATTATGAAAATGAAGTAAGAAAACTTACGGGACTATACCACTGTCTTAGTTGACTTGGAGTGTCATAAGAAAATGCCATAGACTGGATAGAAATGTATTTTTGCACAGTTCTGGGGGCTGGAAGTCTGAGATCAGAATACCAGTGTGGTCAGATGCTGATGAAGAGTCTCCTCCAGCCTTCATGCTGTGTGCTTACATTGCCTTTCCTAAATATGTGTGTGCAGAGAAAGAGAGAGCGAGCAAACTCTCTGATGTCTCTCTTTACATGGACACTCATCCATCCTATGAAACCAAACATCACCTTTATAACCTCATCGCAGCAAAAGCACCATCTTCAAGTATCATCACATTGGGGTAGGGCTTCAACATATGGATTTGGGGGTAATGTAAGCTTTCAGTCCATAATTATCTGGCACACAGGAGTCAACTGGTAAGTGCTCAAACACTAAGAGAAAAGTGAATCATCCTGTAGAGATGGATAGGACCTAAAAAAGGAAAGTAGTTATGATCACAGATACATGTTTGAGGATCTCACTTTTGGTGTGAACATCTAGACTAGAATTTCCTGGATGGCCTTTTGAAGAACAGGAGCTCCAGAGATGCTCAAAAAGGAAAAAAAAAAGGTTCCATGTTCAACAACATTTTAGAACTTTTGCCTGAAATAAGAAAATCTTAAAATACTACTTAAACCCAAAGATCCCGAACTTATTTAACTATATGATCCTCTTGTGACTTAGTCCGTGTAATATAAGAGTTTCATGGAACACAGTTTGGGAAACACTTATATTTATGAAGTTTATCATTTATTTAAAAAGAGTTTGCACTTGGGGTGTTTGGGTGGCTCAATGGGTTAACCATCCAGCTCTTGATTTCGTCTTCATGATTTCATGATTCATGGGATGGAGTCCTGCATTGGCCTCTGTGCTGACAGTGTGGAGCCTGCTTGGGATTCTCTCTCTTCCCCTCTCTCTGCTCCTCCCCTACTTGCACTCTCTCTCAAAAATAAATAAATACACATTTAAAAAAATAGAAAAGCTTTCACTTAGAAGTAGAAGAAGTAATTTGTTAATTCAATATATACTCCTATTCACAATTGACCTTAAGGCAGGACCCAAGAATAAAGATTTTATGAGACTCTGTCTCATGTTTCTGTATGTGACTATACATATTTCATGAGTGTATGCATCTATATACATACATGCACATGTAAAATATGTATATATACATAAATGCATATGTGTATACACATATATGTATTCTATGAATTTATTTTATATAGCCCACTTAATTAAAATAATTCAAGATGACTCAAACTTTGTTTAAAATGGTTTACCTCATGCACAATATACCCATTGAAAACAATAGCTAACACATTCTATGAACATGCTGTCATTATCTTAAGCTGTCTACATATATGCTTTTATTCAATCCTCAAAGTAGCTTTAGGAAGCAGGTTCATCAGTTAGTTCCCTTTTACAGATTTGGAAATTGGTGATCTGAGATGTTAAACAGTTTGCCCAAAGTTCATCTTGGAAGTAATCAGTGCAGAACGACCCTGAGGTGACCCCCAATGGGTGATGCTTCTATCCAACCCCTTTCCTTGAGTACAAGCACAACCTGTGACTTGCCTCTAACTGATAGATTATGGCAGTAGTGAAGGATATCGTCTGATTTAACTCAGGTCCTTAACAAATTGATACTGAGTTAACTAAAAGGAGATTATCTTGGGTGGGCTCAGCTTCATCTAGTGAAAGCCCCTATAAATGGCACTGGGGACTTCCCTCAAGTAAGTGGTCTGCCTGCTGACTTAAAGGAAGCAACTAACCGCCAACTCCATAGCTGTGAAGAACTGAATTCTGCCAACAACCTGAAAGAATTTGGAAGACCCTGGACTTCAGATGACAACATAGTCCAGACAAATCCTCGATCGCAGCCTTGCGAGACCAGGAACAGAGGACTCACCTCTGCAGAGCCTGGATTCTTGTCTCTCAGGAGGTGCAAGATAATAAACATGTGGTGCTTTCCACCACAAGTTCATGGAAATTCATTACATAGCAGTAAAGGGCCAATACGATGGCAAAGATGGGTTTTTAACTCAGGCTTGATTTTGTACTTCTAACCTCTGTGATATCCAGTCTGTTATAGCATAAAGCTTGGTGTCCAGTATCCTAGAGATGCACAGCAATTTACCTTGTGGTCTAGATGTTTACGGGGCCAAAGATGGGCAACAAGGTGAGTTGCAAACATAATATCTTATGTGGGTATTTTGTTTTGTTTTGTTTTGTTTTGTGTGTTTGTTTTTCTATTTAGTGTTAACGATACTTAAGTGGTGGGTAAGACCAGATATAGAGTGAAGGAATGCCATTTACTTTTTTGGTACTGGTTCTGCCCTTACTTGTATGACCTTGGGAAATTCCCAGGTTGCCATCTGCCTTATAAATTTCTTTGTGACATTGAGTTATGTTGTTCAGTTTCCAACTTAAAGCCAAGCCTGCTGATTAGACCACACGATGATGACTGAAAAAAGACTTGTCTCAAATGACAAGCATTTACAAAATATTAGCTTATACATCTAAAATCCATTTCAAAACTCATTTAATGAGTACTTACTCAGTGCCGAGTGCCATTCGTCTTCACAAATTCCTTAAGCATTGATTCTTCTCTCTTTTTAACAAGCTGGAACTAAAGTTAGTAAGCTATATGACTTGCCTCTGTGACCATAAGACAATCACTCACAAGTCCTGATTTATTGGGCTGCTAGATAAAATCTGGCTTCTGGATTTTTGAGTCCATACTTGTGGGTTGCACATCTTCAATATGTTAAGGAACAAAGAAAAATGTCAGATGATTTTAATTGCATGTTTTCACATTCTACAAGATGATGCAAGGTCTAGCCCAACTATCAGAAAAACCAGGCAATGGGTCTCGGTGTGAATTCTTGGCTCTCATTTAGGGAGCTGTGTTTTGAAAAGTAACATCGTTTCAAATTTATTTCTTCAACCCCACCCCTTATAAATGCATCGCGGCATCTACCAAGAATTTAGGAACATTAATTTTCTCTTGTCAGACTTCCTCTCTAAACACACGTTGCAAAGAACTGCTAACTTCATTTTCTTTCTGTTTAGTTTCATTTCTTTCTTTTTGGGATTCCTGTTTAAAAGAGCTTTTAGCAGTCTTCTGTCGCATATGGTGCATATGCTTACAGAATAGGCAAACCAGCTTGAGTAAAACAAGAATAAAAATAAACCACACAGAACTAAACTCCAAACTTTTTGGGAGGTCCTCAGTGGTGCTGCCTTTGTGTGTGTGTGTGTGTGTGTGTGTGTGTGTGTGCACATCAGTTATTCCTGTTTGGAACCAGGAATGGAATTGTCCCAAATACCCAAATACAGCAAGAAAGACGGCATTGTTCTCCAGATCAAAGAGTCAAACAAGGCCTATGAGTTCTTGAAAATTCTTCATCTTAAGAGATTTGCAGGCTTTATTCGTGAGCAAAAACCTTCAGCAAAAGATGAGAATTATTGCATGTGCTTTGCTAAAGGATGAACTTGACCATTTCTATTTGACATATTATAAAAAGGCAGACACTAAACATAACAAGCCACATAGCAAAGCATAAAGTCCTCAAACCTAAATATTTAAATTTTAGCTACTCAAGAAGCCCTGGAAATAAAATGGAATTTCCTAGTGAAATCCCTTTGGCATTGTCTTCCTGCTGAATGTTTTCAAAACACACGGAGCAGTCTATTTCCTTAGGGATCACTTTTCTCTAGTTGCTTTATATGTTTACACATGTTCAACTACTCATTGTATTGTCTATTATAAGAGAAAATTCATGCCATGCATTCAGGTTTGGATCCAGGTGATTACCAGATTGGTCCAAGATGTGGGCGTGCGATGCACTCCTGTCTAGATGGGATTTCAGCCTGTGTAAGAAGAGGGGAGTAAAAGCCTAGAGGAAAGAGGTTAGAGAATTGTGCTGAGTGGCTTCACTGCTCTGATCCTGCCAACACAGCCTTGGAGATCTGGCAAGATCTCTGCTCTTTGCTGCTTGAGTAAGAATCAATCAGGAAATCAATTAAAAAAAAAATAGGGTATGCACAAGGCAGGAAGGCGACACAGGGCAACTGGAGCTTGTTTTCTGGAGTTCCTACACATGATGGTGTGATAAGAATTTAAACAACATGTGACTCACCTACATGAGAGAAGTCACCATGTTCATCATTGCTTTCCAATCATCACAAACGTGGTACAGGCATCAAAGAGGAGATGGGACGTTACCTGTCAGTGAAGAAACTTGTGGTTTTTCAAGGAAATGTCAGGAAGACACATTCACTTGATTTTTTTAAGTTCATTTATTTATTTATGTAGAGAGAAAAAAGAAAAAAGAAAAAAGAGCATGAGGGGAGCGAAGAGAGGCAGACAGAGAATCCCAAGCAGGCTCCATACTGTCAGCACAGAGCCCGACGCAGGACTCGATTCCAGGAACCGTGAGGTCGTGACCGGAGCAGAAATCAAGAGTCGGAGGCTTAATCAACTGAGCCACCCAAGCGCCCTTGAATTTTGGTTTAACTAGAACGGGGTTCACAAACTCAGATGCCTTGTAGACAGCAGTGGTAATGTAAATTAGAAAAGAATGTTGGGGTTATAATTTCCTAAAGAAGCTCACTTTAAACTTTTAATTTTGCTTATCGAAGTAGTAGAAATATTCTTCACTTCCATAAAATAAAACAAAACAAAACAAAACAAAACAAAACACCTCCTTTCCCTCTTGTATTTTCTCTCAGGCCTTTCCACTTTGTAGCATGGATACAGAGCCACATGATTCCTCCTGTAGAAAAAGCAGCAGTGTAGACACATGAACAAACCTCCATTGACCCTTGGCCTCCCATCAGGAAACCAGAGGAAGCACAGAGAGCCCGCCCGCTCAGCTCCTATCCTGTCTGTGAGGAGTCGCTGTTGTGACCCTGTGAGGAAAAGAAACGATAAAGCCCAGAGCCTTGACTTTTCCAGAGAAGCTTGTATCTGAGCTTTAGTGTAAAAGCTCTCGATTTCTTTCTTGTTGACTCAATTTTTTTTTCAAGTGCGGTGCAAGCCAAAAATGCACCTGTAGAAGCAAGAATGCCCTCACCGGCATCAGCCACCAGAGAAGGGTGCCCTGGACTGCAAAGATAAGAACTTGTAGGAAATTCATGGAGTTAGTCTTCAGGTTTCAGGATGAAGATCCAGATCCGGGCTTTTACGCAGAGCCCAGATTGGATTGATTCGGTAAATGCCACATCCATTCTATTCGCATGGCATGTTTTAAAGGATTTTCCATTGGAACTGATTTTGTATTTGAGAGTGAAAGAAGAATGTATTCCGGCAAGCTGATGTTTCCTTCTGTGAAGAGCTGCTTTTCCAAGGGGTTGACAAACACCCATCTTGGCCCTTCAGCATTTTCCTATGTGCTGAATAGGTTCCAAGAGCATACATCATTTTTATTGCAGCATGCAATATGTTTGATAATAAACTTTTAAGCTCTGTTTATTGGACTCCACATACAAAACCATTACTTTCTTGGCTAACACCAATACCTTATCTAGTGGGAAAGATAAAGAGTGATTTCAGTAAGAAACTTTAAAGAGCATTTGATACTTGGGAGAAAAGAGTGATCAAATCACCTAGTATTTATTTCCTCCCGTGTGACTGGCATTATAATATTGATTGACACTGTCTTCTATAGATCTCATACATCAGCACGTTGTCTCTTTCTGTGTATGGTGAGCTCTAAATAATTGTTTCTGTGGAGTTACAGAAGCAGATTTTACTGCCTGAGCAGAAAATATCTGATAATTGCAGGAAATTTCAGAAGGACAGCAATAGGAAAAAAATTGATGTTGCAATATTTGAAGCTGACTGGTGATTACCAGATAATTTATGTGCAATTGTCCTCATTCAAATATAGATCTGACAAATGAGGAGGATATTTGAATGCCAGTTGAGAGGTAAAATGTATATAATGCTGCATTATTTCTCAATATATTTTTAATTTTGTTAGATCATTTGATATATAAAATAGCACTGTCAACCCTGGCTAAAAAAGAGAAAAAGTTGGTGTGTGTGTGTGTGTGTGTGTGTGTGTGTGTGTGTGTGTGTAGAAAGACACTAGCAGAGCTGAGCCTCCTGGCTTCCTAACCACAGTGATCTCTATCATGATAATAAATATATCTGCCTCTCACATATGCATTGTATGCACCTCCCACTGTGTACCTGACCATGGCTTGAGTGGAATTAGCCCCATCCCCTCACTGATCTATACTAATCTTTTGAAAATGACGCCCACATCAAAGTGATGGGTTCAAGACGGACATAGAGAACTAAGTTAAGCCTACAGTTTTGTCTTGACATTGTGGGGAGAAGCAAGTTCTTTTTCATTCACAAAATATAAATGAGAAAATGAGAGAGCATCTGGCACTAGGAATTGCTTGCACACATCTTGAAGCCACACGAGTTGTCAGCTTTGAGATAAAGCTGACCCTTTTCAGGCTGGAAAGAGACTGACATTAAGAACAACAAGCTAAGTACATATTTCAGCTACTGGGTAAAACCTTAAATGACTTTTTTTTTTAACCATATAGGTTTAAAAAGTGAAAAAAATTGCAACTTAAGCTAATTTCAGTTGTGGTTTCTATTATTTATAACTGAAAGAACCCAAAATGATACACAAAGCTACCTCTGAGGTCAAATTGCACACTGTTTCTCTATTAGAGAAAACCTTTAGACTGAGGAGGAGATATTTGCATGCATCAAGTGGTAACTATTTTTAGGCTATTTGCAAATATTTTTGAGATCTCGATGCAGAGAAGAGAAGCTTGCACATATAGGATTTGGGGGGAATGTTAGATTAAAGAAGTGGGTTTAAGTACACGGACCAGATTGTGTGGAATGTGGAATTGGAGACGGAGACATTTTCTTTACTGTTTCTCATTGCTCAGCACTGTTCTAGGGTTTTGTGAGTTTTGTGGACAATAAGGAACAGTCTCCTTCAGGGACAGGCATTGGCTTACTATCGGGGCATCAGCCAGGGCTAAGGTAAGGCTCCTCAAAGTGACTCTGAGAGCAGTTGCTATCAGCCTGGGAAGGTGGGGAACCGACAGGTAAACAGAAGCTAAGCACAGTATGAGAGGTGTAGAAGATATACTGATTCATAAACATTTTGTGTGTGATTTCTTGATTCAGGGTTGCCAAGAACTGGGAAGGGCTGAGATTTTACCTTGCTCACAAGCTAACAAGTTAGCATTAACACAACTTTATGGGTTCTTGCATAAGCAATGAGACTTTCATAAGAAAGGAATTATCGTTCATAGTACAGCAGTCAACATGAGCCCCAGTTAACTTTGCCCCCCAAGTTCCAGAGGGTGCAAAGGAGCCTAGATGGATGCTGCACCCAGAGTGGGTTTGTCACATACTCCAGCCATCCTGAGCTTAGGGAACCCAAATCTTTTATAGAGGGCAGTAAAAAAAAAAAAAAAAAAAAAAAAAAAATACACCCTCAGCTCTGAAAGGAGATTATCTCTTATCTTATAAGGCTCTTTGCTTACCAAGCATCTCTGAAATTGTAGTCCAGAGCAAAAAAAAGGAAGTGTATTTTCTTGAAAAATATGCAGAATAACAAGACACCCATGGAGCACTATCTTCCAACAGGATTTCATAGTGTTCTCTGGGATTCTCATATTGAAATGTAGATGTTGAAATATTATAGTTTTCATATAATAAAGTCAGTCCATTATAACTCAAAGTATAATATAAATATTCATGAGTGCATACCGATATAAATAAATGATTGAATAAATTAATATGTAGGGGAGAAGATGATTTGCCTTCACTAAGGGAGAGCATAGCTCTGTACTCCTTAGGTGTGAGCTGAGCATTGACTTCGTTCCAAAGCGTACAGTTTGTAAAGGAAGGGGTCATGGTTAAAAGGGTCAATTTATGGTGACAAAACCTGATAAACACCACCTTAGGTGATAAAGGCCAACATCAGCAGCATGTTCGTAGTATATACTCTTAATATGATACAATACAAATGGCACTTTATTTCCAAGGTCTGCCTTTCAATAAACCAGGACCCCAGTCTTATCATAACAAAAACATCAGAAAAATTTCAGTAGAAGTGCATTCTATAAAACATCTAGCCAAGGGGCTCCTGGATGGCTCAGTCAGTTAAGCATCTGACTTAGGCTCAGGTTTGTAAGTTCAAGCCCTGAATCGGGCTCTCTGCTGTCAGCACAGACCCTGCTTCGGATCCTTTGTCCCCCTCTCTCTTTGCCCCTCCCCCATTCTGTTTCTCAAAAAAAAGAAAAAAAATCTAGCCAGTACTCCTCAAAACTCTAAAAGTCATCAAAAACCAAGGACTGTCTGAGAAACTGCCATGACTGAGAACATAATTTGGATGGGGTCTTGGGACAGGAAAATAAAATGGGGTTAAATCTAAGTCTAAGGAAATTTAAATAAATCACAGACTTTTGTTGATAATAATGTATTGATATCGTTTCATTAATTGTAACAAATATATCACATACTGTAAGATGTTATTTTTTTTAATTTTTTAATGTTTGTTTATTTTTGAGAGAGAGACAAGGAGAGCACGAGAGAGCAGAGGAGGCACAGAGAGAGGGAGACACAGATCCAAAGCAGGATCTGGGCTCTGAGCTGTCAGCACAGAGCCCAATGTGGGGCTTGAACTCACGAACCGTGAGATCTGAGCAGAAGTCAGATGCTCAACTGAGCCACCCAGGCACCCCTATAATATGTTATTAATAGGAGAAATTTATTGAGGAGTATATTAGTAGTCTCTCTACTAGCTTCTCAATTTTTCTGCAAATCTAAAACTGTTCTACAAAATACATTCTCTTAAAAAATAATGAGCCTTCCTATGTCTTAGCAATTCGATTCTTGGGTATATAACCAACAGAAATATGTACATATATTTACTTAATGTATGTAAAACAATGTTTGTAGATTTACTATTCTTAATAGTTTCAACTGGAAAGAACTCAAAAGTCTTTCAATTGCATAATGAATATATTCACTATGTGTATTCACAGGGATTTTCTATGCAACATTAAGAAAGAATAAACTACAATTTCATGTAGCCATGTAGCTAAACTCCACAAACTGTGCAAAGGAAACTATGTATAAATAGAATGCACACCGCATGATTGTATTTGTATAAAATCTAAACATACAAAGTAACCTATTGGGCAGGAGGGTGGGCACCCATGAGGGAAAGTACCTGGGAGCGAAGTATGGAGTATTGGGATCTGGAAGTGCTGGTAACGTTCTCTTTCTTGATCTGGGCTTTGGATCCAAGACCGTGCAGTTTTTGAAAATCCATCAGCCTCTACTCTCATGATTTTTGCACATTTTTTATGTATGTTATACTGTCAATGACTCTTTTCCTTAAATAATTTTTGCATTGTATTTATAGGTTGTTGAAGTGTGATTACATCACATGCATGAATAGATGCTCCGGAATGAGGAACTTTTAGAAAATTAAATTCTCTTTAGAAAATTAAATTTAGAAAATTAAATTAGAGGAAAGGGGCGCGGATCAAGAAAGAAAAAGAGAAAGGTAAGCCTTAGGAATAACATGGAGACTGTTGTCTTGTCTTTTGAATCAAAACCCTAATCTTGGCTTTAATTCCCTGAAATGAGGGATAGGGTGTAACGGCAAACAGAGTTAGAGGAGTGAGAAATGAATGTACTTATTAATCAGGGTTGAATAAGTGTAGGGAGAATGACTGACTGTATCATCTCATTCTTCTCTGATTCTTCTCATCATCTCCTCTTCTTCTAAGGGGTTAATGGGATTATACCCGCACTTCCTGTCATAAATGTCAGAAGGTCTTTTTATAGCAAAAACCAAATGCTGTGTCACCATCAATTAGCCCACATGACTTCTTTAGCATGCTGGTAATACACGAACAAGTATTGATATAACATCTACTACCATGAGTGTCTATTCAGAAAGGTGATGTAAAACATGAACTCTCAAGACAGATTGCCTGAGTTCAAATCCTGGCTCTATTAGTTATTAGCTTTCTGACCTTGGGCATGTAGCATGCCATCTCTGTGCCTAATTTCTTCCCCTGAAAAGTTGGAATATTACTAATAACATCTTTATAATAAAGTAGCTGTGATGATTAAATGTAAGCTCTCTTTATGTATTAAGCTATAATTGTATCTCATGTCTATAAATTAATTTCTTAAATAATAGAGCAAACATACAAGAAAGTCACTTTTTACCTCCATTTCATAACAGAGGAAACGAAGACGTAGAGTCTTTAAATATTTTATCTAAGGTCACACAGCTTGTAAATGGTGGGACAGAATCTCAGATGTGTGCCCTTCCTCCCCCAATCCCTTTCTTGGTTCCCCAAGCTCCTGAAAAAAGCTTAAAAATACTAAGATGGGTTTTTTCATTAGGGATAGAATTCAGTCTGTTGTATATTAAAGATCTCTGTAACCACCATTAGGATGCTCTTTTCAGAACACAATTCCCTTTATTGTGGGGAAGTTCTACATGTTAGCTCATCTAATGCCTTATTCAGGTGAATTAAATCCACTTTTTTCATCTTCTTGCCTTTGTGTTGATCAAAACCAGTGCTCATTATCTACAGTATAAAAGGCTTCTTGTTATGTGAAAAGCAATTATTAGTCTTACAGGGGATAACAACTAAATCTAAAATTTCACATATTCAAGAGCTAATTGAGGGGCCTTGGGCCAGGCAGTCCCGTTCTCCACAAATGATCTCTGACTTCTCGGCATCTCATTTGAAAATTATTTGAAATAATTAGTCACCCTAGTATATTTACAATGGCAAATCTTGAACATCCATCAATTACCTATTTATAAAATACTTTCTGACCTTTGGGTGAATGAGCTTTGACGATATGGTACATGTCTTTCTGCATTTTACACTATAGTCCCAGCACACATTAGAAATTTTAGGAAGCAGGCTGGAATTCAGATTTCATGTACACTTGTTAGTTTTGACCAAAAGTTCTTGTGCCTTTCATTCGAGGAGGCAATAGAAGTTGAAACCACAAAATGCCATGATCAATGCCAATTTGTAGATTTCCACAAGCTCAGATTTGCGATTCAAGTTTTATAGAAACTTTACCTGAGCATATGAGTTTGCATTGTTATACTTTTGTAATAATCACTTAAAATTTTGGCAGTTTGTCATTATTTTTCACTTACCTAAGTAAATCTTATAAATTAGTATCAATGTTTCAGAGGTTTTGTTGGCTAGAGTATTTTATAACGTGACTCATATTGCTATCACCACCTTGATAGTCAATATAGAACTAGTCTTAGCTTGTGATTCTTTGCGTCAAAGGGTTTGAACTACTATTTCAGTTACAAATAGAAGCCTGGGGTGATTGTAATACATCCTGAGCATCTCCAGTCAGGAGGCATATTTGGCCATGCCACACGAGAGGTAGTTCAGGACTGAGCCCATCAAAATCCCAAGCTCTCATCTGAAACCCAGGGACAGCTATACATAAGAGTAGTAGGATAGGGGCGCCTGGGTGGCTCAGTCAATTAAGTGTCTGACTCTTGATTTCAGCTCAGGTTATGATGTCATGGTTGTGAGACTGAGCCCGGAATCAGGTTCTATGCAGAACATGGAGCCTGCTTAAGATTCTCTTTTTCCCCCTCTGTCTTCCCCTCCCCAGCAGGCACGGCATGTGCTCTCTCTGTTTCTCAAAACAAACAAACAAAGAGTAGTAGAATAATCAGAGGCAAATCCAGTCTTATTTTTTTTTTTAGTTTTATTTATTTATTTTGAGAGAGAGAGAGAGAGAGAGAGAAACAGAGAGAGCTCGAGCAGGGGAGCTGCAGAAAGAGAGGGAGAGAGAGAGAATCCCAAGTAGGCTCCATACTGTCAGCAGGGAGCCGGAGGCAATGCGGGGTTCGAACTCAGGAACCTCGAGATCATGACCTGAGCTGAAATCAAGAATCAGACAACCAACTGAGCCACCCAAACACCCCAAGGCGAATTCAGTCTTGAAAACACTGAAAGTCTGTTCTCTCCTTTATTAGATTAATGTTTCCTGGACTGTTCCAAGTGATCTGCAAGAAATAAAATGAACTCTCTCTGTAGAAAGAATTCTAAAATTCTACAATTTATAACAAGTCATTTCTGGCATTCAATCAGACATTACTAGGCATACCAAAAAATAAGATCAAGAGAAAGAAAAAAAGATGACCCATTATTGGAGCTGTTAGACACAGGCTTTAAAATAACTGTTATTAATACGTTCAAGAAAATGGGTGCATATGGATATTTATTTTGAGGAAAAAGAAAAAAAATGAAATCAGTGAAAAATAATCTAATGGATTTTTTAACTTAAAATCTTGGGGTGTCTGTGTGGCTCAGTCAGTTTGTTAAGCATCTGACTCTTGATTTCAGCTCAAATCATGATCTTGAGCCCGGCTTTGGGCTCCACACTGGGCATGACACCTGCTAAATATTTTCTCTCTCTCTCTCTCTCTCTTTCTCTAATTAATTAAACCTAAAAACTGTGGTAATTGAAATTCAAAATCCAGTAGATGAGTTGACCAATAATATCTGCAGAGGTCACTGGACAAATGGAAGATGAGCCAAAAATTTATACTCTGAGGCCAGGACAGCAAAAGCATGAGAACTACTTGAAAGGACATAGAGATAGGCAGGATTAGTATGAAGTGTAACGGACGTGTATTTGGAGTTTCAGAAGTATAGGAGAGAAAGAATGGGGTATTAATATTTGGAAAGAAATGGACAAGAATTTCCCCAAACTGAAGAAAGATATTAATTTATCAGACCAAAAAGTATGTCAAAGCCCAGCCTGGTTGGGTCTGAAGACAATCACCCCTAAAATTATTGAAGTAATACTGCTGATTTCCAATGTCAAAGAGAAATTATTACAAACAGCAGGTGGCGGGGGTGGAGGGACATGCTTGGCTTCAGACCAACAACAATCTGACATCTGACATTTCAGCAAAAACAATAAAAGCTAGAAGAGTAGAATTAATATGATTAAAGAAGATAGTGGAATTATTATTATCATTACTACTACTCCTACTATCTTCCACATGCGACAATAAGGCAACTTCAAAATCATGACCAAAAAAGACATTTTTAGGCATACAAGATGTGAATGAATTTGTCACTGGTAGACCCACACAAGAGCAGATACTAAAAGGAATTTTGTGAGACAGAAGAACAATGATCTCGGACTGGAAAATAGGCATACAGGAAGGATAAAAAGTAATGATAAAAATAAAGGTGGGGGCATATACAAATTAATAGACTATACAGTACCATAGCAGTGATAATTATGGGGTGAGGAAGGAAGATGTCTCATGAGCCATAACAGTTACAAAAAGGCAATATTTGATAAAAAGCACAAGGAATGAAAGGAAGTAATAAAACTTTCATTGTTTACTAACTAAATCATTGTTTTTGAGGGAAACCCCAAATGATCTAGAAATTCTATATTAGTCTTAATTCAGTGTAGTAAGTAGTTTGGGTATGTCAATATATAAAAATAAATTGTATCCTACATACCAGGAATTAAAAATGAGGAAATTATATTTTAAAAAATACTATTTTGGGGGGACGTTTGTGCGGCTCAGTTGTTACATGTCTGACTCTTGATTTCAGCTCAGGTCTCTGTCTCATGGGTTCATGCATTTGAGCCCCATACTGTCAGTGTAGAGCCTGTTTGGGATTCTCTCTCCCTCTCCCTCTCTTTCTGCACCCCCCCCCCCACACTGTCTCTCTCAAAATAAATAAACTTTAAAACAAATAATAAAACAGACTATTTATACCAGTTTAAAAATAGATATATAAGACTAAATCTAATAAAAATATACTAGACTTTTACATATGAAATTTAAACACTTACTGAGAGAAACTAATAAAAACCAAATAAAGTATTTACCATTTTTTAAAAGTATTTACCTTTTGCAAAGTTTGGGAAATTCCATATCGTAAAGATATTAATTCTGCACCAAATGAGCTATGGATTCAATGCAATAATAATAAAAAAAATTCAGCATGTCGTGAATTTGTGCATATGTACATGTGTTTGTAAAAGTTGACGAGCAGTGTAAAAGCTTTATTAAAATGAAAAAAAACCCACAAAATAACCAAGATAATCTTAAAGAGTAATAAAGTTGGAGGACTTATATCAGATATCAAGACTTAATATAATGCCACAGAAATTAAGAATATGCGATATCAAAACAGGGTTTTGTAGATCAATGGAAAAGAAATTCAGGCACAGATTTTTATATAATGACCTAATTTATAACAAAACAAGTACTGAGGTGCTGCAAGGAAGATTTTTCATTTGTTTGTTTGTTGTTTTCACAAAGAGCTAAGTCAGGTGGAGAATTGGAGATTTATGTGGGAAAAAAAGGTTAATCTTGACCCCTAACTTTTTCTAAAAGAGGAAAACCCTCAATTGCTACTTTGTTCTCAAGAAGAAAACATGAGAGAACATCTTCATGACCTTGGTTAGGCAAACATTTCTTTCTTTTCTCTTTTTTTTAACTTTTTTAAATTACATTTCTTTATTTTTGAGAGGCAGAGAGAGACAGAGTGCGAGTGGGGGAGGGGCAGAGAGAGAGGGAGACACAGAATCCGAGGCAGGCTCCAGACTCTGAGCTGTCAGCACACAGCCCGACGCAGGGCTCAAACTCACGAACTTGAGATCAAGACCTGAGCCGAAGTCTGATGCTCAACCGACAGAGCCACCCAGCACCCCAATAGGCAAGCATGTCTTAAAGAGGACATTACAAAACACCAACCATAAAGAAATAAACAATAAAAATGGACTCCTGTTTATTGAAAGATACTATCAGGATAATAAAAATCAGAACACAGAGTTGGAAAATATATTTATTATATACATCCTATAAGGACTTATACCTAAAATACATAAAGAACATCTATCCATTAATGGCTGAATGAATAAAAGCCCACCCAAGAGAAAAACAAAAAGAAATGAACAAAAGACATGAGGAGACATTTTACAAAAGAGGATATAGAAATGCCAACAGGTATCTGAAAATAAAATTCACTATTATCATGATCAAAGTCATGCAAACCAAAACCACAATGAAATATCACTGCATGACCCACAGAACAGCTTAAATGAGAAGAGATGAACCAAACCAAGTGCCCCCAGCCTGCAGACCACTGGAACTCTCACAGACTGTTGGTATAAGTGTCATTTAGGAAAATCACTTTGGGAAATTATTCGGCAAAATCTGCCGAAGGTAAAAAATATACATATTTTTATTTATTTTATTTATTTATTATTTATTTATTTATTATATTTATTTATATATTATTTATTATTTATTTATTTTATTTATTATTTACCAGTTCCACTCCTGGCGAGTCAACTAAATTATACATATGATTGACTAATGCCATGTATAAAAAGGTTCCTAGTAGCCTTATTTGTTACTTCAGTATTTATAATAGGTTCCTACTCAACGGTGAGCATGAACGAGCAAACTGCCACTACATGAAAGACGATGCATGAATCCTACAAACGGAATAATGAGCAAAAGACAGTACAAAAGATGACATACAGTATTATCCTGCTTGTGTAAAAGTCCAAATACGCCTACCTAATCTATGGAATTAGAAATGAGGAGAGTGGTTCCCGCTGGAGTGTAGGGACTGGGAGGAGACTCCAGGAGTGCGTCTTGCAAAAAGGTACAGGCACACCTCAGAGATAGGGTGTCAGTTCCAGATCACAGCAATAAAGCAACTAAAGAAATAAACTCAAATGAATTTTTTGATTTCCCAGTGCATATAAAAGTTCTCTTCGCATTATACTATGGTCTATTAAGCGTTTAAGAATATTATATCTAAAAAAATAACACGCAGGGGCGTGTGGGTGGCTCAGCGAGTTAAGCGTTCGACTTGATTTAGGCTCAGGTCATGATCTCATGGTTGTGAGTTTGAGCCCAGCATTGGCACAGAGCCTGCTTGGGATTCTCTGTCTCCCTCTCTCTCTTCCCCTCCCCTGCCCTCTTTCTTTCTCTCTCAAAAATAAATAGGCATTCAAAAAATTTAAAAACATGCGTGACTTAATTAAAAATAGCTTATTGTCAAAAATGCTAACCATCATCTCAGCTTTCAGCGAGTGGTGCTATTGCTGGTGAAGGGTCTTGCCTCAGTGTTGACGGCTAGAGTGATCGGGGTGATGGCTGCTGAAATTTGGGGTGGCTGTGGCGATTTCTTAAAATCAGAGCAAAGTGAAGTTTGCCTCATTGATTGACTCTTCCTTTCACAAATGACTTCTCTGCAGTAGTCAATGCTGTTTGAAAACATTTTACACAGCAGATCTTCTTTCAAACTTGGAGTCTGTCCTCTCAAACCCTGCTGCTGTTTTATCAACCAAGTTTATGGAATATTCTATATCCTGTCTTGTCATTCCAACAGTCTTCACAGCATCTTTTCCAGTTTCTTTGCTCATTTGTAAGAAGCAATTCATCTATTGAAGTTTTATCATGAGGGTACAGCAATTCAAATATCAGAACAATGACAAAGTTTGAAATTTTGAGAGAATTACCAAAATGTGATACAGAGACACAAAGTGGCCAAATGCTGTCGGCAAAATGGCGCCTATAGACATACTGAAGGCAAGGTTGCCACAAACTTTCAATTTAATTTGTGGAAAAAAAACCCTGCAACGCACAAATAAAGCGAAGCACAATTAAACAAGGCATGCCTGCGATATTTTCTTTTTTTGACTTGGGGGGTGGTTACGTAGTGTGTTATGCAGTGGTATTACGATTTGAGACATTTTCTATATTTTGATAAATTTCAATCACTTTAATTTTTTAAAAAAATGTATCTAATATCTGCCTTTAATCCACTGCAGCACACTTTATATTCCTGCCAAGTACTTAATCAAGGAGGAGAAAGTGTGTTTCTGGAGACCAAATAATAACAGGCGAATTTAGGAATGAGGTCTTTGTGAGTGAATCCATTTGAGTCAGTGGCCGGAGCTAATTGCTCCTTGGAGCCTTGGGAAGTGTAAAGACTATAGAAAAGGCTGTAATTAATGTGGCAGGAGTCCCACTGGTGATACGCGTAGACACCACCTAAGAGAGCTCCGAGATAGCACTCAAGCTCTCTTCCAGATGCCAGTTTCCCTCACCATTTTCAGGAAGCAGAGCGGGGAGGGAAAGGGAGGCATTTTCTTTGCCAAGGAGAATATCTCTGTGGGAATCTCAGCACAGAGGCTTTCCTGCCCTTGACTGCTGACGGTAAATGAGCTTGTCCTTACATACGTGCTTTGCCACCTGGAAAGGCTCCCCAGGCACTTTTATGAGAAACAGGCTCAGACAGATAGAAAGCTAGGGGTCACTTCTTTTGCCGTAGATGAGCTGCTATCTTGGTCAGGGCACAGCAGCCATTTAATGGAGACAGAGAAACAAAAATGTAATTACCACTGTTGAAATTTGTCCTGACACATGGTTAATGCTTCCATTTTGTATAAAGTGACAGAGGAGGGCTCCAGAGAGAAACTGGCCCATATTTCAGAAAACCTAGGACACAGGCCTTTAGCACTCAAGTAGGTAGGATCAAACTTGGATGAATACATCCTCTCTGTTTATTACATTGTCTTGTTTTCTCATCCACAAACAGATAGAGCCAGTCTTTTTTCCTTTGAGGAGAAGCATCATGAATTAGGGTAAGTGAATAGATGAAACAAACAAACAACTTATCTCCCTGATCTGAATCTTAGTTTCTTCACTTGCAAGTGGGAATAATAATTATATAGGAACAAACTCATTACGTTTGTGAGCACAAATGAGATAATAAATAGGAAAACATCTTTAAACTGAAAAACAACTGTTAAAACATTATTAATTAATAACATATAAAACAAGGCAACTTGCCTATGTGGCTCTACATGAATACTGAAAAAAGAAAAAAAAAAAAAAAAAAAAAACCTCTCCCCTCTTCCTTATCATTGAAATCCAAAGCCTTTCTAGCTTGCTCCTGAGTAGTAATCTGATGCCCAGAGACAGAGAAGTGCTATGTACTTGGAAAATATTTAAAAAGTAACAATTTCCAGACATTCCAGCCCCATAAACTGATCAGTCCAGACCTAAGAATTTTCTTCAGAGAAGTTAAATGACACTTGACTTGAGGTTACAGTTAAAAGCTCTCCAAGTCACAAGACCATCATTCAACTTTTTTAAACCAATGATCTAGTACACAGTCTATTGATTATGCTGGATATTCTCCACTTGCCCTTCTAGATTCACTCTCCATCCTTCTCTATCCTGTGCTGTGTTCCTGAAAGCTGACTTTTACCTTCTTAACCGGGTTCCCTCCTCTTGTAGCTTTCAGCTGGGATGGTCAATGGAAAGCATTGGGAGGAAAGTAGAAAGTGGGAAGGGAGTAAGAAGTAAAGCTGGGGATACTTTCCCAAACTCACTACCTACTGGGTCACAGGTTGGCATTGTCTATTTCCCACCAATTGCCAAGATTACTCGTTGGGCAACCATCTTAGAACTGGATTCCTCTGTGTCTGGATTCCAATGACAACTCTCTCCCTTTCCCCTTCAAATCTAGGGGTGGTAACAGTTCCCAGTTCTTGTTAGCTCTGGAATGATATGCAAGCATTTGCCATGTATCCTTTGAGTATATTTTCCTTAATTAACCAAACAAATGCTTCTCTTTCCCCTTGGGACTTTGACCTATCAGTGTGATGTACCAGGCATTATGGGAGGTTAGGAATACAGGAGAAAGAAACTGCCCTAGGTAACTTGTAATTTAAATATGGAAGGTCATCGAACAGTGCTGTATTATTGAGCTCAAATGTATTAGGAGTTCAAAGAAAGGGGAAATCGGTAATGCATAGAAGAGTCAAAGAACTTGTCATCATTAAGATCACAGAATAATACTCTCTTCTCAGGAAAGTTTTCCTTGATCTTTGAATGGAAAATCCAACTATTACACGTTCTTATGGTACACAGCATCTGTAACTTGTAACTCTCGTAGAGATTTTACATTTTTTATTTGATTATTTAACTGGCATTGGTTTCGCCCCCTGGGTAACAAGCACTATGGTGGCAGAGATCATGTCTGCTTTCTGTCCTACAGTTGCAATCCCAGCACCTATCACTATGTCCCGCACATACTAAGCCCTCAATAATTTACTTGTTGATTGACTACTTAAATGAGTGAATGGGTGAGAATACTCAAGTGGACATGGTGAACGATTTTAGCTACATCAGATCAAGATCAGAGATTCTTTACCAGGTTTATAGATCGTGATATGCAATAACATTAAATACTTCTTTGGGAATTTTTCTTCAAAGATACAGAGAGATATATCTTTCTGATTAAGTCCTTCTTAGGAGTAGATCAATCAAATTCAGTGACTTTTGGTCCTTATCCAATATATAGTCTTAAATAATAAGGCTTCCAGGTCAAATGTTGTATCACATAATTGCTTTTACTATAGTGTCCTAAGGACAATCACAGGCCTCTGCTTCAGTTGATGACAAATGACATTCTCTAGGCGTAATTCAGATTTGCACACTTGTTGGCCAGAAGCATGAATTCCCTGAGAATCAGGTTGTTTTTAACCTAGGAAGGCAATGGGTCTCAACCTTTTGTGTATCAGAATCACCTATTGTTTGTTAAATGCAAATCACTTGTTCCCCCCACCCAGAGTTTCCAATTCAGTAAATCTAAGGTGGGGCCCAAGAATTTGCAATTCCAGATGTTGCTGGTGTTACTAGTCTGGGGATCAATTTTGAGAACCATTGCACTAAGGAAGCCTTCTTTGTCAGAATTCCTAAGTAAAAATCATTTCACAACTAATAGTTTTTCTTATCTCACAATTTCTGCATTTTATCTTAATTTGTTATTTTGTTCTTGAATATTCAATTTCGGCAAACATTTATCAAGAGGCTAAAATAGGGTAGCACCGTTCTAAGTAACTGAAACAAACACACACAAAAATTTCCCTGCCCTCATAGAGTTTTAATTTATTATTTATAGTAAGACATACCAAAACCATATTTTTGCTTAATTTATGGGAAAGAATCTTTCCCAAGAAAGCACTTTTTGTTGTTGTTATGGCAATCTTATTCTACCCACCTCATTAATTGTTAACTCCCAGATTTTTTTATAGAAAGACCCACATTACGACTGAATAAATCTATTTTTTGTTTTAAAAATATCCTTTGACAGACTAAGACGCATAATGCATTTTTTCCTCATTTCTTTGAATTATATTCAAATACCTTTGTTTTGTCTGTTTGTTGTGCCGTGGATCTTCAGCAATGCCAGAGACAATGCTTGAAGGTTCTCTGCTTCATGTGAAGAAACTACCCTCAACCAAAGTTCCTCAAGTTTCTGCTGGTATGTAATGTTAATCATACCAGGTAAGGACTTACATAAACCAACAGAGAATATGTGGCTAGAAATTTCACAATCTGCTTTGTGGAAAACTTGGATTAAACAGTAATTTCTACATTTGTTTCCAAAATGGCTAAAGCCAGTGAGATCTAAATGTCGATCTTAATATTTGCTATTTTTATCTGCACCATACACACACCCAAAAAGTGAGTAAATTTGCATGTTTTATAGTTTATAGGGTTTTGTATTAAGTTCATTATGAAATATAATTTAAAATAATTTAGGGAGACTGATTATCCAGATAATTAAAAAAAATCTTCACTAGCTATTTAATAATTAAAGCATACATACATTCGCTTACATTACAGCAGTAACATTAGTAACATGGTAAAAAATGCCTGTAAATTATTCTATTACCCAGTGACTGATGGTGGGAATAAGATAAGAAAGTATCAAACCCAGTGTCAGAATGGAGAATAAGTTGTGTTCTGGACATGAGGCCTTTACATACTTTGCCAAGGAGTTTGAGCTCTGACATTAGAATTTGAGATTATCGCTGCTCTTCCATTAACTAAATAGTAAACTTGGGCACTTTCTATAACCTCTCAAACTGTCAACTTCTGTATCTGTAAAATAGGTTTAACAACAATACTCGAAAAGATTACTTTGCGTTAAATCAAGTAAAAGTTCTTAGCTGAGAATCTCACACATAGTTAAGTCTGTCACACATGTTAGTTATACAGGTTGTGATGCGTATGAATTACAGAAAGCTAAATCCATTCAAGAACGAGAAAATGGAAGAGGGATAAGATCCAGAAACAGGCAAGCCAAGTACACTGAAGTGTTTCTGATCAGTGTTTCCTCCAGAGCGTAATGAACCACTAGTTTAGAGGGATGCTCCAAGAAGCACCATTTCAAGGTTAAAGAAACCTGGGAAACATTGAATTTTGTATCATCTTTCTGGATGTACTTATTTGCGTATCAAAAGCCTTGAGAAAGTGTGCAAAATCCTTCCAAACATCTCCCAGTCCTTCCAAATTGGGCTAAATGTGGATCTCCTACACTGCCAATTATGTCCTGTAGTCTTTAAAATGTGTTGGGCAGTGCTGGTCCCAGACTTAACATCACTTTATTGTGGTAAGGTGCTGGTAGTAGGAGAAGAAAGACAAGTTAGAGTCAAGGGGGATCGCAAATAGAATTGGCAGAAATTTTACAGGCAAAGGGACCATCCCAAGATGACACGCATGACATCAGTCATGCATTAACTTTTCTTTGATTTGAACAACGATGGCAGTTTTTAAAAATGTAAAAATCAAATACGGGAGATTTTATAAGCATGGACATGTGTCTGATCTGGTGGGAAATAATAACCTCAACACATTCCACATGGGTCATTGGCTGTCATTGTGCATATTCCCAGCAAATTGGGCCCTTTGCTCCTAACTTAAACACCCGTTTTTGCCTAATTATGCTGTGTATTTACATTTCACATTATCTTTGTTAACACGTGGAAATCCAGCTGGTGACCTAGCAGGAAGTCCCTTGAAGTCATAACTCTTAATTACCTTCCCCGGAGCCCAGTGGTTTGAATTGAGAGGTAGTCAGAATGGTTTACAGGAGAGATCTTAGAAAAAACATGCAGATGTACAAGCTGTGGTGTTTTCGGCTAGAAGCCCGAGCTCAGTGCCTTACAGCAGCACGGGCTTTGGCTTAGATAGAGCAGTGTTCAAATATATTAGCTGGCTTGTATAACTTTGATGAGTGACTTGATCTTTCCATGCCCCAGTTTGCTTAATATTAAAATGATTAAATAATAATACCTAAATCCATAGGACTTGAGAGAAAGGAAAATAGAGGACTATGTGTAGAGCACTTAACATAGCCTCTGAAATACAGGACAGGCTCACTAAAGAGTAACTTTCTTTTTATAACAATAATAATAATAGTAATAATAATAATAATAATATTGTTATTATATTATTATTATTATTTCCTTCTGTAAAGTAAGAAGTGATTAAAATCTTGTTGCCAAAAATTATAGTAGTGTATATAATAGACAGTATTCATTAATAATGAGTAATTCATTGTTAACTTCTGCTCTGATGATTTGTCGATTTGATGTTTTTCTCTCTTCTTTAGAAATGCATCCATTTTTTGTTTCCTATATCATGGTAAAAATGTTAAATTTCTCATTTTTTAAAATGGCCAATGCTTCACAGATTTTAAGTGGTCAATAAATATTACTAACTAAATCATTGGAAACGAAAACCAACATGTCATCAGGAGCACCTTTAAGTATTTCATGATTCATGAAGCTGAATAAACTTCATCAATGCCATAAAAGCACATGAAAATGCTTAGCAAATCAACAGAGTTAAGGCTAAGAAATACATGTGTTTTATGATGGATTCAAATGATGGGTGTCCTGTCTCATGTAATAAAAGGACTGATCAAGCCACTGAAAATTGTTTCATATGCCTCCATTAATATGAATGTCATCACAATAATTACTGGTTATTGACTCTGTTCCATGGCCAAGAACTGTGCTAAGAATCACGTACATTATGCCATTGACATCTCACAAAAACTCTTCAATAAGTACCATTATCCCCAACTTACAGACGAGAAAACTGAGGAGATATAAAAATGGAAAATGCCTCAACCCAGCATTTCTTTCTGTACCTTTCTTCTAGTGAAAGAAGATGTATCACTAGCCACAGGAGCAGTTTGGGATTTAGTTACAGCATTCCCATCTCCCTGCAATTTTTTCATAGATGGGCATTTCCTCCAGCTGGACCACAGCCACTCTCATAGATTTCTCTGGTTTGAGTTGGTCCACAATAATTTTATCTCTGCATTTCTGTTTTAAAATGCTATGCTTGTACATCTGAAGTAAGCCATGGCATATTTTGTCTGCATAGAGAATGCGTAACTGTGTTGAAAGAGAGTGAATTTAACACAAAGGAAGGAAAGAGACAAATGGACAAGGTGAAGCCTAGGACCCAATCGTTCCTCAGTTCAGCCTCACTTACGCCTTTTTTGTGTTCTCATCATGTCACCAACATTTTGTTTTTCCCTTTAAGCTAAGTAAAGTCGGGTTTCTGAAGCTTTCCGTTAGAAGAGCGCCACCTATTTAAATCAAAGAGGTTAAGTCCAAAATTACATGGCTGGTTAGTTGTAGAGGCACAGAATAAATAAAACCAGGTCAATTAATGCAAAAGCCCCTTCCCTGAAAACTAGAAACTGTACTACAGCTTGACGAAAATATTTAATAATCCATGTGATCAAGAAAAAATACCTTTTAAGAACACTTGGACATTTTTCTAATGCACTAATAATGCAATAACAAGTGGATAAAATGAAGCCTTCAACTCTCAATATCAGTAACTACTTTCACATTAAGGTCTGTAAATGAATTAAAATAGATTTTTTATGGCAGCTTCTTGAAAAGCAGCACAATCTAGCAGCTTCTCCTTAGCAGGCCATCAGTCGTGATGATAAAACAGAGATATTATGTTCACACAGTTTTATATGCTGTTTTCAGAAATTATAGTTGTAGAATAGTGGCAGGTTCATGGATAGGAGCTAAACAGTAGGCACAGGACAAAGGAAAAGAGGAAACTGTAGTTTCCCGGAGCCATTGAAAATAATGTACCAACAGCTCAACTAGTGATGAAATGCTAATGGCAGTGATGAACTGATGGAAGCATACAAACGATCACATTTTGATTTTATGAAGACCATTGCTTCCAGATTAAAGCTGATAATAAGCTATGAATATGGACCTATAGTTGTAGTTTTCCTGCTATTTTGGCTTTTAATGTTATTTATATTACCAAGTCTAGTACTTCACATGAACAAATGGATCTTGATCTTGACCACCCTGCAAGAACCTCAAACAGATGCCCTTTGGTAAGTAAAACCATCATTTTTTTTTTTAGGTTGCCCAAAGCACAAGCAATCTCTGGGGGCTGGAGGTGACTTTATCCTCATGGGCAGATGTTATGACTCCCCACACTATTCTAGAAAGCCCATGGCTGCCAGAATATTTCATGGGTGCTCTTAAACATCACCCAACATAAGCTAATATTTCATTTTAACTGTGGTTCTGGGAAACACAAATGGAGACGTTGGATTGGAAATATACGAGGTATATTGGACATGGGTATTTTGCGTTTGAATGCAGAGTATCTCCAGAAAATATGTACTCCTCTGAAACTATTTCCGTATGTTTCCTGATCCACAGCTTTCACTACACAAGACATGGTGTTATCTTGATTAATGCCACGGTCGTAAATATATGATGAATGGGACTTTACGCCCATTCTAGCCCTTTCTCACTGTAACAAGATCAAAGTAAATATATTTCATTCTGCTATGAATGTGTTTTTTTCATCTTGTGTAATGCAAAAGCAGCTCCACTTTCATACGTGCCTAGAAAGGAAGGAAAAAATATTTTCTAAAGTTAAGGTCTCTTTTCTTCTGTAGAGGTAATACACATATTGTTTTTCCCTTAATACGAAGGGGTTATAAAACTCAGAAAATTACTTTCTTTTCTATTATTTACTGATGCCAAATTTTGGAGAACTAAAGAAAGTTGGCATTTAGCAGTCATGTCAAAAAAAATTGTATCTAAATTTTGTTCTTTTCCATTATTTGGAATTTTTTTGTTCTGTATTTAATTTTGATAACAATTTCCCATATTTCTCTATTAAAAACAGTCCTTCAGCAAACATGTTATGTACCTATTTATAGTAAATTCTTAACTGTGGGGGTGTTGAGCCTAAGAGAATATATAAAATACATCTCTATTTTACATTTTTTACATACTTCTCTTGAAATAACTCTTGAAAAGTGATACCCATTTATATGTTTACCTGCATACTTTCAAAAAATTGACTTTGTCAAAAGTATAAAAAATTTTCTGTTTTTGTTTTGAGTTTTTATTCTGAGAAAGGGTTGGGCATCTTTTCATTTTCTTTGGAAAATTTGTGTTTTTTGCCCTTGTCCTCTTTTTTTTAAACTATGTTTTCTTGCATATTTTCCTTTGATTTTTTATTTTTATTGATTTGAAAACATTTTATATTAAGAAAATTATATTTTGGGGGCACCTGGGTGGCTCAGTCAGTTAGGCATTCGACTTTGGCTCAGGTCATGATCTCATGGTTCATGAGTTTGAGTCCTGGGTAAGGTTCTGTGCTGACAGCTCAGAGCCTGGAGCCTGCTTCAGATTCTGTGTCTCCCTCTCTCTGCCCCTCCCCCACTCATGCTCAGTCACTCTCTCTCAAAAAAAAAATAAACATTAAAAAAATTTTTTTAAAGGAAATTATATTTTAATGCCTCAAATGCAACCTGATATTTAGAATCAATTTATTGTTTAATGAAGTGACTTTGTTAATTTCCTTTTGGTGTTTTGAAGGGAATTTTTTTATAAGCACACAAAAACTATAAACATATAATTCAATCAGTTATATTCTTTGGGACATTGAGGTACTTGTTCTTGCTTAGAAAGTCTTATCATTTATTAAAGAAAAATAATCTATTCTTACCTGCTTATAGCTTCATTTTCAAATGCACATTTTTTATTTAAAACTTTTAATATTTATCTACTTTTTCGAGAGGGAGAGCACAAGCAGAGGAAAGACAGAAAGAGACACACACAGAATCCAAGCCTCCAGTCTGTCAGTGCAGAGCTAAGAGACAACACGGGCTTGAACTCAGGAACCATGAGATCATGATCTGAGCTAAAGTTGTACACTTAACCAACTGAGCCACCCAGACATTCCTGCAAATTTTTGGTTCAGAGAAAATTGACTGTTGCATACAAAAGGCAGAATAGGATGCAAGTTTAATTTTTTCCTCTGAATAGATTTCCTGCTTTCCCAACACCAATTATTTTATTCTTTAGAGAATAGAGGTGTTAAAATGAAGAAAGTTAAGTAAACTGAGCTTCAATGACCTTATCAATATAATAATTGTGATGCCTCTTTAGTTGGTAACACTACATCTCGAAGACAATAATCAATGTGAAAGCAGCCAAAAACCACAAAACAGCTTTTAAGCTTTGTTGAATTTAAAGACCCTTTTTCAATTTGTGAAGGCTTTTATTATGTGTACAAATTAAATTTCAAAGATGGAAAATTTATTTTAGTAAAAGTTATAATTTTACACGAGGCAAAAAACATCTACATGCGATTTTTTACTGTTGTCTAGACAAAGAGGATTTCCTATGTGACCATTGTTGACATACTGATAACAGCTGTCATGAGAATATTGCAATATGCTACTGACCCATCACATATTAGGCATGGGCTTTAACTGCATTCCTATTTGATGGGATAGGATTTTCTCTGAGTCATTCTCCCTTGTAATCCACACCTTGCAGTTAAAAACAGAACACAGTAGATGTTCAAGGCATTTTTGTTGATTTCATTTGCATAGCTGGATTTGGCAATTCAATCCCTCACTATAACAAAGAAAACTGCTAAATACTCCCCATTGTGATTACACCTAATACCCTGATATCAAACACCAGGGTATTTTTTTATGACTATACTTTTTTTTTTTTAATGTTTACTTACTCTTGAGAGAGAGAGAGAGAGCGGGGGAGGGAGAAGCAGAGCACAAGTTGGGAAGGGGCAGAGAGAGAGAGGGAGACACAGAATCCGAAGCAGGCTCCAGGCTCTGAACTGTCAGCACAGAGTCTCATGCAGCCTTGAACCCATGAACTGTAAGATCATGACCTGAGCCAAAGTCAGACACTTAACTGACTGAGCCACCCAGGTGCCCCATGTCTACACTTTAATTAACAATACTCTCCCAGCAATAGACAATTATGAACTGTGTTCATCTAGATATGTATGTTAGTATATTTAGTTTTAAAAATGTTGAAATCTACCAGATTTAGTAACATTCCCGAATCATACATGCACCAAGCACTAACTGCCAAAAAGAAACATGTTCTTTGCAATGTCCTAGGGGAGGCAAGGAGAGAAATTCTACAGAATTGAATAGGCAGGCGGCCCGTGGGGACACAAGTTGCCTTAATGGGTATTGTGCCAGTGCACAGTCTTGAAGGGCATAAATAAAATGTGATGGAAATAGAAAAGAAAGAGAAAGACTCCATATCCGTAGGGACATATAAAGTATTGTGACAATATTCTAACAGCTGTTACATAACTTTTGTCAAAATCCATTTTAAACTGGAAGATTAGAGTAGAATTTTGCTTAAAAAATAAAGGTTATGCTCCCTATCAGTCATTTTTTGACATAGTGATATATTAAAAGCTACATAGATAGATAGATAGATAGATAATAAAAGCTAAACACCTCTAATTTTATCCATGAAACTAGAACTTTAGATAATGAACTAAGCATGAAAGAGAACATAAAAAACGTTGTTCTGATTTGACAACCATGAAACTGAAATAGGCTGTTATGGGATGAGTTATGTCCTCCCAGAATTCATATATTGAAGTCTTAACCCTCAGAATGTGACTGTATTTGTAGGTAGGGTCTTTAAAGAGTTAATTAAAATAAAATGAGGTCATGAGGATAGGCCCTAATCCAATATGACTGGTGTCCTTATAAGGAGAGGAGATTGGGATGCAGGGGAAGACACTAGAAGACAAGCATCTATAAAACACAGACAGTGGCCTCAGAAGCCATCCCCACTGACATCTTAATCTCAGACTTGGTACTTTGTTATGGAAGCCCCAGGAAACTAATACAATAGATTTCATACATAATTTTTTTTTCAAAACCATTATTTTTTGCATTCAAGGTAATATGCTTTAATAGCTTTGAATATGTTGTCATTTGATTCTTAGGACAAGCCTATACATTATTAATTCATGCATTATTAATTCAAATGTATGAGGAAATAAGATTAAGACTTTAAGTGATTTGGGGCACCTGGGTGGCTCTTTGGTTAAGCTTCCCACTTTGGCTCAGGTCATGATCTCATGGTTTGTGAGTTTGAGCCCCACATCAGGCTCTGTACTGACAGCTCAAAGCCTCAAACTGTTTTGGATTCTGTCTCCCTCTGTCTCTGCCCACTTCTCCATGTGTGCTCTCTCTTTCTCTCAAAAGTAAATAAACTTAAAAAAAATGAATTTAAATAATTTGCCATGTTCACACAGCTTATGTATCACAGCGAAAGACTGAAAGTAGGTATGTCTCATTCCAAAACATTTCTTTTAATCACTATACTATATATTCATGTAGCCTATCTTTGACGAAAGATTGCCAATGAGCTGTTCAAATGGCAAAATAAATGTCAAAGGTAAAAACAAGATAAGACTATTTCAGTGATTAAAATACTGAAGGGCCGCTTTCTGTCATATTTAGAATCTGATAGATTGATGACAAACTAGGAAAGAACACAAGTTCAAGACTAGAATCTTCTTAAGGAAAGCTCTGTTAGTAATAATATAATTCACTTAATGAATCTTTACTGAGCACCTGTCCAAGGCCCTGAACTAAGACTATATACATAGTACTGAATTCACAAATTTAGAGCTTGATGGTAGAAAATAGAAAAAAAAAATGTTAGTTACAAAATTACCAATGTTACCAGTGCACAGAATGAAATGGGAACATAAATGTGACTTCTAGCTCAGACTTTGCAAAATTATTTCTACCTAGAAGGAAAAGAATCTCATAAAATAGAGGGGAGCAAGATGAGAAGGATAGATTTGTAAAGATAAATAAGAAGCTATGAGTGGACATTTCTGGTTTTACCCCGTTTCTCAGCAGGTTATGAATTTTCACAGAAGAAATGATACTTGTGTACTCGCAGTTATAGGGACCAGAGTCTTTCTTACTAACATCAGGTACAATATATATATATATTTCTTTGGAGCAATGTGTAAGAATTCTTAGACCTTAGCCAAGTATTATGCCTATGTTTTAGGCTTCCCTAAATAAAGCCGTGTTTTCTGAAGCTATTGATCCTTGGTCATATATTGTATTTGTTTTCCAGGGCTGCTGTAACAAACTACCACAAACTGGGTAGCTTAAAAAAGAACAACAGAAACTTATTCTCACCCGATTGTTCAAGGTGTTGGTAGGATTCAGGTAGACTGAGGGTGAGGCAGACTCTCTCCCAGTCTTGTCTCCTACCTCCTGGTGGTTATTGGCAATCCTTCCTATCCCTGGGTTAATAGATCGCTCAAATTCTGCCCCAGTGTTCATATGGTGTTCCCCTGGGGCCTCACCTCTGCTTCCTACAAAGACCCCAGTCGCATTGGAGGAAGGCCCACCCTAATGATCTCAACTTACCTTCATTACATCTGCAAAGACCCTACTTCCAAATAAGGTCACGTTCACAGGTATTCAGATTATAACTTCAATATCTCTTTCTCGTGAACACAATTCAACCCGTAATATGTGCCTTTCCTGACAGCATTTTCTTTGGAATCCACGATGCTTACATGAGGAATTGATAGTCAAAATAATGCTGTGTATCGAACAGCTACAAAACCTCATTAACATACAGTAAAAAACATTTCTTTTCACCCATAAATATAGAGGATGGCTGGCTATTTCTGTTGATCTGAGTTGGGCTCTGGGGTCTCACTCATACTCTGACATTAAGCTGCATGTAGACTGGAAATCTTTGTGATCTTGGTTGGGTCCTCCCACGTGTTGGATCATGACAGGGACATCTGAGCTGAGGTGGTTTGATTCCACTCCACATGTCTTATCCTCAAACTGGCTTGGCTGAGGTGGAAAAAAGGGTGTGGAAATATACAAGTGATTATTTAGGTTTCTGATTGTGTCAAATTTATTATTTGTCTCATTGGCCAAAATAAGTCCTTTTGTCAAGCCCAGAGTCAGAGTGGGAAGATATCATCAAAAGATGTAGAGAGACAAAAATACTGGGACCATTAATACAATTAATTTGCTGTAGACTTACCTTCCTTCTCTGGTTCTTTGTTTCCATGTTGAAAATTCCTTTTTCAGTTTTTATTTCTCGTATATAAGTGTCGCTTCCCCCAAAGCCTCTTTCAATTAATTCTCTTCAAAGTTGTTTTTGAATACAGTAAACACCCTTTTTCAAAAATATGATTTTAGATTTTTCTCTTTCCCTTCTTAACACATCAAAATAAACTCATGCATTAGCAACTGAACTCTTTCTTTTTCATTATCTATTGCATACACTTAGACTACCTTACCTCAAATATCAGTTTTGCTCTGACACTTCCTTTCCAAAGTACCAACAACAAAGTGACTCCCCATTACTCAGCTTAATACTTGACCCCTCTGGCTGTCTACTAGTTTGGTTTCATAATTTAGTGGTATTTCTTATTAGGATTGGAGCTTCATAAGAGCAGGACTTGGTCTCTCTTATAAGTGAATAGTATGGTCTCTTGTCAAGCAAGGTATAAGATTTAACATATACTTAAAACAAACAAACAACAACAACAAAAACAAGCTTACACACTCCCTTGTTTTCCAATCAAGGCATTTTCCCCCTCATCCCTGTCTTTGATTTTTGCCTATTTGTTACACCAGCCTAGAGTGTCTTTGCTTTCCAATCATAAAGTACCCCTGAAAAAGATACAAAGTAGACAAAGAAAGTCCATTTTCTCATAGTCTGTGGGAAGGAAGCCATATACATAGGTGATAATAAAATACAGTCATTGCCATGACATAAATATTCATTAAAAACTATGGAAGTGTATAGAGAGACACCTGATCATGTATGGAAAGGGCAATCACATTTTCCTGAATTAAAAAGGAGAGTAGAATTCTTCAAGCAAAGAATGGAGCAAAGGTGGAGGCATGGACCAGTAAGGCCATGAAGGAACAACAAAGAGAATATTATTGAAGTGTCAAATTCAAGCCCCTGAATAGTGATATATAGACTGATGGGGAAAGCAGTGGCATGGACCATATGTTGGAGAGTCTTTATGCCATGTTAAAGAACTTGAACTTAATAAGTTTCCAGATGTGTAAAGATTTAAGCAAAAGAGTAAGAATTCCAAGTTTACCTTTCTAAACCTGGACCCAATAATTCCACTACATGGCAATTACAACCTTCAAGTCCTGAGTCTCATTCTCTGAATCTTCCTTTTAAACGTAAATTTTGCTCTGCTAATGTACTACTGGCTTAATGGCTGACTCAGTTGATTTTGTTCTCAGTCTTTTTGTGTTTTCAAATGCTCATCTTCTAAAGACAAAACATAAGTGAAAAGGTAGAAACAATAGCAAACTTTTCTGGCAATATGGCAAAAATGTGCAAGACATTTTTTTTTTAATGCTAACATTGGTATCATTCAAATCCTAATGATGCAGACATTACAGGCTAAGTGAATAAAAATTGATAAGACCATTTGGGCTACTTAGAGAACAAATGTGTCCCTTATATTATTTTCAAGACCATTGATTTAAAACATAATACTTTAAGTAAAGGAATATGCTTTTGCCTAAGACTACCCCAATAGACAAAATAGATTTTTCCATCTTGGAAGAAATTTTTACTTTTATTTGCTGTGTGTAAAATTATGGGGAAAGGAATTTGAACTCAGCCTAAAGTACAGGCATGGGAATTAGAAAGCGGAAGAAAAATTTATGGAACAAGTATAGATTCATCTGAAAAGCTAGATTAATTTTCACATGCTTATGCATGAAATGTTATTGCCTGTCTAACTATTCCATTATGTGTTAATAATAAAATAACCCATATGTACAAAATGGTATGTCACACCAAGAGAAAATGTTCAAAATGCCAAGTAAATACCACAACAAATGTATGAAAAATGCTTTACTGATGGTTTTACTTTGCAAATTCTTTTGAAGATTTTTCTTTTTCATTCTTCTGGAGCACAGAAAGCAAGGGTTCTCTGTTCATAGAAGAATTTTGTTTGGGTACAATTTTATATCCATTCAGTTTATATTTAACTGGAAACTTAAAATATTATGCTCTATAATGTTTTAAATTAGTATTTAAAAACATGTCAGGCTGTGAGGTTGGTTCTCCAAGCAGTATGGCTTTGAGAAAAGCTTAATTGGATGGTGTTAAGTCCTTTCATGTACTTTGAACTTTTCCTTTTTCAGTTTCCAATGTTTAAAATAAAGTTTTAGAAGAACTGAATATATTACTTTCTTCCTTGGATACAATGCTTTCATTTTTGGCAAATATTTATTTATCAATCACCCCCCCTTTGGTAGCTCTCAAGGACTTCAATTTGCATTAGCTCAATAAAAATATCTAATAGCAATGCACATTACCCCTGGACCCACTCTTCCCTCCTGAATTTCCTCTTTTGTTTATGTAAAGCCAATAGGGTCCCTTACCTTTGTAGAAGACTTTCATTACTTGATACTTAAAGTATCAGCCAGTCCTTTTTTTTTAATAGTTTGTTAGATATTTTTCCACACCCGCTTTACCAACATTTTGAAGGAGACAAGGGTTTCCATTTGGTTATTTTGTCACGATGAGCATTAGCTTTAGACCAGTCTCTCTCTTTTTTTTTCTGTTGTCGTGAGCCTGTTTCTGTTTTAATGCCCAACTGGAAAGGTCTTGATCAAGTTGGATTTTTGTGGAATTACAATCTCCGTGGAAGCCTCAGTGACAGCAATTTGTTTCCTATCATCCATAGATACACCATAGCCATGGAACAATGGCTTCTGCAAAGCTAATAACTGTTCATGCCATAGTGAGGTTATAGCTTGCTCTGCAGTAATGTTGTTTTTGAGGTGGCATTTTAAGGAACTTTGTCCAGCATTTGATTCCACCAGTTCACACATTCCTGGAAGCTTTACCTTTCTCCTTTGGCAGCATGGTGAAAAACATAAACTGCAGGCTCAGGCAGATCTTAGCTCTAACATTTGGTCTGCCACTTATTTGCTGGGCAATTTTTCTAAGATGGAGAAGACAGTGTGGATGCTTCTATTTTTAGCAATTCTGGACTAGGTTAATTCAACCAAACTTCTGAATTAGTTTTAATGAGAACCATTAATATAATTACAAATAAAACAAGTGCTTGAAGACCTCAAAGAAAATCCAGGTAGTGGTGACAGAGGAGGCCAAGATCCTGGAGGAGAAGCCTGTGCAGTGAGACAAATCTCAGGACTGGGAGCACTCTACTCTTTGTGACATTTTCTGATCCTGGAAGAGTTGCCTAAAAGGTAGAAAAACTGAGCAGTTCTATTGGAAGTCTGACAAGAAGAGGCAGACAAAACTGATGATCAGGGCCATCAAGGCTGGAAAGAGTATGATAAATCCCTATGCTTTGGTTTGGGATCATGAAGTAGGGGTGAGTGGAAAAAGCCACAGAATACCTCTTACAAGGACTGAGGTTAAGAAAAATAAGGTGATCCTAGAATGCTAGTTTTTTAGCCTGACCGCATATCAGAAGTAAAATTGAATTATCTCTAGGGATTATAAGCATCTGGAGCCATAGAATACCTCTTGCAAGGATTGAGATTAAGAAAATTAAGGTGATCCTAGAATGCTAGTCTCTTAGCCTGACCACCTGTCAGAAGTAAACTTGAATTATCTCTAGGGATTGTAAGCTTCCAGAGCCTTGACTTATCTCTACAACTTCTCAGTGTCCAATGTTTAATGATAATAATTTTTTAAAAAATTGAAAAAGAAGAAAAATCAAAACCAAAAAAAGGATCATTCCTCAGAAGGCTCTCTGCTGCATGGTGGTGACACCTTTCATGGGAATGGTGGTGTTCCTGCCCTGAGGGTGTCACTGGGGTAATGAAGACAAAATGATGGGTGATGGCGACCAATCACAATGGGCAGGAGAAATTTAAGAGTGGCCTGTTGAGGTGTTTAGGCGGAGGTAGAGGCTCCAGGGGTGAGGGGAAGAGTAGTTGCTGGATCCCAAAGGAGAGGGCTGATGAAGCCAAGTGTCAGGATTCATGAAAACCCCTTCTAGAACATGCTCCCACATCATCACACACAGGTGGGCATGGTCTGGGTCCAGGCTCCCAGATCTTCTTGTCCTGGGACAAAGAGCTGAGTGGTTGGTAACCAGTGCACACACTGGTGTTCTGTCATTTTGAACTTTCTTCTGGGAGACCTGAAGGCAGAAAAGGAATCTGCAGGGGCTAGCTGTTTTCTTACCTGCCAGCAAAGTAAGAGGAGCATGGGGTGCCCTGTCAGATGTCCTGCCCAGACAAAATAGCTGCAGACAGCCAATCCCTGTTACCATATATTACAGGATGCAAAACTTTCAGTGAGCATGCTCAACATCTCCATAGAAGAAATCACTGCAGCTGTGCACAGGAGATTGCACTACATTTAAGAACACGCTGTTTGAGATGAACTTCATGCAGATTAGCAAAGAGAAGTGATCAATATGCACATCTTTGTTCAAATGGTGACTGTGAACCTCCACTAGTCCCAGCCTCACACAATCTGATGTCATGCTGCTGGCATGATGAGCTACAAGCGGTGAAGGTTAGGTCCACCATGGCTGAGCCCACCCAGAGGAGAGACCAAAGCTTACAATGGCCTTAGAACTAGCCAGGATGCTTCCCTTGAAGTTTGCAGAACTCTCCATTCATTCATGATCATAAAAATCAGCTGTAATGCTTGCCACTGGCCGTTCTTTTTACCTTCAGTCGTGTAATCTTTCCGATGCAACAGAAGATGTTCTCATTTATTGGGACTACATTTGTTACTTCCTGAGACCACCAGTGAAAGGTTATCTGCCTGAAGACCATCCCTGCTGGGGACACAATGGATATAGTTGTGTTTGAGGGAGAGGACAAGAAGACATCATGAAGCACTGCGGAGAGAAAGCCACCAAGATCAGGTAAAGATCAGGAGTCTTGGCACAGGTCCTGTTTGGAGCCTCCTTTTTTGGTTCTGCTGGTGGGGAAGGAATCTAACATACCTGCCACACCTTCTGTGTTCATGGGAGCACACTGTCTCCTAACCATGACCTCTACAGTGCTTGATAAAGGGGAGCAGCAGGGGTGGCACTCTAGCAGACGCTGTGGACGTGCCAGCAACTGAGTGTGCAGACTCAAGGCAGCACTGGCAGGACAGAGTGGAGTGCCATAATACCAGTGGAAGCTCTAGTCTCTCCCCAGAGGATAGCATGGCTGCGGTGACTGCAAGAGCAGAGACTACCAGCAAGTCTGTTGCAGAAAAAGCAAGTGGTCCAGCAGCGAGATCCTTTGCCCAACCTTGAAGGATGAAAGCTATGGAAATGAACAGGATGGATTCAGTCTCCCAAACCCACACTGATGCATAGAGGAGAAAAAAAGAAAAGGAAAGAACTCTCCCAAGAAGACATGTTCATCATCGTAAGATGGTAGGACAAGTCTAATCTGATATCAACTTTTGCTGGTCCTTAGTGCACTATGGAACTATTAAGACTGAAAAAAAAAGAAAGGCCAAAGAAGCCTCGTGGATGGAGGACACATCTCCTTACCCCACAAAAACACCAACGACAACCCACTGCAAAGAATTCTAGGTGATATCAAACTTTGAGGAGAGCCAACATATAAGTAATTAAGAACCCCAAATCAACTGGTTCTTTCTTTATGAACTTCAAAACCCATCATACTGAACAAATAATAGTCCCAGGTTTTGGAATTAAAAGAACCAGCAGGATAGGCTAATTGCTAAAAATCAAAATTTGTCCTACTACATAAACATGGCCCCCAGTCCTGAAAGAAAGAGACTCAGAGGGATTTAATCTTTCTTAATGGATTTCAAAGCCAGTTCTACTATGCAAATATCAGGCCCAGGTCTCACAGCATAGAAATCCAGCAGAACTGGCTCTTTATTAAAGAATCTTAGGGGGCGCCTGAGTGGGTCAGTTGGTTAAGTGTTGACTCTTGATTTTGGCTCAAGTTATGATCTCACAGTCATGAGATTGAGCCCTGAATAAGGCTTTGTTCTGGGATTCGAATCTGCTTGAGATTCTCCCTCCCTCTGCCCCTTCCCTGCTCATGCTCTATCGCTCTCTTTTTCCAAAAAAAAAAAAAAAAATCTTGAAGAATCTCAAAGCCCTGTGTTCTGCACCTGACCATTATGTTTAAAACTGGAGAAGAACAGCATGGAGACCATCATTCAGTCAGCAGAGGATAATGGGGGGCTTGAGGTCACTGATACCATGATATCAGAAACTGAAGTAATAGTAAGTTTTGAAGTCTACCAAAAACCAAAATAAATAAATAAATAAATAAATAAATAAATAAATAAATAAATAAAAGTAACCAAAAGATAGGGACCAGGTTGTTTCCAGTTCAGCATCCTTTTTTTGAAAATAAATAAAACCACATATTCTCAAAATGAAACTTGGTTTTGTTTTTGAATTTACATGTTTCACAAGACAGTAGTGACTTTACTGGTGGATTCTGTGACATGAACTATACTGCAGCCTGGGACTTTCATCTCCAGTCAGCAGAGCCCAACCTCACACCTATGTTTAACAGAGCGGATAGGGGTGCTCCACCTTGCCTTGTCAGGTTCCCCTTGGGTTCCCCAAAATATGGCTAAAAGTCACAATCCCTGTCCTAAGAAACACTCTTCTTCTAATGTCTTCCCGAAAGTCCTTGAATGTAGATGTTAAATCCATTCCCCAGGAGGGAATTCACGTCCCCTCAGGATATTCAAGGAATGGAAGAGCGTACCCTTAACAATTTTACTTGTAGGTATATACCCTGGTAAAACTCTCACACACATGTCCCAGGGAAACGGCTATGAGAATATTTGTAGTAAAATAATTTATAAGAACAAAACACTGGAAATAGCCTCAAAAACCCATCTGTGGGAGGATTGATAAATTATAGTATACGACATACAAACACACACACACACACAAACACACACACACACACAGTGGGATACTATACAACAGTTGTAGCTAAGAACATGGACATGAATCAGTCTCAATGAGAAAAAAAAATCAAGTCACAGAAAAGCACATGTGCTATAATTTAGTTCAGGAAGAATTTTAAGATGACACAAAACAAGTTATTTAGGGTACAAATTTGGCAAGATTATAGATAAACAAGATCTCTGTGCTATAAAGCAAGGATATATCATCAGAAAAATACACATGAGTTTCAAAAGTGTTGGAAATTATATCATTTATATCATAAATCAGATAGTTGGTACATAGGCATTAATTCTTGAATATTTTAACACATCACGTTTTTGAAATCAGTGTGCTCTTAAGTGATATAGTTGCCATTGTCATTTTTTTCACAGAAAAATTTAACCACTTTGTCTTAGTAAGATTTTACATTTTATGGATTCACAAAATTGATAGGTCAAAAACCAAAGTCTTAAATATATGTTTTTAATAAATACATAGAACGATGTTTGAAGTGACAAGAGAAAAAATGCATTCAAGAGGAATTGAATGAACACCAAGCAAAAGAACAAAGAATTCAGACACATAGGGAGTCTAAATAAAAGAATTAAAATTGACATTGTTTTAGTTTCCTAGGGCTGCCAAACAAAGTATCACAAACTGGAGTTTGTGATACTGGGGGTGGGAGGGCGGGTTAAACAACAGAAATTGATTTTCTCACCATCCTGGAGGGTAAAATTCTGAGATCAAGGTGCTAGCAAGGTTGATTTCTTCTGAGGCCTCTCTTTTTGGGTTGCAGATGACATAATATGGGCATAATAGGAGCCTCAAAATAGTTAAAGCAAAAATTGACAATACTTAAACAAGAAGCAGAAAAAATATTAAAAAAAAAAAAGACAAATCCAGATCCATTGTGGGATATCTTTCAGTTAATTGATAGAAAACATAGGGCAGGGTGCCTGAGTGGCTCAGTCAGTTAAGCCTCCAACTTCAGCTCAGGTCATGATCTCATGGCTTGTGAGTTCAAGCCCCACATCAGGCTCTGTGCTGACAGCTTGGAGGCTGGAGCCTGCTTCGGATTCCGTGTCTCCCTCTCTCTCTGCCCCTCCCCTACTCATGCTCTGACTCTCCCTCTCTGTCTCTCTCTCTCAAAAATAAATAAACATTTAAAAGAAAGAAAAAAATAGGGCAAAAATCATTGGGAATAAAAGCAAATTCAATAGAATATTTAACAAATTTGATGAGTGGCATAAATATGATGGCCATATACAGACCCCAACTTAAGCAGAACATACATTGTTTTCAAATAAGAATAGAACATATCAAAAGTTGACCACATACTGGTACCTGAGGCATGTTTTCATTCATTTTACAGAGCTGGAATCATACACACTGTTTACTGATTAGTGTTCATATGAAATCAAAAATAAAACGATGAATGTCAAGTCCCCATATGTTTGGAAATGAAAAGACATTTGTAATTCGAAATTATACATGAATCAATAATAAATCACAATGGAAATTAGAAGTTAGTTGAAACTAAATGATAATGAAATATCAAAATATATGTAAAGCAGCCAGCACTGTGCTTAAAGATAAATTTACAAACTTAATTACATAAAATAAAAGAAGAATGATATCATAAAAGAAAAAGAAATCAGTTAAGAAGTAACAGAAATAAGGAATAAATATTACAAAGAAGAAGCAATGCAAATTATAGGAAGGATAAGAAATTTTAAAAAATGAACAAATTATCCATCTTATGAAGATAAATAACACCAAATTAAGCCCAGAATACAGTTAATACCATAATTGATTATTGAATGTCCTTATTCAGTGGTATTGCTAAATGATCCATCAGAAATATTTATCAATCGGTTTTTAAATCTGAATCTAGCAAAGATTCATTGGCACTTGTGATCGGCTTGATTCCAGAATAGCTTTCTCTATCCTACCCGCCTTGTGTACAAATCCTGAATAATGTCCTCTCCTTGAGTATGCACAGGACAAGACAGGTGTTTAAGACAGAATAACCTTTTTATAATTTGCTTATGTTATTTAGCAAAAGTGAATTGGTCTTCCAGGTACAATTAAAGTCCTTTTTCGGTTGATTTTGAGTTAATCAAAAAGGAGATTATTTTGAGTGAGGTTAACCTAATCAAATGAATCCTTGTAACAGAGTGTAGGCTGTCACTCAAGAGAGCTTAGAAATAAAAGTGATGATCCATGAAGAAGTAAACTGGCTGGGGAAGCTCCTACAAGTACCTATGTAAGAAACTGAAAAACCTCTAGAAACTGCTAGTACCTTCCACTTTGTAGCCAAGAACCTCAGTTCTACAGCCACAAAAAAGAAATTCTGACAAAAACCATATGAGTTTGGAAGGGAAACTCAAGCACTAGACGGGAACCATAGCTTGACTAACATATTGATTTCAGCATCATGAGCCCCTAAGCAGAGAACCCTGTTCTAATTTCTAAATATTGTGTGTAGAAAATGGATATATATATGTATACATATACATATATACGTGTATATATATTTATATTTATATTTATATTTATATTTATATTTATATTTATATTTATATTTATAATATAGAACGTTGGTAAAGTTCTGATTGATTTCCACTATATCAGAAAAGAAACTATTTGGCTCGCTTTTCAACATGATGAATATAAGTATGATTTATTGGCACTGACTGTGGACAAGGCGTTATAATAGGCACCAAGAAGGGGAGGTGGGCATTGAGCACCAAAATGCATTTAAGCGGAGAAGACCATTTCCCAAAGGACTTCAGAATATAATGAAGTTACCTGTCCACTGATTACAAGAGAATTGAGGAACAGCTCTGCTATTAATTGGGCCTGGGAGCCTTACCTCGGGGTACAACAGTTACCTGGGTTTGGTTATGTATTCAGTATTGGCATTCCAAACCCCGTAACATCTTATTAAATTTTCTCAACCTTGAGAAGAAAGGAAAGTAATTGCACAGAACTTAACAGTTTGAAAAGAATATAAACCTCTTGAGAGACTAGATGTATTGATTCCAATATTGCATCATCCTGAAAGATTTGTTTGCATCCATTAAATATGAATAACTAACTCTTTTCTTCAATATCACCACTGTAGAAACGTTATCTCTGGCAAAGTGATCCTTTCTTGCATTCCCAGCTGGCTTTTTTTTTCCCTTGAGAGTCTTAGTCTGTTTTCCTCAGGTTATTCTGTAATCTTTGTTAGATATATTTCTGTCATGAGGATAGTCAGTGCATCATTTCTGAAGAATAATGAAATGAACATATAGTCTTAACTAGCTAAGAGCTGAGCTTTGTATTAGATACTTAGATATAGTCACCATATTTACTTATTAGTGTCTTTATTGATATTACGTCACAACAAAAATTTACTTGAACATTTACTCTGTTTCATAAACATTGTCTTAATGCTCATAATCATCATAAAAGTCAAGCAATTTCTTTTCATTTCTACTGATAGCGAAACGCAGAGAGATTATGTTTCCTGTGCAAGGCACAGAGTCAGTGAAAAAAATTATCTGGGTTCAAGCCACACTGGTGACACTAAGACCATAGACTATGCACCAAATGTCTATTTTTATCTCTGAATTTCTGTCTCAGTGTGTGTCCGTGCCTCTGTGTGTGTGTTTGTGTGTATGCAAGCCAAAATTCCCGAGTTCTAATCCTTGCTTTACCATTTGGCGCATTACTCTAAGATTTCTGATTCAGTTTCTTTGTAGAGCAGGGATAATACCTATTTCATGGAGTTATTGTGAAGCTCAACATACCTCGTAAGAGTTCTATGAGAATCGCTATTACGATTTTTCAGCCAGGCTATCAAAAGTGAGATCTAGCAAACGGTTCCCTCTCTTAGATTCTTTTTTACCCAGCCTCGCCGACCTGCATCCTCCTTATCACCATCATGGGCATGCCGGGGGGGGGGGGGGGGGGGGGGGGGGTAATGCTCTACCTCTACACTTCCAGCACGCTGTAGAAGCCAAGGCAGAGATGAGCAGGCTTACTTAACTTCAACGAGGTGCAAAGTCAGAGATGGGGAATTCCACCACATCCATGCATATAAAACAAGAGCCTCATTTTTCTAGTGTAAGCCAAACGGACACACCTTTCTTAGTTAAAATGCGCTATCTTTAAGATGACAACCATTCAGGCAGAAACCACAAACTCAAACACCTGCAGGTCGCAAGCAGCAAGCATGACTCAAGTGAGTGAAATATTGGAGAGGCCATGTTCCATAAAAGCTTCAGAGCAATTCCGCTCGGCTCCATGGAACATAGGGTCCAGGTTCTTTCCAGAAATTGGGCAAATTCTCACATTTATTTAAGAAGCACTGGTTCTACTAGGAAATATGAAAGCACTTTATAAATATTAATTTACTTAATCGTTAAAACTACCCCATGTGATAGTTACTACTATTCTTCCGATATCACAAATGAGGAAATGGAGGCAGGGAGAGGTTAAGTGTCCAGTCCAAGGTCACTCACTTGAGAAATGACTAACCCAGTGTCCTGTGGCAAGCTATACACATGTCACTACTACCCAGGCACACAACTGTGGTGACTTGAGTGGTACAGATATGCCCAGGCCTGAGCTGAGGATTTTAAATGCCAAAATACAAAGACTGCCTTAGCAGACGACTCCTTAAACTCAAAAGAAAACACTTTTTTTTTCTTTTTTTTTTTTTTCATTTTAACAGATAGGGACCCTGAAATTCAGAGAGAATGAGTATACTGCTCACAGTCTTAATATTTAAAGAACTTTGGGGAGCCTGGGTGGCTCAGTCGGTTAAACATCCAGCTCTTGATTTGGGCTCAAGTCATGATCTCACAGTTCATGAGATCAAGCCCTGTGTCAGACTCTGTGCTGGCAGCATGGAGCCTGCTTGGGGTTCTCTCTCTCTCCCTCTTCCTCTGACCCTTCCCTGCTCACTCTTTCTCTCTCTCAAAAAAGAATTCATTAATTCATTAATTAAAAAGATTAAGATCCTCACCAGCCCTTTACTGAATTTAAGACCCTCGATTGCTCTGTTAAACTTTATTATGCCTCACTTTAGCATGAATAGATGAAAGGATCTCAGCAAGGAAATGAGTGAAGTCTATGTTTTTGTCCAAAAAAAAACCCAATACCAAAGCAACTGCCTATCGGTTTTAACATAGGATTGTTTAATGCTCCTGTTGTTCTCTGAAAGCAGCCAATTCAAATTCCCCAGACTCTTACTCAGTGGCCACTATTAAGGGATATCTCCGGAGGAGGCCTGGGTGGCTCAGTTGGTTGAGTAACGACCGACTCTTGATTTTAGCTCAAGTCATAATCCCAGGGTTGTGGGATGGGCCTTTGCGGGTCAGGATCTGTGCTGAGTATGGAGCCTGCTCAAGATTCAAGATTCTCTCTCCCTCTCTCTCTATCTCTCTCTCAAATAAAAATAAATACATAAAATAGGGGTGCCTGGGTGGCTCAGTCAGTTAGGCCTATGACTCTTGATTTCGGCTCAGGTCATGATCTCACAATGGTGAGATTGAGCCCCACACCAGGCTCTGTATTGAATGTGGAGCCTGCTTGGGACTCTCACTCTCCCTCTCTCTCTATTCCTCCCCTTCTCGCATGTGTGCCTGCTCTCTCTCTCCACCTCTCTCTCAATCAACAAATAAACTGTAAAAACAAAACAAAATGAAATACAATAAAGTTTATCTCCAAAAGTAATTATTTATTTTTCCAGATATGCTATATCCTAGGGGAAGATGGTTTCCGGAGTTCCTAAAGACAAAAGACCAAGCAGAAATATAGTGAACAGTACAGATCTTTAAACTTTCTATGTGCAACACCATGTTTATAGGATGAGACTCCAGAATCTCTTCCTTAGGTCTTGTATCTTATGTTCCTGGGAGACGAGGCTGACTCATTGTGACAGAAAAACAATTTAGCGCCATCTGAGGCTCTGCAGTCTTTCACACATCTCCTATTGGCTTCCCCAAAGAAGCTTTGCCTATTACCATGTCTGGCACGGTTTTGACTGAAGTACTCAGCTAGGCTGTAAAAGGCACTCATACAGGGAGACAAGCATTATGGAATGGCTGCTTCTGTTGGCTCACTGGGATGACTCAGGTTGCCTGGAGTAAAGCAGCTCTCGGGAGTGATAGAATTGTTTCTTTGAACCAACACTAGATATTCTTAACAAACTAACGATTTTTTCTATTGCAGCATACCTTAAATCTATAAAAACAATCATACTTTTATGTATCATTCCTTCCAGAATATCCTAAAAAGATTAAGGCGGGGAAGGTAATATCTTGGCCCTTTCATATACCAGCTGTGTGATCTTGGACATATTATAAGCATACAAGCATTACTTTTCTTCTGGTGAAATGAGGAGAAACATGAGCATAGAGAAAGGTTCTATAAGAAGGAGGCATCTTTCAGTGGCTAATAAGTCTCTGATTAGATTTAGATACACATAGGTTTGGATCCTGACTCCACGGTAGGATCTTGGGCAACTAACATTCTTCAGCTTCAGTTTTCCACATTTTTAGAACAGAGTACGATCTACCTGGAACTTACTATAAAACTCAAAAGAGGTAATACATGCAAAGTACTTAGCAAATTACGAGGCAGACAGCAAATCATAAAATAAATGTTTGTTATTTATTAGATTACTACCACCACACCCTACTAGTTTTACAACTCACACTGCAGGTTTGCTCAGGAGAATCTCTTCTAGGGATGAAACTTTAATATTAAGTAGCCCCCCGCCCCCAGTACTATGGACTGTGCTATCAATATTGAATAATTTTAACTGTTGTGAATGGTACAGAAAAAGGAAGGAAGGGGCACCTGGGTGGCTTAGGAGGTTAAACATTAGACTTGAGCCCTGCATAGGGCTCTATGCTGACAGGTCAGAGCCTGGAGCCTGCTTCAGATTCTGTGTCTCCCTCTCTGTCTGTCTGTCTGTTTGTCTCTCTTTCTCTCTCAAAAATAAATAAACATTAAAAATTAAAAATAAATTAAAAAATAAAAATAAAAAAAGAAAGAAAGAAAAGAAAGAAGAAAAGAAAGAAAGAAAGAAAGAAAGAAAGAAAGAAAGAAAGAAAGAGAGAAAGAAAAAGAAAAAGGAAGGGGAAGTCATGGAAAAAAAGAGAGACAAATGGAACAGAAATACAATGGTTACATGTGAAGCGTCAGGGAGATCGGAACATCCAAGAGGGAAGCTTGAAGGTACTCAGAGTGAACATAAAATAAAAAACGAGGATAAGAATTCCCTGAATATTGAGTGGAGATTAAATTCTAATGTTAGTTAGGTACTTTTGTTCTGTTTTGTTTTTAGGGAAAAAGACTCAGACTTTCTCCTGAGTTGCAAAAGGTTAATTCATGGTAGATGGTGCATTGATCGATGTTAACAACAGAAGCAAATCAAACAAAGTTGCATAATTGGATCAGAGTCAGGGTAACAGGTAGAGGTCATGGGCATAGAGATTCCAGTTTGAAAGCTATCAGACAATGAAGAGGAAAATGAGCTCAGAACCCTAGCAGGTAGGAGCATCAGGGAACCTGAGAAATTAGGCTCATTGGTAGAAGAGCATAGGATCAGAGAGAGCAATCAGTAGAAATTAGAGTGAATTTAAAATCCTCAGATTACTTTATTATCAACTCTTCCTTTGACCTCTCCTTCCAGAACTGCAGCCTGAAAATGTTATGCCAACATAAAGAAGTGAAATTGATGGGCTGTAAAGAGAACTGGGGGCTGGCCGTGCAATCGTAATTTTGTCTTGCTGTCAATTTTTCCCCTAAATTAAGTGATTTTGACCTTGGGCAAATTACTTAGCCCCTCTGAAGATAAGTGTCTTTACTCATAAAATGGGGATATTATACTTTCCACACAAGGCTTTATTTTTGAGATTTAAATGAAACAACATAGGTAGCACTTTTCACACTGGACCTTATCCATGCTATAAGTTCAATAAATCAGCATTTATTCTTAAGAAAAATAAGTCTATATAGCCAAGTTAGAGCAATTACTGGAGGCTTATTTATTTCTGTATATAATCTGCATATACATGGACCATATAACACCAATTCTTTCTCCATTCATGTGAGTTTTTTTTTAATGTGTATTTTTTGAGACAGAAGGACAGAGAGCAAGCAGGGAAAGGGCAGAGGGAGAGGGAGACACAGCTTCCGAAGCAGGATCCAGGCTCTGAACTCAGGCTCTGAGCTGTCAGCACTGAGCTCGATGCAGGGCTCGAACTCACGAATTGAGAGATCATGACCTGAGCCAGAGTCGGACGCCCAACCGCCTGAGCCACCCAGGCACCCCGCATTCATGTGATTCTTGAAGGGCACTATGAACTATAATAACCTCCAAATTGATAACTAGTCAAATATCACGTTTATTGAATATGAACTATAAATTAGCACAAATTAGGAGCTTTTGCCACAAAGACAAACCAGGCTAAGTTCTTGCTGTCTGGTGCTAACAATGAAATGGCAACAAGTAAAGCCCTCACATGCACACACACACACACACACACACACACACACAGAGGATAAGCATCTGGAATGCAAAAGGCATGTTTGAAAAATCCTTTTCCGTAAAACACATATTTTTTGTGTGTATATCTCTGTTGGTATCATTAGAACTTAGAGTCTTCCCACACTTGGAAAAAGAACCAGTTACTGGAGGAAATTTCCTTAAATGCTTGACTTTTGTAAGCATTTTACATCCCCAGTCAGCTTTAGTTTCCAAGTGTCACAAAGTAACATTTATCAAACCTTACGTGTACTTTCTTTTCATTTTAAAGGCAAAAAAATGTTGTCTTAAGCACATTATTTAACTGTAATGCAAGTCTTAAAATATCAGCAAATGAGTGAAAATAATTTTATGATGAAACGTCTATCTAACACATGCAATAAATGGATACATCTACCAGCAGGGTTTCAAGTTTTCAATAGATGTGTTTGTAAATTGTATAGTTATAGTTAATTAGCTACTGTATATTTAAAAGGCTGCCCCAGAGATCTTGTTAAATCTTGCTTTTGTAGCATTAATTATGATTCAATGAGACGTTCAACAAAATTAAATTCTGAATGAATCAAAAGAGAATTGTTCCCTGGAATGTTACTGTTAGGCCTACCAATGATCACAAGAATGTGGCATTATTGTTATTATTTCTTGTAGATTGGCCTCTTTTTTCCCCAAAATGTAATTTTGCAAGGAACTGATGTGCTTGGCAAATCAACTGCAGTTTATGAGACGTGCCTTCCTATCCTGATGTGTTCCAAAGGTCATACAGCAGGCATCATCAGGAAGGAAAACCCATATCAAAATCAAACACATACTATTTTTCAGTTGTGTAAAATCACAGTGTTCAAATGGAAAAAGGCCTGAACTTGGGCTCTTCTCCCTGGTAGCTGTATATTTCTGGGAACTTAGATTTATTTCTGAGGATCTCCTTCTGCTTTTATAAAAAAGAGGCAATTACACCAGTTTTAGTTACTTCACAGGATGATTTTGTGATTCACTATATATATATATATATATATATATAATATTGTGATTCAGCATACATATATACATATATATGCATATATACATACATACATACATATATATGTATGTATACATACATATACATATATATGTATATATGCATATATATGTATATATGTATATATATGTGTATATATACATTGCTATATGATATATATGTATATCATGAATAGTTTTTTTATCTGTCTCCATGGCTACCTCCAAATCTAATCTGTTGGCCTCGTTCTTAATGTTGACCTGGTGATCCTTAGAGTTATTCTGTTTTCTGGATATGCTTCGCCAGAAGCGCTATGTGGCAATTACCTGTACACTTAATGAACATGCTTAGATTATTATGTGGGCAACTATTCCTAATTCCACTAAATACTTCCATAGGTATGAAATGATCTTCCATGTAAATACAGTTAATGGAGTTTTTCAAACTTTTCACATTTCCTAATGGGTTTATGCTGATGAAGTTAACTCTGAGCTATACATCTGTGTCTGAGAGTTGCACCTCAAAAAGGAAATAATGGAAGGGCTCCTGAGTAGCTCAATTGGTTAAGCCTCCAGCTATTGGTTTCTGCTCAGGTCGTCATCTCATGGTTTGTGGATTCGAGCCCTGCATCAGGCCCTGTGCTGACGGCTCAGAATCTGTTTGGGATTCTCTCCCTCCCTCTCTTTCTCTCTCTCTCCCAAAATAAATAAATGAACATTTTTTTAAAAAAGTAAATAATGGAGCTAGAAATAGCCTAAAGAAGACACCAACTAAACTAGTAGCTCTAAAATATTTGTGTGTTCTATAATCAACAGGGAAGCTTACTAAAAGCAGACTCAATAGGGGCTTTACCAGATAGTCTGATTCAGCAGAAGGTGGTTTAGGAATCTGCAATTTTATGAAGCATTTGATATAATTTTGATACGTGGGAAAGAGTGACTAGTGCTAGTAAAACTATTTTGGACAAGCAGCTACACACATTTAACCAACATAATGGACTAATGTCAGAACAGTGGAGATGGGGAGGTGGCCATATCTAAAATCTTCACATAACATAAGGTGGCTTTAGTGATACATTTGTTTTCATTAAGCTCTTGGAAAAATTAGAAATGAACACATAATCTTGGCCTTCAGCTCCCTTTGTTCTACATTTTTTTCTTTTGGCCTTATTTCCTCTCATCATCTTTCTCTTTAGACATGGAAGGTGAAATGGTCCCTACAGACTGATTAAATTAACTTTCTCAAGTCCCGACATCAGAATTTTCTCTCCGAGATTGACTTCAGGTTCCCCGCTCTGACGTACTACATCCATTCTACATTGCCCAATCTTACCTGCAGAACCAAGAGAGGATTTCTAAGGATTGGATCCTGCCCTTACCATAAATGTCTCCCTGCTTCCATCAGTGAGCAAAAATTCACAAATGTCATAATCCAAAAACCAAAATCTATTCCGACAGACATACTTCACCTTAGACTCAGCTATTCCTAAAATATTTACATTGGAACTTGAGTTTCATAATTTGATCATTCCCTCATTGATAACAAGTACTAGAACTTTTTTTGAGTAATCCTTCACTGGCTTCCTCCATCCCTAGCCAGGTGTGAAGAACAAAGTCAACAGATGGAAGGAGATTTTTCTGTCCATGTGACATAGTGAACATAAGCTTGTGTGCTAAACTCCAACATGGTGGAATGAAGGCTATTAATTCTCAAAGTAATAAACAAAAGAGGAAGAAACAGGCAACTGAAATGTCTATAGACTTTACAGTCAGAAAGGGTCACGTTTGAATTATGCCTCAAGACTTACTAGTTTAATGTCCGCAAGCATATTCTTAACCTCACAAAGCCGTGGTTTCCAAATAAGATAAAACAAAGATGTTATATACTTGGCAACATTAGTACCGACATACAGAATACATTCGGCCAATGTTTATTTTCCTTGCCTTTTCCTCTTACGTCATCTGAGAAGATAGAGAGCTTACATAATTTATAGCAGGAATAGCAAATGCTGAAATTAAGAATAAGCTTTCATAAGGAAAGATTGCTCTGAAAAAAATGGTCAATCCTTATTTCTTTTACTTTTGTTTCTAAATTTTACAAATGTTCTTTTTCCATATGCAGCTTCGCAAGAGAATCACGTACAGTTAACTTTTCCCCACCTCTCTATGTTTATCTGGCCACTTATCACCCACCACATCAAGTATAGCTTTCTCTTCAGACAGGCTAACCGAGCCAATGTCTCAATACCACCCTGGCTGTCTCTCCCGGATCCGTGCAAGGGTGTGCACGGGCCAATAGATAGCAGTCACCCCTGAAAGGCACAGGTGAGTAATGAGGTTCAGTGTTACAGATCGGAGGCTGTGCTGTCAGGAGGAACAGACCTTTGCTGGCACCCCGGGAGCACTCTGTACTCAGTTTTAGAAATGCCATGGGTGCCATTTTCTTTTGTTAACGACTACTAACTTTTATTTCAAATTCTAGTGGTAATACAATGCATTTTCAAGTTAAGAGTAACCCTGAAAGAAGAGTGCTTATTTTTTTTCTTTCTTATATTGTACTTTGGATCACATGCAGTCAGTCAATCAACCTTTGCAGCACCCTGAAACCCGCAAGGGAAGATCTCATTGTTCACGTCCTTATTTCACTGCAACTGACGTGAACCACTCCAGGTGCGTATGGATGAACACACAGTGGGTGCCTCTTCTGTGCACTGTGATAGGCATTGTGAGTAAACCCAAGTGTCCTCAGGGAGCTGCCTAAAAAATGAGGGAGACAGAGTATAAACAAGGAATTACAACGCATGTTAGATGGGGGCTGTCAGGGACGCCTGGGTGGCTCAGTCAGTTCAGCGTTTGACTCTTGATTTTGGCTCAGGTCATGATCTCAGGTTTTCATGAGTTCGAACCCTGTGTCAGGTTCCGCACTGACAGGGAGGCAGAGCCTGCTTATGATTCTCTGTCTCCGTCTCTCCCTCCCCCTCTCTCTTTGCCCCTCCCCCACTCACACTGTCTCTATCTCTAAAAAAAATAAATAGCTTAAAAATTTTTTAAAAGATGGGGGTGTCAGGAAAAGCGTCATTCGCCATATAACTTTTGAGAACCACCTTAAAGAGTGTTGGGAGGTTTTGCACCTAAAAAAAAAAAAAAGGAAAACAAAAACAGGTGGCAGGTAGCTGAAGAAAAAGTGTTTAGTGGAGAAACAAAACAAATAAATGGAAGATTTGGAGAAGTGGAATAAATCAGCTGTCAGTATATAGAGAATAAAAATAAGTAGAATGGAGGAAGGAGGTGAAAGACAGAATGTGATGGTGGAAGGTGATGTGTTCTTCATGAAGAATGGTTTATAGCCCACTATGGAATTTGTGTGCGTTCAGTAGAAAAAAAATTTGAAGTGTAAGTGCCACAGGAGCATAGTTTGTAATAAGATCACTTTAACAGCAGTGTGGAAGGCTGATGATATTTGAAGCAGGGAGATGAGATGTGAGGGCTTGTTGTCATTGAAGAGCTTAGATGACGGAGGTTTAGACCATTGGTTTTCAGCTGGAGCAAATTCTCCCCCTCCTGCTCGACCCCTACCACACGCCTACTGGGGACAGCTGGTTCTATCTGCAGACGTTTTTTCTCATCACAGCTAGAGAGTTGACACCAGCATCTAGTGACTAGAGGCCAGTGATGTTGCTATATATCCTACAATACGGAAGAAAACTCCTCGTGACAAAGAATTATCCAGTTCAAAATGTCAATAGTGCTGAGGTCGAACACCCCTGGTCCAGTCAAAGGCTGTGACAGTTGAAATAGACAAAGAAGCCTGACCTTGAGGAACAATTCTGAAGAAATTTCAGGACTGAGAGAATGTAAGGAATAAAGAAAGAAATGAAGACATCCAAGAATTTGTCAGTATAAGAACTTAGATGTCCTTACCAAATGAGATACTTTCAATATAATAAAAGAAGATGACGTCATATTTTCAGGTGAGAGTTTCTAATAATCTATTATCCAGAAGAGATTGGCGGTTGGAAATAGATTGTTTAGTCACTGGCCTTTAACTTATAACTGAGAACATGGAATAAATGAAATTATTGAAGTAGAGTATGTATGGCTGTAACCAGAGTGGTGCATCAGAACCTTCTGGACTCAGAGAAATATTCTAACTTGGTGGACTGAAAGTAGGTCCGAAGAATATGTCTCTCGAATATGCTTTCTAAAGGGCTAAACAATACATTTATTTATTTTTTTTTTTTTAACGTTTATTTACTTTTGAGGCAGAGAGAGACAGAGCATGAACAGGGGAGGGTCAGAGAGAGAGAGGGAGACACAGAATCCGAAACAGGCTCCAGGCTCTGAGCTGTCAGCACAGAGCCCGATGCGGGGCTCGAACTCACGAACTGTGAGATCATGACCTGAGCCGAAGTCGGACGCTCAACCGACTGAGCCACCCAGGCGCCCCTAAACAATACATTTTTTAATGGTTCTTACATGGGAGTAAGAAATGGTGTAAAGAAAACAAGAATAGAAAATCATCTTTTGTGATGATATCTGATTTTGTAGAATTCAGTTTGGATTCATGGAAATATTTACATGAGAACAAAACAAAATAAAATAAACTAATATTTCCTAAAAATCTAAAGTGAAATTAAATAATACACCTATTTATATTTTGAGTTGGTGGCATTACAGCTAATCCATTCTGAGTGACTTTAAAATATAGTCATGTAACCATTTACTATGGACTGAATTGTGCTTCCCTACTGAAACCCACACTCCAGAAAAAAATCATATGCTGAATCTCTAACTCCCAATATAATGGATGATATTTGGAGATGAGGGTTTGGTGAGATAATCAGGTTTATTTTTATTTTTTTTTAATTTTTTAATCTTTATTTATTTTTGAGAGAGAAAGAGAAAAAAAACAGAGCACCTGAGGGGAAAGGGAGGAGAGAGAGGGAGACACAGAATCTGAAGCAGGCTCCAGGCTCTGAGCTGTCAGCTGTCTGTTCCTGCATGGGCTCAAACCCACGAACCAGGAGATCATGACCTGAGCTGAAGTCGGATGCTTAACCAACTGAGCCACCCAGGTGCCCCTAGGGAGATAATCAGGTTTAGACGAGGTCTTGAAGATCAAGCCCTCGTGGTAGAATTAGTACCTTTATAAGGACAGAAGGAGATAACAGAGCACTCTGTCTCTCTGCCATGTAAGGACACAGTGAGAAGGTGACCGTCTTTAGCCAAGCAGAGGGTTCTCACCAGGAATTGAATTAGCCTGCACCTTGATCTTGGACTTCCCAGTCCCCAGAGCTAAGAGAAAATAAATTTCTGTCATTTCAGCCGCTCAGTCTTCGGTATTTTTTATAGCAGCTTGAGCTGAATAAGACATATATGTGCCAAATAGGGTTCCTGTTTTTAGTAATCATATCAATGGTGGTTGTGGCAATAATGCTATTCTGAGAGTTGTATGTGCATTTTGAGCTAATATAAATGCATAATTATTCTTATATGTTTAAGAATGGGGTTTGGAGGATATAAAAATGTGATTCAGATATATGATTCATATGGTTAAGTAAGAATTCTTTATCAGTCATGATGTAGTCGTCTTAAAAAGTAAGTACATACTTTCTAACTCTGACTATTGAAAATGCATAAAATCTCAGCAGCAATTAACATTACCAGCACCAGACTGTGGTCTCTCAATACCTACTTTTTGGGAAAAGGAACCAAGATCCCCCTGGAGAAATGGCTAATTCTATGTCTGTTTCTTGGTTCCTTTTTTAAAAAGATAAATACAAAACAAAACACACATAGGTGTCATCATAGAAGCATGCTAGGGCATGGGTACATCATTTTGGAAACTGGTAAGAACAGGAAAAAGACCTCTAATAAAGCATTTAGTCTTATCTTTTCTATATACATTGTTTCTCAGAGCAAAAAATTAGTTGGATATAGAAAATTCTTTTAAGATAAATAGTCCAGCTAATAAATGAAGAAAGACTGTTAAAGTTAGAATAGCATCATTTTGCCACTCCAGTTGACATAATCAATCTAGGTAATAATCATTAATTGTTTCTCACTTTACAAAATGACAGACCAGCAAACATGGCATGACTCTGCCCTTCCAAAATACTCAAACCTGAAGCTAATTGATCATCTAGATTTATTTTCAGAAAATGCACAAGATGGAGTATGCAAAAGCACCTGAGAAGACAGTCAGCAAACTCCAGATGGGGAGAAACAAAAGAAACAACCCAGTTTCTTTGACAAATAGTAAGGAAGAAAGAGAAAGAAACAGAAGCCAGGAGAGGAGTAGGGCAAAAGATATTTTAAAAGAAACTGAAGAGATATATATCAACCACCAGCGGGGATACATAAAACTTATTCTAATTCTGATACAATCAAATAAGCTTTAAAATAACAATTTATGAAACAACATGGCTAATTTAATTTTTATTTTTATTTATTTTTTTTAGTTTTTTAATGTTTATTTATTTTTGAGAGAGAGACAGAGCTGGAGAGGGGGAGAGGCAGAGAGAGAGGGAGACATAGAATCCAAAGCAAGCTCCAGGCTTTCAGCTGTCAGCACAGAGCCCAATATGGTGCTCGAACTCACAAACCATAAGGTCATGACCTGAACTGATGTCAGATGCTTAACCGACTGAGCCACCCAGGTGCCCCATCAATATGGTTAATTTTAAAACTGACTGATGATATCAAGGAATTAATTCTAAGTTAATGAATGACCGTGGTATGTAATTATGTTTCAAAATATTCCTTTTCTAAAATATTCATTGATGTATTTTTGATCGGAAGGAAATATCCAAGATTTGCTAAAAATTCATTTGGGAGATTGACGGGTCAAAGTGGGTTTAGAAGAAACAAATTGGCTATGAACTGAGTATTGAAACAGACAAGAGTGGGTGCTGATTTTTCTATTCTCTATATTTTGTGTATGCTTGAAACTTTTCATAGTAATAAAGTTTTTGTAAAGCTTCTCAAATGATTGTGTTTAAGCCAGGTGATTACTGGTGCAAAGTAAGGATAAACAGAAACAAGGTAAGAATCCTAAGACTAGGAACCTGGATTTGAAGAATTTGCTGAGGGAGGATTAACATCAACCACTGACTCTCAGGGAGAAAAGGCAACATGACCTTTGGTGCAAATCAAGGGGGTGGTGGTAGAGGGTCCGAGAAGAGAAAGCTTTAGTCTCTGTACTCATAGAATTAAAAATGGGGTTATCCATAGGATTTTGTTACATATGACTTCTATCATCAAAGAAACTGTGTGTGTGTGTGTGTGTGTGTGTGTGTGTGTGTGTGTACATGCACACACACACATATACACACATGGACACACTAGTAATTAATTATATGGTTTTTATTTGATTCTCTTATAGTCCTTATAAATCTACCAAAGGTTTTGTAATGTATTTATTTTTTTGAAACCCTCTCATATCTCCCCTCACTGCCCTCCCTAAATCCCACCAATTTATACAGTTCTATATACTTAAACAACATGCTCAAAAGAAACATGGCAGACTTAGTGAAATTGAATTGGATTGGAAAAATGTGAGGATGCATATGAAAGGTAAGAACACGGACCTGAGATCTGGGATTACAGGAAAGGTAGGGAGATCCATCTGGATCCCAGGAAATTTTAGAAGTTTGCAGAGCCTTGATCCAGATTTTATTCACCCCCACTTTTTTATAATGCTATTCAAGGTACAAAAGAATTTTTATAGACTAAACATTGTTGAACATTACTTTGAAGTCTAGTATTCATGAGAAAATAATTTCCAACAGAACAGTTTGCTAAGTATGTGTGGAAGAGAGTAAAGTGGGTAGAATATGGTGTTGGGGCTTTAAGCCCCAAAGATATGTACGTAAGCCTCAGTCGCTACTTAGGACCAGCCAGTGATAGGCCATTTCCTGTTCCCCAAACTTACCTCAACTCACTCCCAACGATGACTAGATCTATGTCTGTACATTTAAAATGAACACTGTATGGCAAGACCCTTTTATAAGCTGGGCCTCCCTAAATGCCTCTGTGACTTGCTTTTCAGCGCATCTGACATGTCTAGTTTCTAAGGACAGCATGCAGATCAAACTTGGGTAAAAGGTCCAAAAGGCAGAAATATCCTCGTGATTTGTGACTATCTTGTGAGAAAACTCTCCCACTCCAGTTTACTTTTCTTTTTTCTTAACCTCTACGAAATGTCATTAGATTAAGGCTAATTCTGCAACAAGTCCGTTTTGTGTCTGAGTCTCAGTTTCCAAATTGGTCAAATACAAATATAATTGCTGATGAACCCCATACGATGGTGAGGCATGAAGTAACTATACATTGAACAATAAGGCAGAGTTAGGTGGACAGAAAAAACATGAAATACTTTTCAGCTCCTCAGTGCAGGCCTCTATGAACTCCCACTGCGTAATAAATATTTACAGCATCAGGCTTCATTTTGCACATTATCCTATGTGTGTGCCCCCAATTTAACAATTCTGAATCAGGAAGTAGCTCTATTCCCTCTGAAACAGATGACAACCTATGCATTGCATAAGTTTATACTTTCCAGGGCCCAAGAGTCTATTTAAACATGCATTGAACACTGGATGCCTCAATAGAGATGTCTTGAATTACCCCCAAATAATTGAGCCATTCAGAGAACTCTAGATTGTTTCACAGGGCACTGAAGCCTATGGTATAACATTTGCCTCGTGTGATGGGGATGTCATGTGACTTGGAACAAATGGTTTATAAAGACCAGAAAGTTAAGAGTTGTCAGAGTCTGAATGTGCCTATTGTATTTCAGTAATTGCCACTTAGTATTTGATTTAATGAAAGCTTAGAAGTAAAGAATGTTTCTATAGACAAGGCTGTTATGCTAATTTTTACTATACCCTTCTCTGTCTTCCCAAACTACATTCAGAAACCTCTGTTTTCTATTATAGAACCACTTTCACTCCCCCTGCTTTGTGCATACATTCCCAAATCTCTCAATGGCCTCATTAAAGACAACTACTGTAAATTATAGGGTCTCTGGTTAACTAGCTTGGCCTGTCCCGATCTAAAGATGCAAATTCCATTGCATATACTGGACAAAATTTATGCCTGTCTTCCATACATGTTAGACAAGCCAATCTTCTTTATAGAAGACTGTTGCTTGGTCAGATTGGTTAACTGCTTCCAATTATGTGTGTCTTGGTGGGAGCATATGTGTGCATATTTCAAACACCTTGTTACATTCTCGCAGGTCTGAGCTAGGGAAAAGGTGCTTCATTGCTTTTATAAAACACCCATTGATAATAATAAAGTCGGAGAATCTGGAAGGAGCTAGTTTCATCACATTCCGCCCTTCAAGTTATACAAGCCTCTGCAGGTAATGGTGGTGGAAAATAATCATTAGAAACATCCTATGGGAACTGAAATTCCAAAGCAGGGGCTAATTAGCCATCATTAGGGTATTACCTATTGTTCTATTGCTAACTCTATCTTGGACAGGTTCCAATACTTGAAGATCCAGGATCCAAATTTATTTTCTTATTAGTATTTATAATGATTTTCAGTCTATGCAACAGTTGGAAGTTAACTGCTTTCTTCCCGGCTTATAAAGCCACAATGCTCTCCCTCTCTCTCTTTCTCAATCTGTGTGTGTGTGTGTGTGTGTGTGTGTGTGTGTGTGTGTGATTGAATTATGGCAAAGAAGAAAAGAAAAAACAAAATCGACTGTCTCTGTAATCCCATACCAAGTACCTTCTGTGCTTAACACCAAATTAAATCTTCTGTTCTTTGTTTTCTTGTCCTAACAGGGACCAGCAGCCAAAGATGATGAAAATCTACAAGATAAATTATTCTGTTTTCCAATGAAGGTGTAGATAGCACAAAATTGTAAGAGAGATAGACTCTGCAGACAAGTTTTGAAGAATATCAAAGCCCCAGGGCCTTCTGAGAAGACACTCGAGTCCCTAGATTATCATTTTTAACTCCTATAAAATCATTTCAAATCCTTGGAAAGGGAATAATGAGGGGGGTTAATAGCTAAAAATGGAAATATGAATAGTACTTTCACTGGATTGATTTAAGCATTTAATGAATCAACGTAGAACTAAAGCAAGCTTATTAGCAAAAGGGGAGAAAAAACATAAAAACTATAGAAACAAGTGAGGGTAACACTTTTATGTCTGTAGCAGTCAGGAGTGGCTTCAAGAATAGTGAAGGTGACAGCTGTCTTCAAGGTTAATTTAAGGAGTACTTGGAAAGCAAGAAGCCTCAGGTAACTCTTCCATGGATTTGCCACTTATGCTTAAAATTGTGGTTGGAGAGAAGAAAGCACCGTGCAGAAAAGTACCTCTGGAAGAGGTAGCCTGTATCACTTATTCCAAGGGAATTACTTTATTAAATAATATTCAAGGCACGTTTAATTTCAGAATGGGTGGAGATATTCTGAAAACATAAGCAGCAGTTAAAAACTGAGAGATGGGTCCAGAAGAAGTGGGGACTGCCAGTTAACATAAGTAAGGAATAGGTTCAACTGGGATATTTAGAAGCCATGAAAACTGCAAAGATTATGTCACCTCTGTCGTACATTATGCACAAAACTACTTCATAGATCCAGTAAATTCCAAAGGGTAATCATCTTGCTTCCTCTTTTGAGCTAATTCATCTATCCTACTGTCTTGTGTCCTCTGCATTTGCTTCGCCTGCCTATCCAGTATGCCACAACAGGCAGAAGAGGATTTTAGTGGAAGAATTGTACTGGAAGGAGTCATAGACAAGTCCTGTATGTTTCCAACTTTGCACTTTCACCAATGACTGTTTGATTTTATGTAAAACAAAAAATGCCCTCCAATAACCTGTGTCTCTTAGTGGAAAAGAAATTCAAGGCTTATAGAGACACTGCCCAGGAAAACACAGACATTTTTACCGCTGTACCTGATGTGAGAGGCATCAGACTAAATCCTCAGCCTCAGTTTCCTTATCGTTCTATATTATGTATCTGATATTCCTTGGGCCTTGGCTGATGAGGATATTAGGCAATCATGGACAGGTACTGATGAGGTCAAGAAGAATTTCACTACAGGTGCAACCTTATACCTCTTCTGAACCAATAATGCCAAGACTCACCTAGGCATCAGAATTTCCCAAGGGACTTGACTCCAGATTTGTTGAATCAGAATTCCCTGGACAAGAGTTCTGGTCTTGCAATTTTTAATAAATTCCCCAGAGAATTCTCCTGCTTTTAGTCTGGCACTTTTCTGTGGCCTGACACTTGGGAGCCACTGTTCTTTATTCTGTTGTTTGTTATGGGCCTTTTATGTTTCATGCCATAAATCATATTCCCAAGAGCACTTTCAACAACTTTTAAACTCTTTTCTTTCATTTCTTTTAAACTCTCATTTCCTCAATGCCCTTTGCCTGTCGTAGAGATCTAATTCCCAACCCACATACATTTTCCAGTGCTTTCAAGTATATCTTACAGCAGATCCTCAATGTGTCTGAGTTGACAGAAGGAGTGGAATCTCCCCCTCTGTCTGTAACCCTACAAGGGCCTCCCTGGTTAAGCAACTCAGCCCACAGATTTGCTGGTACTGAGTCTTAAAGGGAAGGTCAAATATAATGTCAGAAAATCGTCAGCTAGTCATACCTAATTGTGAGATTCATGGCAGAACCACAAAAATAAAGTATTGAGTGAGAAGATATAGATTCCAGTTCAAGCATTTATACGGATTTGTTGAATGACTCGAATGACTCCGAAAAGTCATGGAATCTCTCTGAAACTGTTTCTTCATGTGTCACTTGGGGATTTTATGATCTGCTTTCACTTCATCTAAGGGTGTCTCAAGGATCAAATTAGTAGAAAGTGCCACCAATTGTAAGGCATTACCTTGAATCTAAGAAACAATTCGAAGACCACTCTTACAACCTCAGGGTCAAGTTTGTTTTTTAGGGTTTTTTTTTGTTTTGATTTGGTTTTGGTTTGTTTTTGCAAATCCTCCCACCTTCTCATTTTCAGTGATTCTTCCCATGTGTGGAGATGGAAGGACCTGATATGTCTGAGAAGTATTTCTGGTCTAGAAATCTAGTCAATGGAAAGGAAATAAAGTACAATTTCTACTTTTTTTTCTCCTCGTATTACTTTCCCAAAGTCATTTGGACAAATAACCACAAATGAGGTGTCTTTAAACCATAGAAATTTATACTCTTGCATTTCTGGAGGCCAGAAGTCCAAAATCCAGGAGATGGCTGGGTCAGGTTCCCTCTTGAGTTTCTAGGGTAGAATCCTTCCTTTCCTCTTCTAGCTTGTGGTCACCAAGCAATCCTCAATGTTTTGGTTTATGGAAGCCCAACCCTAGTCTCTGCTTTTGTCCTCTCATGCCCTTCTTTCCTATGTGTACATCTGTGTCCAAATTTCCCTCCTCTCATAAGGAGAGAATTGTATCCAGCCCTACTCTAATCCAGTATGATATCATCTCAATTTGATTACGTCAGCAAAGACTTTATTTCCAGATAAGGTCACATTCATAGATTTTTGAGTGGTCATAATTTGGAGGGGACTGTTCAACTCAATAAATTCTTATTGATTGTTTTTTCTCCTTTTTCTTGAGCTTCTTTATGTACCAACTTTCCAAAGCATTCTACTTCTTATCATATTTTATTGTAAAAAATAAACACATTTTTTTATCTTGGGAGATTATTAAAGGCTTTAAATGTTCCTTGGAGGTATAAATCAGTTTAACTGTTAGTGAGGAGGTGGGATTGCTGTGAGAAGCAACTAAAACATAGCTCATGATCTTTATTTAGGTCGATGAGCTACAGAACATTTTCTAGCTCTGTTAAAATATTTGAATAAAGCTCATGAGGCAAAAGAGAATTACAAATTTTCCTGGTGAATATCATATATGTGGACAATGAAGCTAAATCAATTCATCAGGAAATAAATCTATGTCTCAATAAAATAGTTTTTTATAGCACTAACAGATCTAGAGCAAGTTCAATGTTTTGCTTATGAGTAGAACCAAAACCTCATTTCTGGGAGAAAATCCAATGGAAAAGGAGAAGCTATGGTTATGGAACTTAACATTTAGACATCACAACATTTTATAAAGGATTATTAATTTTATTGGAATGTAAGCATTTGAACCTGATCACTAAAACAAGTCTCAGTCTATCATACTTTTCTTTCTTCTCTTACCAGGAAGTTCAGAGCTAAGTTTAATTGTGCTAAGACTATATCTCTTTTAATGATAGTATAAAAAAAATCTATTGGTATCCTGGAGTTCCCCTCCTTGTCCATTTTCTAATCCTATCGTTTTAACAAAAGTGTGGCATATGTTTTTCTACTTTATTGTCAAATATACCATAACAGGTATATTAATTTGGTGATAGAAAGTATTAGGCTGAAGAGCTACATGAAATTGACTATGTTCAACAATTTGTATCCATACCAAAGATAACTGTATATGATTCAAACATAAATAAATAAATTAAATAAATAAATAAATAACAATAAGAAAATAATATCCATCAACAAAAATTCTCCACGAAGTTCGTCACATGTCTTTTCCTGACATGGTTACTAGAGGATTATATGTGGGGAACTCATTCAACCTTCATTCATTCATTAAACAAATGTTTATTGAGCATTTTCCATTTGCTGAACACCATGAAATGTGCCAATATAACAGGTAAAACAGACATTTATGCCCTTAAATAATATAACTTGCAACTCAACTGGAGTGAAAATCATGGTAGTCAATTTTTTAAACACTCAAACTACATTTTTTATGTGAAAGGTAAAAGTCACTTATATCAAGGGGTTTTAAAATGGAGCTGGGAGGCCATTAAGGAGTTAGACCTTATGCATATCCTCACTGGGTAGAACTATAAACTTTTGAACTGGGCCAAACCCCAAATAGTCTAAGGTCTCAAACCTTAGATAAACACCTGCAGCTTGCTAGAGTAATGGACCTTTGCTTAGCAATAACCATAGCAACCAAGTATGTTTAGCCAAGATTGGTTTTCTGCTGCCAACACCAATCGAAACTGTCTGTAAACAACATATAGGATCATTTCCTTTTTGTTTTTAAAACCCCCTGACTTTCGTTCCCTAGTGGGACACAATTTGGGTGCTACCTGAATCTGTGTTCCTTGAACTGCATTTCTAAGACCTCAAATAAATGTTTTTGTTCTATCTCAGTTCTGCCTCTTTTCTCCATCCATAATTGAAACCTTTACGATGCTTCAAGCCCCGTGCCAGGCACTGAGAAGCAATAGTGAACAAAACATAAAAGATGATCCCTGCCCTGGCATTCTGGTAGTTTATCGTGAGCTTACTCACATAAAATTCAAAATTTGCCTCTAGTGATCAATCCTTTTAAAAAAAGAAAGCAGAGTATTAAAGGAATTTAGAATAGAGGGGATCTGATCTCATTTTATGGGCTTCATCAAGCTGAAGGTTGAGCAGGAATGAACTAGCTGAAGGTATGAGCGGGGTATTGTGGAAGAAGGCATCCTTGTCCAGGGGAACTGCTTGCTCCTGGAACTGTAAGAATGTGGGGCTGAAGTGGGAGATTAGAATGAGGATAGAGGGATCAGGAATTTAGGAGAAGAAGGGCCTTGAAGTCCTTTTTAAGATCTTAGTCTTGATCTAGACATTCTAGAGAAGCCATTAACACTTACGCAGAGGAGTTTGAGAATCTAATTTGCATTTTAAAAAGGCACCTCTGCTGGAACAAAGAAGGAAAAGTGGAATGGAAAGTGCTGTTTGGCTGGAGGCTACTGCATGTGAATTTCACATTGCATATTGTCTATACATAAGGGTGCATATGCTATTGTGTAGAGGCCTGACAGGAAATGGGTGATTGGTGGACCCAGCAGGGTTACCCGTAGGCATAACCAGGGACGTATCAACCAGAGTCAAAGTGTGTGGGACATGGATTCAAGATCAGGTCCAATAAGAGCTTCAAAGGGCAAGTGAGCTTCTCACTGAATCTGCAAATCCTTATGAACTATCATGTTGTATCATCTAAGGAGGCTAGAAGGAGAAGTAGAGACTAGACAAGAATCCAGGCTGCTCCCCCATTTGTGTGTATTTATAATTTACCATCCTGGGCCTCAGTTTCCTCATTTGATATATGGGAACATAATGCATTCTCTACTCCACAGAATGAGTGTTTTGATCCTACAACAAAATGGAAAAGAATTTTGACAAAAGAGAGAATACTGTAAAAAGGTAGGTTATTATTAACTTTTTGCATAATTTTTGACAGCTTATCTTCCCGAAATATGAGAGAAAATAGGACTGAATATGTTCCTATGCTCAGAGAAAAATGACATTATTGTCTCTCTTCCCATTATGTAACTTTAAAGGTTTTAATTCAGAACATTTTTTTGTAGAGCTCTGCACCCTGTGGGTGCTAAATAATTACTTGTCAACTGACCTGTTATTAAATGTTACTTTTAATCACCTTGCAGAGAGAATTTAAAGTAGGCTACGGAAGGACAGGCTCGATAACCTAATGGATCTTAAAATGTCTGGGAGTCTGCTGCATTGCATTTGAATTCATAAGCTATCGGAGCTTAATTTCTTTAGAGAGAAACTAGTGCTCAATGAGCTTTTTCTACAATAAAGAATTTTGAAAAAAAATCTTTCAAGGGAACAATTATTTCTCTCACAGGATAACCTTTCCTTCAAACACCTCTAGTTGGTAAAACTTCCTAAGTTTTAGAAGGAAATGAGTTCTGTAGAATTATATCTGCATTACCTTTTTTAAACAGAAGAAAGGATAGAGATAATTGGAAAAATTGTTCCAAGACAAATCCAAATTCCAGGGCCAATTTTACAGAATCTCTGTCTGCACACCGAACATTTGGTTTGACCAACCCATTGGAGACGTCCTTTCCAACTTACAGTGGCTCTCTGACTATGCGAGCCTCCAGGTAACTGGTATGGCGGTGTGTAGGACTGTTTTTATGAGTTGAGGTGAGTCACAGTATAGTGTCCCTTCTGGATTCAGGTAAGCTTCCTCTTCAAAGGCAGAGCAATACTCTGGAGCCTTTGGCTAATGGGGTCTCGTGCTCGACTTTCAAAAAGCCATTATCAAGTAAAATTGGGAACCGTTCCCATTGTTTTTTTCTTGGTACCGAACTCTGGATGACTTGTAAATATCTAGATGACTGAATTTTTTAGATTCTGGAATTTTTCAAACATCAAACACATACTTTTGGAGTTCAAGATAAATGCAATACACAGATAACCACCTGCCAGCAATGAAACATTACTGAAATTTTCTAAGATTCTATGTTCATCATGTGTTCATCTCTGTTCATCATCTGAATAGTGGGCATATTAGTGATGCCAAACCCATATGATTATTGGCAGGATTGGAAAGCAAACTCTCAGCATGTCCTTTAATCCACTGAAGTACCCAATGTATATTGGCTGTTGTCCTCAGCGACTTCTAAGGGTTGTAATTGGAATGAAAGTTATCGATGTACCGTGGCTTCCAATTACTGCTAGTTTCCTCTCCTTAAGAATTTTTTCTAAGTAATGACAATCATAGACATTTTTCTATTATCTAGTACAGTTACAAAAATCACATATTCTAGTAAATTAAATTATCACATATACTTAAACAAAGATCATCCATTACCATTTACATATGTACAAATTCTACTGAATGAAATTTTTATATTATCAAGGTACTCAAAGAAGTGTAACACCCCTCATATCCTCAAGGTCAATGTTGTGATTATTATACATATTCTTATACTAATATACTGGATGATGAATAAGAGAGTCTTGATTAATAGAATACTATCTGACAAAACAGCCATTGTGACAAAGCACCCGAGTTAGAATTTTAGAACCGAAATAATACCAACATTATAAATCTAATGTCTCATTTTACTAATGGAAAAATGATAATATATACACATATACTTACACATACATATATATATATAGTATAAGTATATACGTATAAACATACATATATATTAATTAGTTATTTCAGTTTTTTGTTTTCATATAAGTTTTGTTTTGTTTTCATATAAGAACTATATATATAGTAATATATATATATACACTATATATACACTAGTTATATATATATATATATATATATATAGTTAATGTCCAGTCTAATTTGTTCATCTGTGCCCTTGGGGTTGACATTAAAAGAAGCCTATTTACTTACTATGTACTACTAAACTGTAAGACCCAAGAGATTATGGTTGTATTGGTTTTCTATTGCTGCATAACTTATCACAAATTTACTGGCTTTAAACAATACTCTTGAATTACTTCATAGTTTCTGTAGGTTCTAAGTCTGGGCAAGCCTCAACTGGCTTTTCTACTTATGGTCTGTATTAGTTTGCTGACACTGTTATAACAAAATGCCACAAACTGGGTAGCTTAAAACACAGAATTTGTTTTCTCATAGTTCCAGACACTAGCAGTCTATGATCAAAGTGTTGGAAGCTTTGATTTCTTCTGAGACCTCTTTCCTTGCCTTTCAGATGCCATTTTCTCTGTATCTGCACATTGTCTTTTCTCTGGACATGTCCCTTCCTGGTATCTCTATGTCCAAATTTCCTCTTCTTTTAAGGACACCAGTCATTTTGGATTGGGCCCACCCTAAGAGCCTCATCACAGCCCATCACACGGTCTCATATGACCAAAATAAATGTGTTATATGGAGCCATACTCTCACATGAATTTTGTGGGTCTTTTCCAAACTCATTGGTGTTGACCAATCCATTTTGGCTGTTGTTAGAATGGAACAAACAAACAAACAAACAAAAACAAACATTTAGAGATGAGTAATATATACCCAGCTCAAAAAATATCTCTTTAGAATAATTTTTCTTATCAAGAAGCTACCAGACGATTTATCAAATAATAAAGAAGTCAAACTCTGGAATGAGAGTTATGTATTCATTTACACACACACACACACACACACACACACACACACACATATATACACACACATATTTATTTTAGATCATACATTTATCTATACCCATTTAAAAAAATAAGCCTTCGGGGTGCCTGGGTGGCTCAGCCGGCTAAGCGTCCGAAGCTCAGGTCATGATCTCATGGTCCGTGAGTTCGAGCCCCGCGTTGGGCTCTGTGCTGACTGCTCTGAGCCTGGAGCCTGTTTCAGATTCTGTGTCTCCCTCTCTCTCTGCCCCTCTCCTGTTCATGCTCTGTCTCTCTCTGTCTCAAAAATAAACGTTAAAAAAATTAAAAAAAAATAAATTAAAAAAATTAAAAAAATAAAAAAATAAGCCTTCAGTGGAGCTTGATATTAATTTCTGGGCTCCCCTGTCTATGAAATTGTTACATCTCTTAGCTAGTCTGGCCAATAGATGACTTTCGTCTTAATTCCAACACCCAACTGTTCTGGGTTTTTTTTGGGTTTTTTTAATCCTTTTTTTAATTTTTTAATTTTTTTTAAATATATGAAATTTATTATCAAATTGGTTTCCATACAACACACAGTTGTTGACTCATCCCAAAAGATGCCCTCTTCAATACCCATCACCCACCCTCCCCTCCCTCCCACCTCCCATCAGCCCTCAGTTTGTTCTCAGTTTTTAAGAGTCTCTTATGCTTTGGCTCTCTTCCACTCTAACCTCTCTCTCTCTCTTTTTTTTTTCCTTCCCCTCCCCCATGGGTTCCTGTTAAGTTTCTCAGGATCCACATAAGAGTGAAAACATATGGTATCTGTCTTTCTCTGTATGGCTTATTTCACTTAGCATCACACTCTCCAGTTCCATCCACATTGCTACAAAGGGCCATATTTCATTCTTTCTCATTGCCACGTAGTATTCCATTGTGTATATGAACCACAATTTCTTTATCCATTCATCAGTTGATGGACATTTAGGCTCTTTCCATCATTTGGCTATTGTTGAGAGTGCTGCTATAAACATTGGGGTACAAATGCCCCTATGCATCAGTACTCCTGTATCCCTTGGGTAAATTCCTAGCAGTGCTATTGCTGGGTCATAGGGTAGGTCTATTTTTAATTTTCTGAGGAACCTCCACACTGCTTTCCAGAGCAGCTGCACCAGTTTGCATTCCCACCAACAGTGCAAGAGGGTTCCTGTTTCTCCACATCCTCTCCAGCATCTATAGTCTCCTGATTTGTTCATTTTGGCCAACTGTTCTGTTTTGAAGCCACTTTTTAAGTGACCTACTTATTAGTAAGTTTTCCTCTGAATGTATACACTTGGTTAATAACTATCAAGCATTTACCAGTTGCTTTTATGGAAGTGTTTGCATTGCTTTCCATTATATGGTGCAAAACACTTTTAGACTCAAAAATACTCAGTAAATGGAGTGGATATGTGATAGTATAACCATCTTTCCCTTTCTCTCTCTGTCTGTTTCTCAATCTTTGTTCTTTCTGTTGTATGTATGCTCTGTGTTTCTAATTTTGTTATATGTGGTTTGATCTTCACATGTTGAGATGAAAAGAAATGCCTCTTCCTGCTTGTGATCCAAATGAAAGTAGAGGCTTCACTGGGCAAAAGCAAAGAAACACTACTGCCCATTCCTTGAGGTGAGTGACAAATCTGTCCCTGTGCCTCTGTTCTAAAGCCCCTTAGTTAGCTTCTCAGGTGGAATGTGACCATTTAGCAACTTCCTTCTAAGTCTTCTAGATGGGTCAGATTCTAATTTTATTAGGTACTTGAGTATCCTAATCGCAATAAATTAAACTTTGTGTTAAAATGATGTTTAAAAAACCCCTCTGTTATATTTTTTCTTAATTCTTAGTATTTTTCTTTAGTCTGCTTATTCTCCAGTCCACTCAAATTTCTTTTTCATTCCCCCCAATTTTTCTTCATCCTCGTTAGGGTGTTCTTTTGATTATTACAAGTTCTTTTCATAGTTTTTGAGAAAATCTCAATGCAAGTTCCTATCACTGCTAACAGTTTCAGACGACTCGGACTTCTCGCAATTTAGACTGCCAGTTCATCAGCTGCTCTCAAATTATGCAGAAAAAGAAAAGTTATCAGATAATCACCAAATGGAATTAACTTTGAATCTGTAGAACTAGTTAGTTCTAGAAAGTTTTGCATATTTCTATAGTATTCATGAGTATTTTGAGAAGTAAGGAGATCACACTCCTGCAGCTAGTGTATTGGAATACTCTCTCTGGTAAATGGCAAATCAAGTGCTCTCAATTCATTAGCATAGTAATCTAAATTCTTTATATCAAGTCGTAATTTTTCAAAATTACTATGTCAGAAAAATCCAAACATATAGATATGGAAAAATAAGTGTGGTTGACACATTTTCGTTTCTCTAAAAGATTTCCTTTTCCTTTTTTATTTTTAATTTTTTTTGTCCATAACATAATGTTTTATAACATTGTGGATCACTTGTTTCAGAATCACCTAAGTGGATGTTTAGTTTGGTTTTATTTGTTTTGTTTTTTCAACCCAGATATATATGACCAGCCTCTGACCTACTGAATCAGAATTCTTGCAGAGAGACTTTGCAGCATTTTCAAGTTTATTAATTCATTCAACCAATATCTGTCTACGATGTATCTGGCAATTGTCCAAGGTACTAGGGATACAACCGTGAACTGATCCTGTCTACTCCTCCTGGAGGGAGACGGAGTTAGAAATTTCAATTTCAAATAGAATAATAAAGGAGGACATCGCTGAGACAAAGGCATGAAGGAGAAAAGGAAGCCCTCCAACAAGATTTGTAAAGGCAAGGACTTGCCAGGCAGAGGGTTTGGGAGTTGAGACAGGAGCTGTCTGGTATGCCAAACAATAGCAAGAAAGCCAGTATAGCTGGAGGGGCTGACTGCTACAGAGACAGTGTTGCTGTGTCCATAAGAGAATGCTTTCTGGGGACAGATCGCCTGTGCTTGTGTCAGCCTATCACATGCTGTGTGACCTCGGGCAAGTTTCTGAATTGCTCTGGACCTCGGTTTCTTTATCTATAAAGTGAGAATACTACTTAGACCATGATTAGGTCATTATGAAATTTAATGAGCTAATATTTGTAGCTGCTTGACATTTGCATTAGTCAGGATTCTCAATTGGGAAAAAAAAAGTGGGATTCTCTAGTGAGACAGAGCCACAGGACATACACAGATAGATATAAGAGGAAATTTATTTTAGGAATTAGCTCACGTGGTTATGGAGGCCAAAGAGTTCCACAGTCTACTTCTGCAAGAGGAGGAAACAGGGCAGTCTCTGGTACAATTCGGTCTGAGTCTGAAGGCTGGGAGCCAGAGGCCATGGGTGTGAGTCCGAGAGTCTGAAGGCCCAGTAGTTCTGATGTCCAAGGGCAGGAAAAATTGACATCCCAGGTCAAGAAGACAAAAGAGGAAAATATTTACCTTTCCTTTCCTTTCTGTTGTTTTTGTGTAATCCTTCAACGGATTAGAAGGTGCTTACCCACAGCGGTGAGGGTAGCTCTCTTTACTTAGTCTACTGAATCATATGCTAATCTCTTTTAGAAACCCCTCCACAGAGGTACCCAGAAGTATGCTTTACTAGTTCTCTGAGCATCCCTTAACCCAGTCAGGTTGACACAAAGTTAACCATCACAACCCCCCTTAAAGTAGAACAATAATAGAAAATGAGGTCAGAGGGTAGGAAGCACCAATATGTAGAACATTCACTTTCACTCTGATTGAGTTGGGAAACCATTATAGGCTTTCAGCAGAAAAACTGTGAGATATGACATACATTTTAAGTAGGACAAACGTTTGTATTTTGTTTCATTCTCCGTTAATGAACTCTTTGAGAAGAAACACTTTGAAATATAGATTCAACTTGTCACATTTATTTTATTTTATTGTTGTGGCTGTCAACATCTAAATTGCAAAAAATCTCTTGGGTTTGAAATATCCTCAGATATGGCTTAGGGTTAATTTATTCTCCATCACCTGTCATGTAATCCTACTAATCAGTAATGAAATACCACTCATATTTTGCCCTGTTGCTACCGCCTAATACAACCTATTATTTCCAAAGTTCTTGACCCCTGGTTTCCTCATCCATACCACAGGATATACATATTTTTCCAGCTTGTTTCCCTTGAGAATCAGCTGAGAAAAATATATATGAACTCATTGAAATCAGCAAAATGCTATAGAAATAAATGTCTTGTCAGTCATGGCCTTTTTAAGTATTAAAGCACTGGGCTACTTAACTTCACTACTATCTTTTTAAGGTGGTAAAACTCATTTGAACAGAAAAGGTCTGCTTATTATTTCAGACACTGGGCAAGGTTATCATTAATGCATCACGGTAAGAGCCAGTCTACACTCCCTGGAATATTAGGGAGTCAGACTGGTCAATTGCAGGGGCGTAAGGAATACCTGTTATGAGTCAGCTCCTCGACCATGTTCACCCCTGTCAAGCTGGCTCTCTATTCTTCCAGAACTGCAGTTTGCAAAAGTACCCATTCCTATTCTTTCTGAGTTATCCCTCAGAAGAATGAGGACCGTGTCTTATTTGTTTATTTACAAATCCACCCATTCTCTACATATACTTTTGGAATTCTTGTGGTGTGCCAGCCACTGCTTCATGGTCTACTTATTGTTTTTTCCCTTCACTTCATGAATTACTAGTTATCTGAGGGTTGATGTTTTGGATCTTGAGTACTTAACCCAGTACCATAATCACTGAGTACCTAGACAATTGTAGAACTACACTTTGCCTAAAGAGAAGGCAAATGTGGCCTTAAGGAATGTACGTTGTGAGTCCTACAGTTGCAGACGGCTTCAAATACAGCCATCTGACCCAGGGTTGATGCTCATGGTCACAGGCTCATTGGGTGTTTAGGATGAGGATGGAAGTGGACTAGAGACAAGTTAAGTGTTTGGGTGATATTCAAATAATAGAGAAGCAGGTCACAGCCTCTTCATCTCAAGATTAAGCATGAGGAAAGAGTACGCACAAAAATCAGATTAATTTGCAAGGTAGGGGAATAAGTATATTATTATATACTTGTAACTAAGTATTCTGGGACCTTGTTATGTTGACTACTCATTAAAAACTGGGCAATATTCTCTTACCAAAATGGATGTCTCTTCTTTTCAGTTACTAGTTTCCTACACGCCATTCTTTTTTTTCTTTTTGTCTGCCATCAAAAAGAAATAAATTTGGTCATAAACAGCAAGTGTTCAAAGTTGCCAGCTGGATGTTCTACTTCTGGGCAATGACAATGACAATAAGAAGAGGGTGATGAACAACAACAGCTCGTGTTGCTGATAAGACCCAATTAAAGGGGCAAATAAGGACAAGTGTTCCACTTGACACACACACACACACACACACACACACGCACTCACCCGACTGGTCAGATTTTACAAAGTTGCCGTATTCTTTTTTCAAGTGCCTAACGTTGCCAGAATTCCTGGCATGGCCAATTGAATTTTCCACAGATTGATCCCATCATGCTGAAAATATCCAAGCCTCACATGATGATGATGCCAAACACAGACGTGGTCCTTAGCCTGAGGCATAAGGAGGCCAGCCCCAGCGCAGAGCTGCATGGCAGCATGTTGGAATGTTGTCTGGAGCAGCATGATGGGGCCTGGAGACAGTTTCCGTGGGAATTCTAGCAGTAGGCTCCAACCCTTCTAACATGGCATTTCCGTATGAACTCATGAAATGACACAGAAAATACATCTGTGCTCACCTGTAGTCCCTCTCTTGCTGTGATATTTACTGAATTATACTTCCAAAGTCTAGTGTCTCCAAACTACTCAGTATCCCACTATGAATGAGTTTAGGATTCTTTACTAGAATCACTCATGACCAGTTAGCTTCAGTTTTCCCAAGCAATCAGTGATTTTTTTTTTAACTTACCTCAGGTGCAAAATAATGATGTTTTCACTTACTCACTGAACCCAGAGAAGCCTGTGGTTTCCCGGGTGTCAGTACCATCAACGGGAAGGCAGTAAATAAGAGGGTTAGAATAACAAGCCTGAGTTGGTGAGGTCTGGGTTCAAATCCCAACCCTGTCTCAAGTCTGAGAGTAACATGTAGCCAAGCTACTTGAACTTATGAAGCTTCAGTTTTCTCAACTGCAAGAAAAGACAAAAAAAATAATTTCTGAGAGGGTTCTTATTAAGAATTAATGAGGGGAAAAAAAGCACATAAAACGATTGGTGCATAGTAAACGCTCAGAAAAGTTATGTGGTATTATAAATTCTTTAAGCAAAAGCATTCCTAACACACAATTAAATGCCATGTAGATTTGAATAAGATTTCTATTTAATTCATTATTAACGAATTAAATACATAAGAAAGTAAAAAAAACAGGCTGAGCTTTTCTTTCTTTTGTTGGGTGTCATATTTTACATTATAATTAAAGCATTATTCAAGACTAATTATACTCTTGATTTTTAACTCCGGTTTTGTTGATGATGAAAGTTAAGAGAATTTTAATCCCCAGGGTGGAGAGGGTAAAATGGCTTATTACTTGGCAAAAGAAAGAGAGAATAAGAAAGTTATTTATAGCCATCAACCAACAAAGTGCATGAGTTTTCATCAGAAATGATCGGTTGGGGAGCAGTTTTTGAGAACTCTAAGAGATAAAATAGAAGAATATAAATTGTTATAAGCACTCCACATTTTGTCCTGGCTGTGACCACCAACTCATTTTGTCAAATGTCTGTCTGTGCCCCAGCCTTCTGGTTTATAAAACGATTCTACTTTCCCTTATTTGCAAGGCATGGCTAACACCCGACATCTATTTTGGAAGTATTGTCACTCTGGAGGTTTTGCAGAGTAAGATAGTTTACAGCAGTAGGGAAGCTAAGTAATTCCAAAACCACACTTTCCAGTACAATGTAGATGTCAACATTACACCAAATACACCCATTAACTGAAAACCCTGCTTTTAAATCAGCCTGTTCATGCTTGTGGCTTCGTCTGCTTATGTGAATGTATTTGTGTTCACCGCCAAGTTCTGCTTTGAGTTGGTGAACACAGATGCCATAATGTAGGCTGGAAATACTATGTTTTGAAAAAAAAGTTACATCCTGAATTCCTGCCTGCACCCCTGTGTGTTTTATTCTCAATTGAAATGTTCATATAAAAGGAAAGATAATTATGTGATTCATTTACTGGTCGAGAGCAAGGAGGGTGTGAGTTCACAGAACTGTTGCATACCTTTGTTGGACTTTAGATTTCTTTTAGTAAGCATAGCCATTTCAGACAGGAGATACTAATAAGGCTCTTTTTTTTTTTTTCACTAATTGCTGCCAACAGAATATATAGGAAAATAAGACTGCTCATTTCTGATTTGCTTGTCCCAGCCTTGTTACTGCAGATGGATCTCAAGAGGACCATTGAAAGTGAGCTACTCTTTGGAAATAAGTGAGCTGACCTCTCCGCCTCCCCCCCCCCAACACCCTCTCCTCAAAACAAACTAGTTCACATGAGAACAAAAGAATGCCTTCTCAGAGCCTGAGTAAATAAAAGCAACTATCCTTCATAAGTCAAGAGTTCATTGGACCCCCTTTGTCAGATTCTTAAGATGAATACAGAATATGTGACGATCATCCATTTTGTTGTCTTCCTTCAGGAGGAAACAGAAAACCTAACCACCATCACATTTATGTAAATGAGAATAAGCCTCTTGTAACCAATTTCCCACCAGCCTCCCCAAAAACATTTTGAGGGACATTTGCTCAGATTTCTATTGCTGTGAAACAAACTACTACTGAACCTGGTGGCCTAAATCGACAATCATTTTATTTGTTCATGATGCTACGGGTCAGGAATGTGGGCAGAGTCCAACCTTGTGGCTCCTCTGCTTCATGTAGTATCAGCTGGGACACAAACAAGGCTGGAAGGTCCCAATGGTCTCGTTCATACACTGAACAGATGGTGTTGACTAGGGGCTATGACTTCAAGCTGACTTCCATTGTCCTTCATGTGGCTCTCTCTGTTGGCTACTTAGACTTCTTCACAGCACAGTGGCTGAGTTTCAAGAAGGAACATTCCAGGACGGATGAGAGTAGACACTTGAAATCACTTAAAGCTTGACCTCATGAGTTACCTGGCTTCACTTCAGTATAGTCGAAGCCTCATTCTGTTAGTCATTCCCTATTCTGATAGGCAAAGCCAGTCATCATATTAGCCCAAATTCAAGAGGAAGAGGAACAGACTAACCCTTTCAAAAGAATAAGTATCGCAGAATTGGAGGCCATCTTTAATCCACTACAACTTATGAAACCAAAACCAGATATAAAGTTAGCTGTAGAAAGTAAATATTTGCTTCCCCAAGTTTGATTTTTGACTTCTATTTATTTTATTTATTTACTTTTAATTTTTTTGTTGTTGTTTATTTTTTGAGAGAGACAGAGACAGAGTGTGAGCAGGAGAGGGGCAGAGAGAGAGGGAGGCACAGAATCCGAAGCAGGCTCTGGGCTCCGAGCTGTCAGCACAGAGCCCGACACAGGGCTGGAACCCACAAACTGTGAGATCATGACCTGAGCCGAAGTCGGACGCTCAACCGACTGAGCCACCCAGGTGCCCCTTGACTTCTATTTAAACACCGAATACTCTAAAGAGTCACAGAGCTGGGGGTACCCTCATGGAAACATACTCAAGTGTCAAGACTCAAAGCAATATGTATTTGTAGTCTTATTTTAAAAAAGACTTGTTTCAGATGGAAGGAACACATTGTTCAAAAAACCCTTTACTTGTTCATAGGGTGCATTCCCCCCGCCCCGAGATAGACTTAGAGAATGAGCCTACATACAGTAGACTTAGAATGTTGTCATCTTTCTGTAATGCTGAGACAGGAAACAGTACAGCTAAAAAAAAAAAAACAAAAAGAAAACAAATAGGGGGTGAGGTGGGCTGGGAAATATGTCTGGTCAAGTATATGGCACTATGCCTAAAGGAGAGGAAAAAAAATCTCTGATTTTGTCTGACACTCTAGTACCTGTGCACCTGAGTCTAGGTGCAATCAGATAAGCCTGAGCATTTTGCTTAGTACAGGTTTGACAAGTCAAGATGCTGGTAAAGATTCTTAGTGTTGATTCTGCTGTTAAATTCAAATAGCATGACTAAACCTAACAGAATCTGAGGCACACTTTTAAGATTCTCAGCTCCCCTCCCTCTTCCTCCCCGAAAATATGTGCATTCCATCTGTCTTTTTAAATTTTTTTTTTAAGACCGAAGGCATCCCTGGAAGGTTATGAAGTCTTTTTTGTATTATTTCGATTTAACTGGTGGGGAAATAGGTTGGTGATAAGTGATTTGCTCAGATTTGACAGTTAGAGACGGAATTTTTTTGAAGCTCTTGTCTCCTGCCTCTCTGTGAAGTGATCTTGGTTTCCGGCCCCCCCCCCCCGCCTCCCCCCCACCCCGGCAGATACACAGAATAGTTATTATATGCAATTTACTAAATTCCCAAGAGAACAAAACCTTACCTTTAATTAATTGATGATGCCAAGTTCAAGAGATATTAATGATGTTAATTACTAACCATGTAGTATTATTTCTTAAGTCAGGGGTAAGGGGCTTTTGGTCTTGATGATAATTACAGCAAGAATCACTGAGGCTAGAAATGCATTTTAAAATAATCTCTAGATAAACTGAGGGTTGATGGGGGGGGGGAGTGGGCGGGAGGGGAAAGTGGGTGATGGGCATTGAGGAGGGCACCTATTGGGATGAGCACTGGGTGTTGTATGAAAACCAATTTGACAATAAATTTCATATTAAAAAAATAAATAAAAAATAAAATAATCTCTAGTCATCCACTTTGTGCCCTGTCTTTCTAAAATCTTCAGCCTCCATGTGAGGAGGGAAATAAAAGGAAATGCTTTCAGAGGGTGGTAAACTGGATCTCTCACCTCATTTAAAGAATTCCCATCTTCAGTGAATTGTTGTCATGTGGCCATATGAGCCCAGCGTTGCCAGATCTTTTGATATTTCAAATAAGGCCAGAAATCCAGATTTTTACATGTACTTTCCATATTTTTTAAAATGTTAGCAATGATACAGAATACAAAGTGTGTGGGCCAGTTCTCTGGGGAGCAAAATGAAGAAAAGGCAAAAACAAGGACACACATACAATTGTGGGGACATTTCAAGTACCACGTGTGAGACTCTAGTTTGAGCTTCCTTAATGGCTTTTGTTCTTTCATATAAGATATAAAAGATATTGGAATCATTTTTCTTGTTTCCTTTCACTGCTTCATAAGCCCCCTAAGCGAAAAACACATAGAAATACACAATATGTAGACATAAACGGTACAACACCTACATATTCATACAAACAGCGAGTGTGATTTTGTGGTGTCATAGGTTCCATGGTCTGGTAGATTTCAAAAATGACCGTAACATCTTCCATTCCTCTGTGTCTATCCATTTTCCACATCTCCCATCAAAAGGAAGTCTCCTTCTAATGCCCTTGAATCTGGGCTTGATCCTCTGACTTATTTGGTTATTGAAACACTAGCAAACATGATGGAAGCAAGGCCTTGAAGAGGGTTTGTGTTTGCATCTTGTACTGATCTGTGGAACACTTCTCCCATCATGTGAATAAGTCCAAGTTGGCTTGGAACCACATGGAGGGAGTGCTACCTACCCCAGCTAATCTCGTATGCTCGGTTTGCCAGCTGAACTCTACCTCTGTACCAGTTGAGTCAACCTAGTCACAGGGAGCCACCTGGCTGACCCGTAGAATCATAAGAAATAACAAATGTGTGCTATTTGAACCTACTTACTGTTTCATGATACTAAAACAAAAACAAAAACAAAAAACGGGGAGCCTGGGTGGCTCAGTTGGTTAAGCGTCCGACTTCATCTCAGGTCATGAACTCGCGGTTTGTGAGTTTGAGCCCCGCATTGGGCTCTGTGCTGACAGCTCGGAGCCTGGAGCCTGCTTCGGATTCTGTGTCTCCCTCTCTCTCTTCCCCTCCCCTACTTGTGCTCTGTCTCTATCAAAAATAAATAAATGTAAAAATAAAAATTAAAAAACAACAGTGGGCTTTAGGGATAATAGTTTATGTCATTCCATAACTATGTGATATTGGACAAGTTCCTTGGATTTCCCTAAATTCCAATTTCTCCAATAAATTACTACCTAACATATAAGAATAAAAAGGCATATACTTATATCAATATCTGTATCCATCTATCTATCATCTATGTATCTGTCTGTCCATTTGTCCACCTCTCTGTCCTCTATGTAGTTATTCTATTAATTAGTTAGAACTATTAATATAGATCTTGGTGTTAAACTTGACAGAAGGCCTTGTCAGCTATCAGTGACCTTTCTCCTTTGTTAATTGTGTAAGTACCCTATATTGTAATGTTGACGGTTCCTGATTCCAAGGCATAGTTGTAGTTTGTGCTTGTGATGCTCTTGTTTTTGTTTTTTAATTTACTCTTAGCAACAACCTTGCCTGGCCTGTAAGGTAACCTTCCAACAAATTAAGAAATATTCAAATTGAAACTCGGAACTCCAGCAGTTGTTTTCGGAAACAAAGTTAATGATGCTGGAGGCATATGAAACCAAGTACATTGTCTTGCACTCCTTAAAGAGTAAACATTTTCCTCCAGCTCCTAAGTGAAACAAAGGCACAATCTGGATTGAATAGCTGCCCAATGTTAAGGCCTTCGATGAAAATATTATAATATTTTGGAAATAGATTTAAACGACAATTTTTGAGTCTGCCAGAGGTGTATTTTCATAGGTGTTTTTATATGTATACCAGGAATAAAGCTGTCAAAGGCAAAGGGAAGATCTAAGAAGCGATGCTAATCAAAATCACGGTATCTTGCAGGAATGCTTTTTACAACACCTTTTCTCCATCTTTGAGTTCCGATGCTGATCAAATTAAGTCAAGATACACTGAATATTGTGAGAAGGAATAAAAATACCGTTAGGGTTTTAGAAAACAGATATTCCTTTGTTTCCATTTAAAAACTCTTCTTGGTTATACATCAAAGCTATTGCTTTTCTCACCCTTGATCCTTTACAAAGTTTGACCCTCCACCTTCCAAAATGCTTCCATTTTATTTTCCACCTGTCTTGTCTCTCCTTTGTAACCCTACTACTTTAAATATGTGCTTTTATTTTTTTCTCTTCTTCCCAGCTTCTCATGCCCCTCCCTAAATATGGAAAGAACCCATCTGTACATATGTTTTCTTCTTTTTTTAATTAAAGAAAAAGCACAAAACTAAACACAAAAACACACAAAACCTAAGTGGGTCATATTTTATGCAGAAGTCCAAAGCCAAGCTCGCTGAGAATTCTGCCCACCTGATTAAAGCGTGGCTCATATCCTCTTATCCTTTTTATGCATGTCTCTGAATACGGTCTTTTTGGAACCAAGGGGTTGGTGGATTTTAATGGTTTTAAATGATTTCCTGTTGTGTGATATTCTACCGTTACAGTTTGGGATTTAAAAATAACTAACTAACTAACTAACTAACTAACTAAATAAATAAATAATAAATGTGCTTTCAGTTGGTAAAGCAACTCCTTTGTTCTTCATTCTTCCTCTCAAGTATACGTGGGAGTTTCTATTATCACCCACATCTGGTCTTTGAAACCTAAAATTCGAACTATAAACTTGCTTAAAAAAATACATGTGCACAAAAACACAGCTGTCTGTAGGTTTCTTTTGATCCCACTGTAAAAGAAGCTACATGTCATTTTCTTGATTTGAGGCTTTTCGAAGTGAGGGAGCTAACAGATCACGGCTTTTCTCCCTTCTCCTTTTCATCTTCCTCCTTACAGCACAGCATGTGTGAGAACTGTGGGCAAGAAGACACTCTTTCATGCATTAATGATTATGCTACATTTCGGTGGAAAAATAATTTGGACAAACAGGCATCCATTCACATTTTGGGGCATCTTCTGAAAGACACCAAATGTTGAGGCTGTTTCAAATTTGCTTTTCCTCCCGGGTTGTGTTTTGAGAAGAGAGGGAAGTGTTATCCGAACTTATTAGGTGATCAAACTAATTTCAGAGTCATTTTAGTGGCAGATGAAGGGCCTATATTTTTGAACTTGTCAAATGGTTCTATGATAAACCTATGAAACTCTTTCAAGTTCTTCGTGAAATCAGGATTAATGCCATATGCCATGTTCCTTGTTTATGCAGAACGAAGCAAAAACTAAAGTTAGACCTGCCAGACCTGATGTATAGGAGATTATACAGTAAAATTAGGTCTGTCGAATCTCGCCATCCCAGTATAGACACAGGAAGAAAAAATGCCAATAGTCTTCACACTTTGTTTAAAAGATCATTTCAATTTTTCACAAACATTTTTTTTTCCTAGAGATGCAAAAAAGCAGCAAAGCAGGAGTTCATTTTCTTACTTTTTAAATGTGAAATTTATGGTCAGATTGGTTTCCATACCACACCCAGCGCTCATCCCAACAGGTGCCTTCCTCAATGCCCATCACCCACTTTCCCCTCCCTCCCACCCCCTTTTTTTTAAAATTGGCTCTAGATGATTTTTTCTAGCCATTTGCAGGAATTACAAATAAATTGCAATATATGGTAAGTGTGCTTTGTGATGATTTGATATGCGTATACATTGTAAAAGGATTCCCACCATTGTTACCTAACACATGCATCACTTTTTATTTATTTATTTATTTATTTACTTACTTACTTACTTATTTGTTTGTTTGTTTATTTATTTACTTAGTGGGGTCATTTAAGTTCTATTTTCTTACCAAATTTCAGTTATACTACAGTAATGTCAACTGTAATCACCATGTTATGGATTCAACTCTCCAAACTTATTCATATTATGACTGAAAGTTCGTACTCTTTTCCAGTCTCCTTATTTTCCTCACCCTCTGGTCCCTGTCAAATATTATTCCGCTCTCAGTTTTTATGAGTTTGACTTAAAAAAAAAGTGATATTATGCAGTTTGTCCTTCGTTGTCTGGCTTATTTCACTTTGCATGACATCCTTTGCTTTCGTCTATGTTGTAAAAAAATGGCAGGATTTCCTCCTTCTTAGAGGCTGAATAATATTCCACTGTGTGTGCATATATACATGCAAGAGCATAAATATCTCTTTGAAATAATAATTTCCTTCCCTTTGCAGGTATACCCTCGTGTGGTATTGCTAGATCATAGGTGTAGTTATATTTTTAATTTCTTGAGAAACTTCCATATTTGGCCTTTCCATAATTCCATTGTTTTCTATAGTGGCTAGACCTATTGACATTCCCACCAACAGTGTGCAAGAGTTCCCTTTTCCTCACAGTGTTACCAGAATTTTTTAACTCTTATCTTTTTGATTATGGCCATCCTAACAGGTGTGAAGGCTTATCTCATTGTGGTTTGGATTTGCATTTCCATGATGATGAATGGTGCTGAACATCTTTTCATGTGCCTGTATATCTTCTTTGGAAAATGTCTATTGAGGTCCTTTGCTCATTTTTTGATGGAATCACTTAGTTTTTATGCTATTCAGTTACATGGTTTCCTTGCATAATTTACACATTAACCCCTTATCAGATATGTGGTTTGTAAATATTTTCTCCCATTTCATAGTTGGCCTTTTCATTTTGCTGATGGTTTCCTTTGAGGCACTGAAGCTTTTTAGTTTGATGTAGTCCTGCTTAATTATTTTTGCTTAGTTACCTTTTCTTTGGTGTCAAATCCAAACACTAATTGCAAATACAGATATCAAGGGACTTACGTCCAATGTTTTCTTCTAGACATTTTATGGTTTGGGGTCTTATGCTCCAGTTTTCAATCCATTTTGAGTTGATTTGTGTGAGTGGTGTAAGATAAGGGTCCAGTCTCACTCTTTTTTGCATGTAGCTATCCAGTTTTTCCAACAGCATTTGCTGAAGAAATTATCTTTTTTATTGTAAATTTTTTGTGTCTGTGTTGAAAATCAATTATCCATATATGGATTGGTCTATTTCTGGGCTCTCTGTTCTAATGCATTGATCTTTGTGTCTGTTTTTATGCCAATACCACTCTGATTTGATTACTATAGTTCACAACGTAGTCTGAATTCAGGAAGTAAGGATGAATTCAGGAATAAAGGATGCCTTTAGACTTATTCTTCTTTCTAAAGATTGTTTTGGCTATTAGAGGTATTTTGTGATTCCATATGAATTTAGGATTTATATATATTTTTTTCTTTCTTTAAAAAAATATCATTGAAATTTTGATAGGAACTGCACTGAATCTGTATATAGGTTTGGGTAGTATGGACCCTTTAACAATGTTTCATCTATTTGTATCTTCTTCAATTGCTTTCATCAATATTTCATAGTTTTCAGTGTTTAGATTTTTCACCTCCCTGGTTAAATTTATTAAGTATTCCATTCTTTCTGATGCTATTGTAAGTGAGATAGTTTTTTATTAATTTCTCTTTCTAATAGCTCATTATTAGTGTATAGAAATGCAACTGATTTTTGTATATTGATTTTGTATCCCACACTTTATTGAATTTGTTTATTTGTTTTAAGTTTTTGGCTGAAGTTTTTAAGGCTCTCAACATAAAGTCATATCATCTGCAAACTGAGACAATTTTAGCTTTCCCTTACCAATTTGAATACCTTTTATTTCTTTCTCTTGCCTAACTTCTTTAAAAAAAAACTTTATTTATTGAGAGAGAAGGACTGGGGGAGGGACAGAGAGAGAGGGAGAGAGAGAGAGAGAGAATCCCAATCAAGGTCCTCACTGCAGGTGCCAAACCCAACAAAACGCTCCATCCCATGAACTGTGAGATCATGACCTAAGCTGAAATCAAGAGCCAATGCCTAACCGAGACCCCCAGGTGCCCCTTGCCTAACTTCTACTAGTATTTCCCAGTATGATGCTGCATAAAAGTGGTGAGAGTGGTCATCTTCAACTTGTTATTGATCTCTTAGAAGAAAAGAGCTTTTAGCTCTTCACCTGTAAGTGTGATGATAGACTTGGCCTTGCCGTATATGGCCATTAGTATGTCAAAGTAAATTCCTTCTATATCCATTTTGTTGAGAATTTTTATCATGAAAGAATGTTGAATTCTGTCAAATGTGTTTTTTTTCCTCCATCTATTGAGATGATCATATGATTTTTATTCTTTATTTTGTTAATGTAGTGTATATTACATTGACTGATTCGTGATGCTGAATGCTCTTTGAATCTCTGAAATAAGTTCCACTTGATCATGATGTATGATCCTTTTAATGTACCATTAAATTTGGTGTTTTTGTATCCATATTCATCAATGGTATTAGCTTGTAATTTTCTTTTTCTTGTAGTATCTTGTAGCATCTGGCTTTGGTATCAGGGTAATGTTGGCCTCATAAAATGAGTTTGAGAGTGTTCCTTCATCTTCCGTTGTTTTGGAAGAGTTTGCAAAGTATTGATATTAACCCTTCTTTAAATGTTTAGTTAGAATTTACTCATGAAGTCATCTGGTCCTGGAACTTGTTGGGAGATTTTTGATTATTAATTTAATATGCACACTAGCAGCTGGTCTGTTCAAATTTTTCTGTTCCTTCATGATTCAGTCTTGGTAAGTTGTATGTTTCTCGGACTATATCCATTGCTTCTAAGTTATATAATTTGTTGGTATATAATTATTTATAATAATTTCATATGATTCTTAGTGTTTCTGTGTTATCAGTTGTTAATATCTACTCTTTGATTTCTGATTTTATGTATTTGAGTCTTGTTTTCCTAAGGTACTTTAGCATAAGCCTTATAAATTTTATCTTTTTAAAAGCCTCTCTTCATTTGATTGATCTTTTCTATTGGCTTTCTAGTCTTTATTTCAATTATTTCCACTCAGCTATTTGTTGTTTCCTTCCTTCTATGAACTCTGGGCTATTTGTGCTTCTTTTTTCTAGTTCTTTGAGATGTGAAGTTAGGTTGTTTATTTGAAATGTTTCTTGTTTCTTAATGTAGGCAGTTATCACTACAAATTTTAAGAAATGCTTTTGCTATATCCCATAAACTTTGGTATGTTTTGTTTCTATTTTTATTTATATCAAGAAGCTTTATGATTTTCTTTAAGATCTCTTCTTTGCCCTATTAGTTATTTAGGAGCATGTTGTTTAATCTCCACATATTTGTGAATTTTCCAGTTTTCTCTTGCAATTGGTTTCTAGTTTCATGCTATTGTTGTCAGAAAAGATATTTGATAGGATTCCATTCTTTGTAAATTTATTAATATTGTTTTTGTGGCCTAATGTGTTATCTTTCCTGGAGAATGTTCCACATGTTTTTGAAAAAAAAAAAACATATTCTGGCGCTTCAGGGTGGCATGTTCTGAGTATGTCTTCAGGGCCTATCTGGTGTAATATGTAGTTTAACTTCAATGTTTCCTCATTAATTTTCTATTTGGATGCTCAAGCTAGCCACTGTTGGAAATTCAGTAGTAAAGTCCCCTTTTGTTATTGCATTGGTAACTATTTTCTCCTTTAAATCTGATAAGATTTGTTATATATTTGATAATGATAAAAGGGTCAATTCTTCAAGAGTGTATACAACTGGGTGCATGAACATTTATAATTGTATATCCTCTTGAAGAACTGATACCTTTATCATTATATAATGACCTTTGTTTCTTGATAACATTTTTGCCTTGAAGTCTATTTTTTTCTAAATAAGAGAGCTATCTTTGTATCTTTTGTTTATTTGCTTGTTTGTTTCTATTTGGGTGGAATATCTACTTTCAGTCTACACGTGTCCTTGCATCGGAAGTGAGCCTCTTATATGCAGCATATGGGCAGTTCGTTTTTACCACCCCCCCATTAAGCCACTCTATGTTTTTGACTGGAGAATTTAGTACATTTACATGTATAGCAATTATTGGTAAATATAGGCTTATTATTGGCATTTGTTAATTGTTTTCTGACTTTCATTCCTTTTTCCCTTGTATTCTTTCTTGCTCTTTTCTTTTGTGATTTGATGATTTTCTGTACTGATAGTATTTGATTCTTTTTTCTTTATCTTTAGTGAATCAACCATATATTTATGCTTCATGGTTACTATAGGGCTTACACGAAATATATTTATTACAGTCTATTTTAAACTCATAGCAACTTAACTTTAAATACATACTAAATCTCTAAATTTTTACAATCCTCCCATACATGTTATGTTTTTAATGTCATAATTTTCTTCTTTTTATACTGTGTATCTGCTAACAAATTGTTATCATTACAGTTATTTCAATACTTTTGTCTTTTAACCTTTATTCTAGAATTTTAAGTGATTTGCTCACCACTATTTCAGTATTAAAGTATTCTGAAAATAACTACCAATTACCTTTTCTGGTGATTTTTATACGTTTATGTATTTTCCCGTTACTGATTTTATTTTATTTCAACTTGAAGAACTCCCTTTAACATTTCTTGTAAGGCCAGTCTTATGGCAATGAATTCCTTCGGCCTTTGTTTTCCTGGGTGACTCTTGAGCTCTCCTTTAATACCAAAGGTAAGTTTGCCAGTTAGGGTATCTTGATTGACAGTTTTTGTTGTTCCTGTTGTTTATTTTATTTATTTATTTATTGCACTTTGAGTATATAAACCCATTCTTTTTTGGTCTGCAAAACTTCCCCCAAAATTCCCACTAATAATCGTTGGAGTTTTCTTATATGTAGCAAGTTGCTTTTCTCCTGCTATTTTTAAAAATTCTCCCTTTGTCTTTAACTTGTGACAGTTTAATTATAATATATCTTGATGTGGGTCTCTTTAGAATCACCTTATCTGGTATTTTTTTGGACTTCCTGGATCTGGAGTCTGTCATTTCCTCCAAGTTAAAGAAGTTTCTTGTCATTATTCCTTTAAATAAGTTTTTTGTTCCTTTCTCTCTCTCTTCTTCTTCTGGGACCCATAAAAAGCCAATATTGGTATTATTGATGGTATTCTATAAATCTCTTAAGCTGTCTTTACTTTTTTCCATTCTTCGTTTTCTTTTTGTTCCTTTGATTGGATGAATTCCACTTCCCTGTCATTAAGTTCACTGATTCTTTCTTCTGCTTAATGTAGACTAATGTTGAACTCTTTCATTGAATTTTTAGCCCAGTTCTTGTATTTTTTAGGTTTATGATTTCTGTTTGGTAGGGGTTTTAATATAATCTCTTTGTTGTAATTCTTATTTTATTCATGTATTTCTCATAACCTTGGTGAGCATATTTGTGATCATTTGAACTCTGGGTAAATCATTTATCTCCATTTCATTAAGATCAGTTTTTGGAGATTTATCTGCTTTTGTTTTTAATATTTTCATCTGGTGTTTTGATTTTCCTTGTCTCTTTATGTTGCTTTTTGAATATTAAATAAAATAGTCACCCCTTCCAGGTTTGACAGACTGGTCATGTGTAAAGGAACCTTGTCAATCAGTCTGGTCTGAGCTCCTGCTTGTTTCTGAAACTTTTGTGATTATCCAATCTTCCTTCTTGCTACTAATGGCTCCTGGTAGTGAGAAGTGTGCTTAGACTTTTGTAAGTTTCCCAATGGGAAGCTTGTGGTAAGCGCCCAGATGCTGGCTGATTAGTAGCTAAACCCTCAGGCAGCAGCTGGGATGTATGCAGTCAAAGCCCTTGCAAGGAAAAACTGGGAGATGGTCCCCTCTGTGCTGAACCACGGTGAGTGCTAGCATTACAGTTCATTCCTTCTTTGTTTGTTATAGTTGTGTGGGACTCATGAGCACAAAGTCATTGGCTTTCAGAGCTAAGCAATTTGGGGTCCCAGCCACTGGTTGACAGGTTTAAAAGTTTAGGTACTAGATGTGTGGTCCAAATCTTTTCCTCCTCAGGGAAAAGCTGGGAATTAGGGGTTCCGTCCCAATTGTCTATCATTGTACCCAGGTGGAGTTTATGGCCAGAAGATGTCTCAGCCTTTTCTACCCATTTCAGTGTGGGTGTTTTCTCAGTTGTCCAACATGCAGGAGTCACACACTCTTTTCTGGATCTCTCTCTGGGGGAACCGCTCCACCCGTGGTTACATATTTGGTGCATCTGCCAGACAAGGGAAATTCAGGTGGCTTCTATGTCACCATTTCGATAAAGAGTTCTAGAAGAAATGCTAGAATCCCCTAGATAATGTTTTAATGCAAATATGTTAATTAACTTTTTAATGTATTTGCTTTAAAAGAAAATTAAATTATACAGATCACACACTTTTTGGTAAAGTAGATAGATAGACCATGAAACAGATTTTATAAATTAATAGTGCTCTTAGATTGTTGCCTTGTAATTCTTGCCTCATTAATGGAGTAAATTTGTTCTAGCAAAATATATTTGTTATGTTTTAGATGGTAGGTTGCAATATTTGGATTATCGAAGGCTAAAACAGCCTTCAAAATCTTGAGTGGCATGGGGGGAAACGTATTCATTGTAGACTTTATGCTTAAAGTCTATTTTTTTCAAAAATTAATACAAAAAAGTGAAAAACAAATTTAAGCGTGAGTTCTTTTATAGTTTCTTTTTTTTTTTTTTTTTGGTTATTTGTTCTAAATTTCACACTCTATGTATGAATTACAGCCAAGACATTTTTGTTTGTGATGATAAATTAAAAGATTTAGTAAATGGCAATAAATCTTGAATTTATAATTCCAAGTGGTAAGATGGGAATTCTCATAAGTTTTCAACTGAAGCTTGGTTTCAATTATTATTTTTGCTTCCTTTATTACTCTCTCTACCAAAAGATTATCATTACACTTACAGGCAATTTGGGGTAGTAGTGAGCTACCAATATTTTCAGATAGCAACTTAGTTTATTGCTATGAAAGAAAGATCATATTCTTTAGCTCCTTTTTCTATTATGCTTCATATCCCATATTCCCTGTACCTGCGTGTATGTATCTATGTACATGTGTTATACTACATATATATAGTTTTCTTACTTTTTGTCTAAAATAATTCTGTACGTAAATTGATTGTATTGCACTAGATATAATAAACCATAATAATAGCTTAAAATATTTTTCAAAGTGCTTTTCCATAGGGTAATATGTGTTCATAGAATATTAGCAGTCTATTTGAGGTGTGATCACTTGTACATGAAAAAATATTGAATGCAATAATAATATGTTGATTAAATAATATTTAATGAACTGTGTAAATAAAGGAATCAATGAATTATTTTAGCTGGAGAAGACCTCCCATCAAAGTCATATCTTTGGATGAATTGTGACGAATGTGAGACACATGAGTTCCTGGAGAAGTGAATTTATTATGGAGTGTATAGAAAGATAGGAGCGAGGGACATGTAAGTCCTGCCGTAGGTGACCAATCTTTGTGCCATGTGGAAAAAAAGTTTTGTTGGGGATAACAACAAAATGAACCAATAAAACCACCTTTTATTGTATTAGCCAATAAAACCTCAGTAAATAAAAGGATATAATTGAGGTAGCTGGGTGGCTCAGTCGTTTGAGCGTCCAACTTTGGCTCAGGTCATGATCTCATGGTTCATGGGTTCGAGCCCTGCCTTGCACTTGGTGCTGACAGCTCAGAGCCTGGAGTCTCTTTCGGATTCTGTGCCTGCCTCTCTCTCTCTGCCCTTCCTCACTTGTGCTCTGTCTTCTCTCTCTCTCTCTCAAAAATAAATAAACATTAAAAAAAAACTTAAAGGGTATAATGGTGAGAGGTAACTCGAATGTTCTGTGAATAAAGTGTTACTTATATTTCCTAAAATTTTGCAATGCTGCCTTCGAGTATATGTAGCAAAATAGCATTCTTATTGCATACTTAAACATCTTGGAGAACTTACTTTAGTGAATAGAAAAGAATGGCATCTAAGTAGGACACTAAAAGCACATACTTTGACATTCTTAAACAGGTGCAAGGATGTGAAAAAAAGACATTGCCAACAGGGAGAATAAAACAGCCATATGCTCAAGAGAGGGGAAAAAACTGGTTGCCTGAATCAATTTTTATTGATTTTAGATCCTAATCATTTAGCGACAACTTCACATAATTAACCATGCTTCCAAAAGCCCATTGCTTACTGCCACCCCTACGAGTGAAAGTCAGCTGTCAGCAACAGCTGGCTCTAGGAGCCACACTCTTGCTTCTGAAAGATCACCGACCCATCACCTCTAATGGCCTTGTATAAGATCAGCTCTTTGCTCCATTAAGACTATTCCATACAAGCCCAACTTCCCTTAGATAATCAAGTCATATGGTTTAGCTTTTCCTTTCAAGTATTGAGAGGTAGGCTCTTCCTTTGACTGGAAGATACGGAGGTATGAAGAAAATATGTAAGTATTTTTTCTAAAATTTTTATTTCTTTAAAAAATTTTTTAAATGTTTACTTTTGTTTTTGAGACAGAGAGAGACAGAACATGAGCAGGGAGAGGCAGAGAGAGAGGGAGACACAGAATCAGAAGCAGGCTCCAGGCTCTGTGCTGTCTGCACAGAGCCGGACGCAGGGCTCAAACTCGTCAACTGCAAGATCATGATGGAGCCGAAGTTGGACGCTTAACTGACTGAGCCACCCAGGTGCCCCATAAAAATTTTATTTCTTATTAGATGATTAATAGAAAAGTATCCATTATGAATTCTGAAACTGGGGGATTGATTCATTCAAGAAACTCTTACTTGGTACTGGGAACAATAAAGAAAATGCATGTTTTCAAAAAGCTCAGACACTGAAGCTAATAATTACAATTCAGTGTATTTACTATAATAATGGGGATGGGCTTGATGTTACAGGAGTACACAGGAGGGCCATAAAACTAAAGGTGAAGGAAATCCGAGAAGATTTACTTCTGAGCTCCCTCTTAGAAATAATAATAATAATAATAATAGGCAAATGGAGAGATGGCCATTAAGGATAAATAACTAAACCAAATGGATGTTGAGGGAATTGAACTGAATCCAGTGTTGCTATCACATAAAGAAAAAGCAGAGAACTCTGAAAAAATGAGAGAGGTAGGTATGGGCTAGATCTGCCATCAGTGAGGCATGATGAGAAATGGACATGGGGGGTTGGAGAATGGAGATGATGGAGAAATGATTGGGGAGCAATATTAGGAGACAAAGGAAACTGGACATGCAGAGAAAGGAGGAGAAAAGCAGTCGCTGTTCAGCAAGGCGAATGACGGAGCTACCAAACGCAATTGATAGGAGAGGTCATGGGTCAACAACAGTAGAGTTTATCGTGTAAATCTTAAAAATTGAAATCAACCTTAAGCTCTCTTTAGTATTTCTAAATTCATTTCACAGATTGCTTGATATTTGGAGGTGACATCCCTTTTCACATGTTTCAACAAGCTGCACTAATTCTTTTGGAAAAGGAATATTTTCCTTGACCGTCAAATGCGAGACCAATAACCGCACCATGAGATTCAACTTCTTGAAGGGTGCAACTGAGCACACAAAATGTCGGAGAAACTGGCAAATATTTAAACTGTATGCATGCTTGTTACGTGTCATTGGACTTAGTTTGGAACAAGATACTACCGATGTTGCAGTGCCTACTTGGTCTTTGAAATACAGTAAGCCATTGTTTGGTGTCTTTTTACTCCAGGTATCCTTAATGTGAGGTGGCTATTTTTACCCCCAGGCAGAGGTCTTTGAGCAAGTGATTTTATAGCTGGCGTTTTTACAGATTTAAAAGCAGACCTGCTGGAGGTCATACCAAATTAAAGTTTGCTTAGCACCAAGGACAACAGTTCAGACTGCATCAATACGGGAAAACACAGGTGTCTAAACAGAAAGAGATTAGTTTACTTCTCATTCAGCAAATGTGAAAAATGGTTCTTTGTCATATTTTCATGAGGTAAAAATCACTTTTTCTAAGGTCTATGGTAAGTGTTAACAGGCTTTCATCTTTGTCCTGACTTATCAGTTGGATATGTAAATAAAGGAGAAGCATGAGAGCATAGGTTTTGTGAGAGATGTTTACACAATTTTATTACATAAAACAGCAGTCTTTTCTATTAATAAAGCAACACACAATTGAGTGAGTGTGTCCATTATTGTTAATTACATAAATGAACATGGAGAGGAAAGAAAAATTAAAAAAAAATTACTTATTTAATGATAACTTTAAATAATAATCCTATTTGCTTCAGGTTTGGCATTTTAAAATCATGCTTCAAGATATCCAGGAAATATTAGTTATTATATATATATATATATATCCATATAAATATTTAATAAATATATTTAAATATATACATATATGTAGATGAATACATATATGAATTCATACATATATACATGTATTTTAAATTTGTGATTTATCACTAGAGGTACAGAAATGTTGGAACTGATTTTGACGTGGGTTATGGTCACGAGTTGAAAGATACCTGGTGTCCTCTTTCCTAATCTCATGGAAGATGGTTTCTATGTTTGGATACTAAAATCCAAAGCAAATGCCCCCCAAAACCTAAATTTTGTAAGGTTTCACAGTTTCACCAGCCTATGTGTTTGCAACATAAAAGAGGTACCAATAGTATAATTGTATTATTAAAATCAAAATACAGGACATTTTATTTTGTGTATAATTGGGAATTCACTACCGTCACTGCAGGTCTCGGCCGACGAGGTCTCGGCCGACGAGAGAATCTGCTTTTGCTACAGCTCTTTTCTCATTGCATTGTCCAGACTTCCACGGAAGCAGATCTTTAAGCGAAAATGTCTAACTTACTGTGTTTTCTTTTTTTTTTTTTTTTTAATTTTTTTTTCCAACGTTTTTTATTTATTTTTGGGACAGAGAGAGACAGAGCATGAACGGGGGAGGGGCAGAGAGAGAGGGAGACACAGAGTCGGAAACAGGCTCCAGGCTCCGAGCCATCAGCCCAGAGCCTGACGCGGGGCTCGAACTCACGGACCGCGAGATCATGACCTGGCTGAAGTCGGACGCTTACCGACTGCGCCACCCAGGCGCCCCACTTATTGTGTTTTCTTAATTTGTCCAGCCTCAACCACTAACTCTGTTTGCTGTATGCTGTTAAAATGCATCGGTTAGAAGGATGTTTGGAAGAATAGATGGGTGAAAAGAGACCTAGGCAAGTGAACACATTCTACTAGGAATGCCACCTGTCCTCTGTCTCATAGGCTTCGGTGGGAAGTGGTTGGGCAGAGGGTATAAAGAGGGCACCTTCATGTAACAGAAGGGCAGAATCAATCACCAACATTTAGGTTTCTGTAAAGCCACCGCGTTCTAAGTCATTTGACTACCAATCTGCATTTCCCCTGAATTGCTAAGTACCGCCCACTCTACGGATTTAGAACAGTTTTCCTATACATGAGATCGGCATATGCAAATTAAAATATCAATGACTAAAACGACATATGGCTTAATCTTTGCTTTAAATGAAATCTTATCGGGCGTGAAAATCTTTAACTGGAGATGGAATGCATCCTAACAGCCTGAACTTTAGTATTTTTTTTTCCTCTTCTCCTAACAGCAGTTATTGGTTTATCATTAGTTTAATCAGAGGCAGCCTAAAATGTGTTTGTTTTGCACCTTCATTGCAGCCGACTTGCTAAAACTAGAAGAGCATATTGGAAACATAATATGCGGTGACATTCTGAGACTGATGCCTCATTCTGTCCACCTGTTACCAGGTAAGTGCATCCAGGCGGCTTCTTGGAACATTTGAAAAGCTCTCTTAGGTACAGAGAAGATAAAAAGGGCTTTTAAAATACACATATGCTAAAAATCCATTCCTTTTCTCTCTGGAAGAGTGTATCTTTTGACCTTTTTCTACCACTTCTTTTGCTATGGTGACTCCTCTTTCCCAACTCTCTTTTATCCATATTCTCAAATTCTTGTTTCAAGAGGTGAAAAACAAGTGAGGGTCATTTTCTGTTTTTTTGTTGTTATTGTTGTTGTTTATACTCTTTTCCTTTATATCCAGACTCTGTGCCAACTTTCCCTCCAAATATTTTTATTAACACTATCACCACTCTGATTTTGACAGTTAATTAAAGTTGTCATTGACTAAACATGGAAAAGGCCCATGGCTTACCTTATAGGCTTTGTTACTCTCTAATGATTGAGTCAGAGAAGTGAAAGGAATAAGTATAAGTTGAAAAGAAAGTCATTATAGAGGGCTTTCCTTGGGTGTATGCTTTGCCTCTGACCTTCTAATATGTCACCCTGAGTCTTGAGTAGTTCAGGTATCCATTTAAGCATAAAAAGTATCAATGGGGGGAATTATAATTAGGGTTATGCAACTGTTAATTGTGACGAATGACACTTATTTAACCATAACATCAAAATATCCTTAACTATATGGGAAGAAAATTGTCCTGTGCCTCACCAAATACGCATGGTTGAGTTAGTCATGGAGTCTCATGTATTGTTTTATTAGCCTCTTTGACCTGGAAATAGTAGAAGATCCCGCTAAGCTTACACTATACAACGCTTGAGTTCAGCGGGGAGAGGGGAGAACGCTCTCGCACGTAGAAAGAGCAACCGGATAATGTATAATGAACCAAAGAATTTCCAGCTTGTAGATTTAGTTTATGATTTATACACTTAACTTAAACTGCTTATAATAATAACTTTAGAACCAAAGAAAAATATAATTTTACTTATGACATTTTGTGTTTACTCTTTCTGGCATGAGAGCTCTTAAGATGACTAATTTTTATAAAATTTTATCTGCTACTGTACAAGCAATTTTTTTAAAGTATCATACTTGAACTTTTCATATTTGGTTTAGCTACTGGGCCCTTCTGAAGCAAAAGGATAGGAAATAAAACGGTTTTTTTTTTGTTTTGTTTTGTTTTTTTTTTTTAATTTTTTTTTTTCAACTTTTTTTTTTTATTTATTTTTGGGACAGAGAGAGACAGAGCATGAACGGGGGAGGGGCAGAGAGAGAGGGAGACACAGAGTCGGAAACAGGCTCCAGGCTCCGAGCCATCAGCCCAGAGCCTGACGCGGGGCTCGAACTCACGGACCGCGAGATCGTGACCTGGCTGAAGTCGGACGCTTAACCGACTGCGCCACCCAGGCGCCCCGGAAATAAAACGTTTTTAATAGGCATGTCCTAATTTCTTAATATTAAAGTACAATATGCTCGTTGTATTAATTTTCCAAATTAAAACATCACAAATAGAAAATGTCAAACATTCCCACAATCTCAAAGTTAACAATACTCCCTATTTCTTTTAAATGTTTATTTGTTTTTGAGACAGAGAGAGACAGAGCATGAATGGGGGAGGGTCAGAGAGAGAGGGAGACACAGAATCTGAAGCAGGCTCCAGGCTCCGAGCTGTCAGCACAGAGCGCGACGCGGGGCTCGAACTCACAGACCATGAGATCATGACCTGAGCCGAGGTCGGACGCCCAACCGACTGAGCCACCCAGGCGCCCCAACAATACTCACTATTAAAAATGTATTTGACAAAAAAATTAAAATTAAAAAAAATAAAAAAATAAAAAAAATAAATAAAAATGTATTTGACTCCCTTTTAGTTCTTTTCTAAAGTAGGTTCAAATTTTATTTTACAACTTTGAGATCATATTTTAAAGCAATTTTATTCTACATTTTTCCATAATGATTATCCCACCACTGTTTTCCTTTTCATGATATAATTCCTAACCTTTTGCTATTTGTTGCATCATTTTCCATTATATATATAACATTCTATCTTAATTTTATTCTTTTATTGTAGTTTTGGATTTTTGGATGCTTTTTATCATTGTAATAATATTGAATCAAATATGCTATATATACTTTTCTCATAGATCTATGTTTGAATAATTTTCTTAAGAAAGTTTCCTTCAAGGAGAACAATCTGGTGAAGAGTATTAAATGTTTAATATATGTGGGCATATACTGATAAATCATTTTTGAGAAGTTTTACCAACTTATGCTTCTTTCTTTCTTTCTTTCTCTTTTCTAAAAGACAGACTGCCACATTCAGCTCCTTGTTTGGATATGTCTGGAGTCCTGGAAGCTTGATTACCCCACATTATCCTCCAAAGGGACCTTGAGAACTTGTTTGGATGTTCTAGCAGGGGGAGCTCAGACACTCATGTACCCTTGACCAAAAAATGGTCATCCTCTATCATTGAAGGTCTTCGACCCAGCATGCAGCCTGGGGAGAGATACACGTGGAGCAGTGAAGGAGGAAAGGGACACTTGTCTAGCCAGCTAGATCAGCCGAATCAACCTTGGCAATCAATGGGGTGATTGCCCTCACATCCCCCACTTATACCTATTTCACTCATTTATGAAAGTGATTGCTTTTATAACAGTGAGTACTCTTATTCATCTGTTGGCAAAACATGATACGCCTTCCAGGTTATTTTGCATTTATTTCATTACATGTACTTTGAACACATTTACATGTACTTTAGTCCATTTTATTTTCCCATTACTTATCAGTTCAAGTTCTCTACTGTGGGCGTGTATTTGATACCCACAACACATGGGATGAAAGAATATATGGTTTAAAAATTTTGTAATTTGGGTGCCTGGGTGGCTCAGTGGGTTAAACATTGGACTTCAGCTCAGGTCATGATCTCTAAGTTCGTGAGTTGGAGCCCCACATCTGGCTCTGTGCTGACAGCTCAGAGCCTGGGGCTGGCTTTGGATTCTGTGTCTCCCTCTCCTTCTGCCCCTCCCCTGCTCGTGCTCTGTCTCTCTGTCTCTCAAAAATTAACTTTAAAAATTATTATTGTAAATATTAGTACTATAAAACAATATGATACAAAATGCATTATATTTGTTAGATATTTATTTTGAAAAATCCTGTTGATTATATTTCAAAATTTACCTTATTTTTAAAATATGCTTCCAGAGCAGATGATGTCTTTTGAGTTAATGTTCCTCTGTTTCTTAACACCTTCCACTGTCAGTACATATAGGAGTGATTTCAAAACGTGACCTAGGGTGTTTAGAATTCTCTAACTGTAAACCATCTCTAACCAAAGTGGGGCTAATGCAATTTTGGGTCACAGACCAGTGGACACCTGAAAATTAATGGAATTTCTTCCCCTTAACCTAGGTCAGATTCATCCCCGAGCTTATGAAGGTGAAAGGCTAATGTTAACTCAATTACTCTGTCATAGGATCTCCTGATTTACAGTCTATTAAGATTTGAACATTTCCAGTTAAACTGACATACTTGACATTAAATTATGAGCTCTCTTCACTTTCCTTCCTTTGCTGGAAGTAGCTCTGTTTATCCTCCAAAGAGGTCAAGACCTTAAAATAAGAGACCGAATTTCTTTGATGATTTGAGGTTCTTCTTTGCTCACCAGTGATAAAATGGACTATAGAAGAGTTCTTAATTTAAAAAAGGCAGGATTCATTTGCTTAGTTTGTAAAAGGAGGGATATATAATGAACAAACGCTTGGATAAATAAACCCTAATGTAAATATTTGAGACAAATTGACCACATGGGCTCTTTTAAGAAGAATTTCATCAAATTATGTTTGGCAACTAGGCCTTTAACTCACTACAAAATAAACGATGTGACTTAATGAATAGCAGCTATCTGTCCAATTAATAGAAAGATTGATTCCACTCTCATTTGGGTTCTTTTTCTAAAAATGCTTCTTTATTTATTTTGAGAGAGAGAGAGAGAGAGAGAGAGAGAGAGATGAAGAGGGAGAGAGAGAGAGAGAGAGAGAGAGAGAGAGAGAGATAATGCCAAGCAGGTTCTGCATTGTGAGCACAGAGCCTGATGTTGGGTTCAACGGGTTTGATCCCATGAACCATGAGATCATGACTTGAGCTGCAATCAAGAGTTGGACTGAGTCACCCAGAAGCTCCTCATCTGGCTTCTAAGAATCATTTTACTTTTTACCATTCTCAGAACCATTATGGTTAAAAAGTGGGTTTTGACATTTAGTACTTACCTAATAGAGTTGCTGAGAGCATTAAATAAGCTATTAGATTTCAGTGACTGGTACATAGTATATAATAAATAGTTTAATATTGCTGATAATGTTTATATTTAGGCAAATAGATGCCTCTGAAATTTCATACGTATCAACAGTTATAATAGCTAATGTATTATAAATTTTATTGTTTAATTGTATCTTTACAAATATAATAGCAAGAATATAAAAAGTAATTATATGTTTAAGAATCTTAGGTTCTTTTTTTAATCTTCCTTATTACCCTTGTTTCACTTGGAAACATTCAGCAGATAGGGCAGTATTTCAAAGAGCAAATAATTGGGTTAAAGATCTAAAGTACAGGTGTCTGGGGGCCCCTGGGTGACTCAGTTGGTCGAGTGTCAACTTTACTCAGTCATGATCTCATGGGGTTCACGCCTCACATTGGGCTCTCTGCTGTCAGCACAGAGCCCACCTCAGATCATCTGTCTCCCTCTCTCTCTGCCCCTGTCCCACTTGCTCTCTCTCTCTCTTTCTCTCTCAAAAATAAACATCAAAAAATAATAATACATACATACATAAATAATAAAATACACGTGTCTGTGTAAGTTCGCTATTTTAGAGGTAAGATTCTCAACTCTGTTTCCTCACGGTATGTAAGAGAACTAGAGAATTGTCAATGGCTAAATAACCAAAGGCCCCACCCATCTGAGTCCCTGAGCACTGCTGGGCACCAGGAATGATCTACATGGTACCAGAAATGCCAGATGACTTTATGCCAACTTGGCGCCCCTGGCACACCTGTGAAAGGAAGAAACCCTGTTTCCCAGAGTCACCTTTCCTTTATGGTCCTGGTTTGAAAACTGTCAATGAGAGGAGCTCATGCTGAACTTGTAAGGTAGACGTGAATAAGAAGCCACTATTTTCTGGAGGTTGCCCCAGCCAAACTTGCAGATAGACAAAGGCCCAGAGGCTTCCCAAAAGCTATTGAGATCCACTCACTTGGGCTTTGCAAGTTGAGAGTTTTAGTGTCACCTCATGAGATTGTTGGTAGTCATCCCCTCATGACCTTCAACAGTGGTAGCTTCCCTGGCCTCTACTCCCTTGGCTGTTGGAATGATCACGTAAGCGCTAATTAACATCAAAAGCATTGCATCTGGAATATAAGAAGTGGCTTCTGTTCTGATCAAACGCTGAGCAGATAAAATGGACAAATTCTAAGCACAGCTTTAAAATATTTTTGACTGAGGTCCCATTTGTGTTTACAAACCAATTTGAATGGTTCTACATATGCGACTGTACAATAAATGTTAAAAGCTATAGTAATTCTGTTGAATTATGTTTTAATTAATCACCTGATATGCTAATGCCATAAACATGGGAGGTCAAGAGTGAGTATATTGATTCATTTTGTTTTTCTTTTTGATGGCATGTTTTCATCTATATACAGGCAAAATAAATAAATAAATAAATAATGAAAAAGGCATCAGGCCCATAGGATTGTATGGGCTATGTAGGAGGTTGACTAGTGTCCCCTCCAAAATTCATGTCCACCTGGAACTCAGAACACGACCTTGTTTGGAAATACGGCTTTTGCAGATGTAATTAGGTAAGATAATACTGGTTTAGGGTTCGCCTTCAATTCAATGACAGTGACCTTATAAGAGAAGGAGAGGACACACAGAGATACATACAGGGAAGTAGCCCATATGAAGACGGAGGCAGAGATTGGAGTGATTCAGCTGTTAGCCGAGCAAGGTTAAGAATTGCCGGGAGTCACCAAAGCCAAGAAGAAGGAAAGGATTCTTCCTTAGAGCCTTCAGAGGGAGTATGGCCTTACCAACACCTTGCTTTCAGATTCATGCCTCTAGAACTGAGAGAATCAATAACTGTTCTATTAACCACCCAATCTGTGGTTAATTCTTCATGCAGCCCTAGGCAATAACTGCATGCCAGTTCAATAAACTTCCGACATTTGTCTCATGATATTTTAAAAGTTTTAGAAAATAGTTAAAGCCTCTCAATCAATTCACCTTCTCTATGAATCTGATAACATCAAATAATAAAGCAAACAAAAAACAGCCTCACATAAATTTAATGAAAAGATGTTAAATATAATATTAGCATCCCAGATACTTAAATTAATACTTCATATTAGTGATTAATAAATTGTACCAACTAGGATTTATTCCAGAAATTCTAGAGTGGTTCCATATTTACAAAATCTATTGATAGCATCTGTTATCATACAAGAACCACAAAGGAAAATATATTAGCATCAGTGCATGCTAAAAAAGATGTTCTTTTTTTTTTTTACTTTTTTTTTTTCAACGTTTTTTATTTATTTTTGGGACAGAGAGAGACAGAGCATGAACGGGGGAGGGGCAGAGAGAGAGGGAGACACAGAATCGGAAACAGGCTCCAGGCTCCGAGCCATCAGCCCAGAGCCTGACACGGGGCTCGAACTCACGGAGCGCGAGATCGTGACCTGGCTGAAGTCGGACGCTTAACCGACTGTGCCACCCAGGCGCCCCTAAAAAAGATGTTCAATTACATTTCAAAACCATTTTTCTTTACTGAAAGATTAACATATAAATATGTGAATAAAAGGAAGTGCCTTTAAAATGATAAAGATTACCTATCTCTCTCAAATAGTCACCACCACTAGTCAAATGGCACAGCACCAGATACTTTATCATTAGGGATATGAATAAATTATGGATATTTGCTGCCACCACTTCTTCAGCATTATATTCCGATTTCTGACCAATATAATAGGACAATAAAATAAACAAGAATTTGACAGAAGAAAATAAATTTTTATCATTATTTTATTATTTTAATCTAATTAATTAATTTACTTATGTATGTATGTATGTATTTTTGAGAGTGTGAAAGTAGGGGGTGGGGCAGAGAGAAGGGGACAGAAGACCCAAATCAGGCTCTGCACTGACAGCAGTGAGCCTGATGTGGGGCTTGAACTCATGAACCTCGAGATCATGACCTGAGTGGAAGTTAGATGCTCAACTGACTGAGCCACGCAGGTGCTCCCCCTTTATTTTTTAATTTTTTAATGTATTTATTTTTCAGAGATATTTTTTTATCATTATTTGTAAATTTTACGCTTTACCTTGAAAAACCTGAACAAGTTAACTGAAAAGTACTACAATTAGAGATTTGAATGTGATAGTTAGTTGTAGAAATTACAAATAAAATAAGTTACTCTGCTAAAGACTGACCATAAAAAGGTGAAAGTAAAGAAAATAAGTTACTCATCATAACCCAAAGTATAAATAATCTAAATGAGGAATGCATGTTTCTTTAAATAAAATTATAATATATTACTGTTGACCATAATAGAAGAGTTGAGTAAGCAAAATGATCCACCATGCTCTTGGGTTGGAAGATTAACAATCAATATGTATCATTTTTCTCCAAATTAGTGAATGAATTTAGCAATTTCTACCTTTTTCTATGTAATGACAGCCAAATAATTTTTCGAAAAAAAGACAAGTAATATCAGCAAATGCACTCTTCTATATTATAAATATAGATGAGAAAAGAAAATTATAAACAATAAAAAATTATTAATAAAGTTATGAATATACTAAAGCTGATGATGTTTGTTCAGTAAGGAAGGGATAGGTTATTTGAAAACCTAGATCTTAGATACAAATAGATTATTGTTTGTATGTAAAAATTAAGAATTCTCTTTCCAGCATATACCATAGTAAATCCCTCAGGGAATACAAAGTTAAATGTAAGAAATTAAATCATAAAAGAGGAGAAAATGTAGTTAACATTTATTTATTGAGGATTGGGAAAAAAAGGTGTGTCTGTGTAATGTATTATTAAAAATTGTATGTGAGGGAGAAAAAAATAAAGAAACAGGCACCATTAACAAGGCAAAGAAGTAATTACAAACTGGGAGAAAATGACAACATATACGATGGACAAATGGTAAATATTCCTATTATATAAAGAGATTTTTCAAATTTGTAAATTTGAACATTAGATGTTGTAAGGAAACAAAACGACTAATGAATATTATAATCTTAGCCTTGTACACAGAGTAACTGCCACCTATATGTAAACTATTATCACTTTGTTAAAGGCAGTATAGCTAATTTGAATCAATAAAAGATAATCTGTTAGAAAAAAATGAACAATTAGCATCCATAGGGAAACAATGAAAAAGTTCAGTAGACTAATAATATGAAGACATTTGAGTAGTATAAACGATCCCACATGAGTAATTTATAAAGTACAACATTCTTACATATAATATTGCTAAAGTTTTTAAAAAAATAATAATTGCTGGATAAGATGTAGAAAGAGTATACTCACATAGATAGCAAAATTCTAAATATAAAACAATATTTGAAGTGCGGTTTTGACTACATTTAAAATAAAGAAAACACCAAAAAAGAAATATAAAGCAAACAAACCAAAAAACTTCAAAAATGAATATGCTGATGTAATTTCAACTTTAAAAATTTATTCTTTCAAAAAAAAAGGTCCAGAATGCAAAGATGTTTCTTTCAAAACCAGAACCACTCTGAATACCTAAAGTAAAGGTTTGAATAAGAATAGTATCTTCTTATAATAGAATATTATGCTCTTTAGAATGATATTATAGAATTAAAAAAAAAAACTTAAGAATCTGGGTAAAATAAGTTCCTTTTTTTTATAATTACAAGTGAAGTCAGGTAGAAGTACATATAGAAAAGTATCTAGAAAGAGGCAAATTGCATATATTACATATGCATATCCATTGGGTATTGATATTATGATTGATTTGTTCTTTATGCTGATCTTTTTTTTTTTCTCTATTTTCCCGTTGTGAACAGGCATGTGTTGGGTAATTAAAATGTGACTTTCTATGGCAAAGAAGTTTATGCAGACTAATGATGTTGAAATCAAACTGTGTATTAAATGTTAAAGGATTGTTATAAAAAATTACATATGGAATAATTCTAAGATGTAAAAAAAAAAAAAAACGAGAGTGAATTAGTGTTCTCCAGTGGATAGATTTATAAGCAACTTCTTTTTCTTCTTCATCTGTATTTTTAATGTTTCAATAATGACTAAGAAATAAATAATTAAGTCAAGCTATTTAAAACAAAAATACATTGAATGCCGTTGAGGCCAAATTGCCATCAAGTGATTGATCAAATGGACCTCAATTTATATTTCCTTTTTTAATGTATCCAGTAAGAATTTCAGCTGCTGTGTTAACATTATTGCTGTTTTCCTTAATCTACTTTTCTCCAATTTATAAGTTATATCCTGCTTCCCCGGGCACACAGCATGAGCATCACCCTTGGGCTTGTCAGAAATGTAGAATCTTCAGCCCCACCGCAGACCTACTGAATCAAATCTGCATTATAGCCAAAGCTTCAGGAAAATCGTATGAATATTAATTTGTGTTGCAGTGAATTATATCAGTTGATTCTACTAAGGCATCAACTGCTTTATGGATGCCTCTTCTGACTAAGTAAAATAGCAAAATCATTCTCCCTATTCAGTTTTCATCACAACACTGACTTTATTTGATCTTCCAGCTTACATTTATTCCTTATTATATATTCTTTTTTTTTTTAACAAGCTCTGCTTTCTCTAAGTTCAGGAGAATTTAGTGAGCAGGCTTGTGTAGTTGTGAAAGTGTTAAGAGTTCAGAACTGGAAAGCAGGACAGGGTCAACGTCACAAGTGGAGGTAGGATCAGTTATTTATGCAACAAATACTTCTTGAACTTTTACTGAGCACCATACCCAGGGCACAAATCAGTGCAAAATTCCTGTCCTCCTAAAACTTTCATTCTACTCAGAGGAGACAGTAGAATTGCAAAATAAATAAGTTTAGGACATTAGACAATGAGCAGTGGCAAGGAAAAGGTAGTGGATGAGGGAACAGGGGACAGCTGGGGCCCATGTCGAGTCAGTTAGATGTGAGGATTCTACATTGGCTCCTTGCCACTGCTCTCCCATAAAAAATTGTGTGACCCTCTCCTGTGCTTTCTTCACAAATGTGCATACTCTGATCCTGTATTCAGAGGAGGAAACTAACACATTTGAAATCCCTCTAAACTATAAGCTGCTGCAGGGCACAGTCTGTGACAAAATTACCACTCAGTCCACGTATCATAATTCAGGGTCTGACATGTAAAAGATGATTAGCAGTATTTGATGAAAGTTCCTGGAATGGACAGGCAAGAGTTGAGGAAAATAAACAGAAAGTAGATAGTGATGTTGCCCTGGGATTGGAGGGTGGAAAAGTGGCTGTGGCAGCAGCCTCAAGAGAACGAGAGACGATGAGATGCTGGAGAGGACTGGGTTGAAATGGTTGGGTGGGAGGCGCTGATGACCTGAAGATATGGTCCCGAAATAGGGCTGATGAACAGGAAAATACCCGGGATTCAACATCATGTAGAGCCAAGGTAGCTAACTGCTTTGGGTCAAGGGAGAGGGGTAAGTAGAGCTGGAGCCATGGTCAAGAAGAGGATAGACGGTGTTGGAGCACATTTTGCCATTATGTGGTTATGATAACGGCCTAAGTGCAAATTAGCGGTTGATCATTCACTGCATGGAGCGTTAGGCAGGGGATGCCTTGACTAAAATCAGATTCTCATTAAAGACACTTCTGAGGAAACATAACTTTTAATGAGGGGCTTGATTAGTTTATGTTCTCCCGAGCAGCCTGAGAAGGGAAAAGATGTGGGCTCTCTGCCCTTGATGTCACGAGCCAACCGAAGTTTGATGATTCCAGATTTAACAGCTACCATGTCAGTGCGATGCCTGCCATTCTCACTGATGTTATGGGATCCAATTTAACTGCAGGCACAGCTTTTGATGAAGCCACATGACTGGCCACGCAATCACTAAATTTTACTGCTTACAAAAAAAGAGCTTTCTAACCGGATGGAGGTATACAGTAATGTTCTCATATGGCTTCATATTTTCTTTACAGGCTAATTCTGCTTGTGTATGTGAATCCCAAGAAACCTTTCAATCTTCCTTGTATTATCAGGCATGGATGAAAATTTACCAGGAAAATCAAGTCATTGAATGTATTGACTGCTACACTTTCTAACTCACACATATGGCAACCTAGCCTTCCACCCCTCCATCAAACTTCTTCCTTGGTCATATTTTACAGGTTGACATTTAACACAGCCTTTTTTTTTTTTTTAAGGCAGCAGTACCCTTGAAAAGATGTGCTTATGGATTTTCAAGTTCTCTTTCCTTTTTGTGATAAGGTTGGATGAGAATTACGAATGGATGTAATAAAGCCTTCGTCTGCATAACCATCCATGGATTCTTACAAAATAGGGATTTTTCATAGTATAAACAGAAGCAATACGTTCTCCTGATTAGTACTTGTTGACTGCTTGTTGACTGCCTGGGAGCATAGGGCCAAGGCTGCTGAGTTATGGTCCCCGGTCTGTCATGAGCAAACTGTGTAACCTTGTTCAAGTTAGGTTACCTCTTAGCATTTCATTTGTAAAATGGGTGTAATCAGACCTTCCTGACAGGAATGTTGTAAGGGTTAATTAATTGCTGTTTGTTAAGTGTGCTGAGATTGTCAGATTAAAGCATTAGGGAAGTGTCAAGTTTGTGTTATTATGGTATTATTTTTCTTTGTTTGGGAGGAAATGCCATTTCTGTGTAATTTACTTTAACAGTAAAATAAGCCATTTTAATCAATGCACAATCAAGCCCTTATTCATGGAGGACAAGGGTGTATACACTTAGCAAGCACAGTAGTGTCAGCTGACCCAGGGCAGGAATCTGAAAATTCGGCGTTGGATACAAAGAAAGCCTAGAAAATGAGACATGGGGCAATCAGAATCTGAGAGCCCAGGAGACTCAGGTTACAGACCCAATATAGTCTGTTAATAGCAAAGAGAAAAAAAGTCTGTAACCTTAGCAACCGATACCAAAAAAAAAAAAGTTACCCATGTTACCAAGAAATTTTTGAAGTGATTGCACATATGGCCCAAAAACTAAATATTACAAATATTTCATTAGAATCCAAAGGGAATTTTAAACATATGGAGTTGTTTAAGACTTCCTTAGTAACTTTAAAGTGTGCATGTTTGGATGTGATTTTATTTGTATAAATACATGTTAGTTATGATTTAGGCTTTGACTATTATGATAATAGCGGGTGAATCTTGATTTTCCCAAGAGAATGCTTAGAGTTACAACTGAAAATGTTATTTAGCAATATACATAAGTTGCAATAATTTTAAGACATTATTTTTCTAATATGTATATATATACATATAAAATGTATGTATGTTTCTAATATATATATAGGAAATATACATAATAAATAGTTTAATAAGAACTTTTACTAAAAAATTACAACCATTCAGCACAAATGTTTAAAATGAGGGTGAATAAAGTGTGACACTTCATTGATTATAGGTAGGTATTTTCTAAACAATGTCCTACAAATAATGACGGCAATAACTCTCATCTACACTTTTCAGTATTAATTATCTTTGTGTTATTCAAGAATCCTATGTAGTTATTCAAAATTCTACAAATTTTACATCTTTTATTGTCCACATGGATTTAACTATTTTTTTTATTATTTTGCGCTAATACAGATGTATCTACAATCTCCATTTTGAAAAAGTACTGAAATAAATTTTCCATTTAACCAGTTTGCAAAGTCATATTGAAAGAGGGGCCATCCTCATACCTCAGTTGGACAAGAGCAGTGGGTCTCTAATGACCTCTCTGCCTACCCCTGTGTGATACAGAAGGCAGATAAATCTCTTTAAGATGTAAGTCAGGTCATGTCACAGCTCTGTTGAAAATCTGCTAGTAAGTTCCCACTGCACTGAAACCAAAATCCCACAGGGTCCTCCATAGAAGCTTCCATAGCTGCTTGTTTGCCCTCATCTCCTACATTTTTCTTTGCCTGCACAGCTCTGGCCTTATTGTTTTTCTTGGTGTACATGAGAAATACTGTACTTGGGCTTTCCCTATGGCATTTGTATTTTCTGTTCTTTCTGTAAAGGTTCCTCATTCCTTTTTCTCAGTTCTGTGCTCAAAGACGACCTTAGAGTATTTCCCTAGAAATCGTGTGTTTTGGGGCACCTGGGTGATTTGGTTGGTTACGCTTAACCTTGACTTTGGCTCAGGTCATGATCTCATGGTCCTTGAGATGGAGCCCCTGGTTGAGACCTGAGTCAGGCCCTGTGGTGTCAGTTCAGAGCTTGCTTGGGATTCTCTCTCAATCTCTCTCTCTCTCTCTCTCTCTCTCTCTCTCTCTCTCTCTCAAAATAAAAAAACTTAAAAAAAAATCTTTTGTGTTAACATCACCACTAAGCCATTTTCCTATTACCTTCTCTTACTTTTAACTTTATAACACTTCCTATCATCTGCCATATTATATATTCATCTCTCTTAGAGAACAGCTTGTTTAGTTCACTTCTTCAATGCACAGAAGACTATCCAGTGAATAATAGTAGCTTAACAAATATTTACTGAATACTTGAATGCATAGTGAGATATTGTCACGTTCCAAAATATTCTGTAAAATCTTAGTCATTACTAATGATGTTATTATTTATTGAATATTCCCAAATTAAAGTGTCTAGTTTTTTTTTTATTTTTTAAAGTTTTTATTTCTTTTTTAGGGAGAGGGATAGAGAAAGAGAGAGAGAGAGAGAGAGGATGAGCAGGGGAGGAGCAGAGAGAGAGGGAGACAGAATCTGAAGCAGGCTCCAGGCCTCGAGCTGTCAGCACAGAGCCCAACATGGGGCTTGAACCCACGAACCATGAGATCATGACCTGAGCCAAAGTTGGATGCTTAATGGACTGAGCCACTCAGGCACCCCAAAGTGCCTACTTTTGATGTGGCTTAGCCGTTCTTGAAAACAAGTGAACATTTTATTAAGGAGAATCTGTTTTGACACTCTCCAGAGCTAAAGCTTATATTTTATGTGGCTTTAAACAGTCAGTGAGGGCCTCTGCTGCGGACTCAGCTCCAGAGTTAAAGTTTGCTCATTGGTGAAAGCAACCCTGTGGCCTGAGTGAATTGTGCTATTGTTCATCCTCAGACTTACACTTTCATTTTACTTTTCTTTCTTTCTTTCTTTCTTTCTTTCTTTCTTTCTTTCTTTCTCTTTAAACTCACACTTTTCAATACAGAAGAAAAGTTGGGTGGAAATTTGATGTGAAGCATGCAAGTTTCCTAGAGGCTAATTTTGCAAGACATTTTTTTATTTGATTAAACTGATATCATTTTATGGTTCCTGAGAAAATAAAGGACAGTGTATTGCTACTTATCTGAATGTTCAAAATCCTGGTTATCCTTCAAAACCAATCTCAAATATTGAGACCCCTTTCAGTGCTAACTGCTTCCTCCTTGATTCTCTTTCCATATACCTTTAGAACACATGGTACAAAATTTATATATGTACCTGTTTCCCAATCACACTGAGCTCATTCAGTGTAGTTCCATACCATATTTATCCTTTATCTCCAGCATCTATCTCTACATTTAGCCTGGAATCGCCATTTAATAAGTATGTGTAGAAGGTTTACATGCACAGACTTCTAATTGTTCGGTTTCTTACTCGTCTATCTTTAATCTGTGTATATTCAGATTACTTCCTAGATCCATTAGAAATTAAAAGCAGTTCTTAGAGCCTTTGGAAAGGTGTTGTGATATGACGTCATCATTGCTGTCATCAACAATGTATATAATTTAATTAAACACCTACTCTAACTCTGGGTGGTCTATGCATTGCTGAAAAGTTTCACTTGTAACTGATTTGTATCATCAAATAATAGTTTGGGTCTGCTATCACATGTACGAAGTGCAAACACTTTCCAGAGTAACCCTTTGATCAATTTCTTTTTTTGCAAGAAGAAGCATGTAAAATTAGGAAGAAAAGTATATTTCATTTATAAGGGCAGGGAATTGGAGTGTTGGGGTTACAGTGTTATTCTTTTCAGTGTTTGACTTTGAGCTAACGTAACCTATTTTATGCTTTCCATTTGTCATTTGTGAAAGAGGAGTCACAGATGGATGATAGCTGTGGGTGGGCAGAATAATATTCCACAAAGATGTTTATAGCAGATTCCTGGGAACCCGTGAGTATGATGCCTTCTCTGGAGAAGCGGACTTTGTGGGTGTGGTTCCGATGAAGGATTTTGAGTCGGGGACATTAACCTGGATTATCCTGGTGAGCTCATCCTGATCACATGATTTCAGCAGAAGCAATGAAGCTTCCTTAGCTGTTGGCAGGCAGGGAGGTGTGACTAGGAAGAAAAATCAAGGAGATGCAACATTGTTGCTGGCTATGAAGAGAGAAGCAGCCTACAGCCAAGGAAAAGGGTGGCCTCTGGAAACTACCAGAGGCAAGAAAATGAATTCTTCACCGGTCTCTGAAAAGGAATGTAGCCCTGTTGAAACCTTGCGTTTAGTCCAGGGAGACCCGTGCCAGGCTCCTGATCTACAAAATGTAAATAAATTTGGGGTAATTTGTTACAGCAGCAGTAGAACCCTAATACGGTATCTTGTTGCTTTTCGCCTTGAAAATCTTCCAATTCCACCTTTAATATATTTAATATATTGTTTAAATCCCGGTTATCATGTAGCGAGGCTGTTTAAAAGTGACGCGCATTCATACCGCAGATTTCTGTCTTCTAAATGTATGCATTTGATATACTTCAGAAAAACCTCTCAATTCACTGCTTGAACAAAGGATTTTGTAACTAACTCCTATACTCCTTCTACACAATAGAAATCAGAGCCTGTGAGAGCTCATGCCATTTACTTGCGTCAAAATCTGAATGATGCATTGCATAAGTAACCGCATAATAAGGCCCTCATATTGTAATCTGGGTGGATGTATGCTGTGCTTTGAAAATCAAATATCGTTCCCTTTGACGTTTTGACAAGTAATTTCGACAACAATATACATTTGGCTAACTCATGAATGTAGTACTTCTCGTCCTCCGGATTGTGCCGGGTTTGCACTCTGCTAAGAATGACAACAATTAGAGAACTGACTCGCATCTGCCAAGTGAACAGATGGTCTTGTAGTTTAGAGGAACAATGGTGAGGAAAGAAAAGGCAAAGGGGTGGGAGGGAGAGCCGGTGGGGTGGGATAAAAATTTTGCAATCCAAAATAGCACTAATATGTCTAAAGAAAGATGTAGACAAAGGCATGTTACAATTTATTATTGAGAGGTATAAAAAAAAATAAGAGAAAGGTCTTGCTTATTTCACCCTTCTTTCATACTGGCATTGAATCAAGTTCCAGGGTACTTGAGATCTGTAAGCTTTAAAACTAATATTGACCACCTCATTTATGGAAATGGTTGTTTTATTTTATTTTATTTTATTTTATTTTATTTTATTTTATTTTTTAATGTTTATTTATTTTTGAGAGAGAGAGAGAGAGAGAGAAGGAGAGAGCGCACGAGCAGGAGAGGGGCAGAGAGAGAGGGAGGCAGAATCCAAAGCAGGCTCCAGGCTCTGAGCTCTGAGCTGTCAGCACGGAGCCCGACTCAGGGCTCAAATCCATGAACCGTGAGATCATGACCGGAGCTGAAATCAGGTGCTTAGCTGCCTGAGCCACCTAAGCGCCTCTGGAAATGGTTATTTTAAAGTATTATCAATGTATCATTTGGGATGACATTTTGCCCCTGTTGTCTATATACTTCTTTTTGTTGTTGTTGTTCTTTTTAGTTTATCTGTGGAATGAATAGAACACAAATAAGAATAAGGACTTCAGTTCTCATCAACCTCAAATATTTTATACAGATCCCCTTCCTAGGAACAGTGAAGTAATTGTTTTCTTTTATCTCTTTGGAGTCATTTTACCTTCACTTGGTAACATGGAATATAGGTGCCTCTTTAGAAAACACTTCATTAAATAAATAGGTGGTGCATATGTGTGTATTTGTGTTGTGTGTGCACTTGGGCATTAGGTAACCCACAAAAATGGTCCTACGTTCTTGCCGTCAAGAGTCTGGATTACATGCAAAGTCATATCTTTGAATTTAAAAATATTTAGACTTATCAACCCGTAAGGATCCCCTTGCTTAAGCAGCTTTCGTGTAGAGAAGACTGAATTGCCAGTTAGATTATATCAAGGACAGAGTCTGTACTTAGATGCATAGTCTTAAAAACTATTCAGATATTTATTTTCTCTTCCTGGAAGAGTACTTATGGTACTTAATTACCAAACTAATTATAATAACTCCCATTGTAAGTATTTTGTTAGGCTCTGTGTTAAATATTTTATCATATTTTATCTCATTTAAAATTCAGAAAAAGAAGGCCTCTTGGGTGGCCTAGTCGGTTAAGCATCAGACTCTTGATTTCGGCTTAGGTCATGATCTCATGGTTTGTAAGTTCGAGCCCCACATCGGGTTTAGCATTGACAGTGAGGAGGCTGCTTAGGATTTTCTCTCTCCCTCTCTTTCTGCCCATCCCCCACTCCCTCTCTATCTCTCTAAATAAATAAACTTAAAAAACAATTTAAAAAAATAAAATTCAGGAAAAGAATATTACATGTTATCTCATTAAAACTCTGGCATAGGTTTTTCCCCTTTTTAAAGATCAGACAATGGAGGTCTTTGCAGTTTGAGAGACTTTACCCAAAGCCACACATTTGGCAAATTGGGAATGGGAATTGAAAGTTAGGTTTACTTAACTCCAAACTCTCTACTTCAGTTTTCAAATTAGTTAAGGTAAGCTGGGGAATGAACACAATAGATGGTAAATTTCAATGGTTTAACGCCATTGTTCACTGTTCGTTTATGTGAGTGACCCGCTGGTGTTAATGTCTGCAGGACAACCCTCCCCATAGGATCACACACAGAGATCCAGGCTCGTTGGGCCTTGGTGCTCAGCCAGACCCTACCGAAGACCTTGCCATGGTCTGTACTTCCAGAGGAAGGAAAAGAGCAAGGAGCAACGCCCATGGGAGGATTTGACCAACACACTGCTACTTGTGTTCCTTTGGGAAAAACTTAGTCACAAGGAGTTTTGCATCTCAAAAGAGGCTGGCAAAGTCATCCAGTTGTTTGACCAAAGAAAAGGAGGGACTTTAGTGAACATCTAGCCATCTCTTTAGCACCACTGTTTAGTGTGTTTTATTAATGGATTTGTGAATAATAAGGAAGCTTCAGAGTGGATCTTCAGTGATTTGTGAATAAGGCTTAAATTATTTTTCTCACCCATACCTAGCCCACAGTACAGATCCCTGAGAGCCTTTTGTTCTGTCCTTTGCCTACCAGAGTTGCTTGATTGATTCCAATGGTTTGAGGGGCTCCTTGGGACCTGTGTTCTTTGTGTTGAATGGAGGAAACATTTACAGGTTGGGGAAAGGGTGAAAGGCAGGTTCTTTCCCCCCAGGCATTGTCGATTAGGTTTCCTCTTAACATTTCGGAGGTGTTTATTATTGGAAGTTACACTACAACTAATAGTTAACATTGTTATCATTAATTAATTTCAATGAATTTTTATTTGAATTAAATTAAATTTAATAAAGAGTTTTAACATTTAGGCAACTCAAAATAATAATCTCTAGTGTCTCTTTGTTTTCCAATTAATGTCAAAAAAGATTCATTGTTAGAACTGGCCATAATAGGAGATCAGAAGCAGCTCAGCTATTTTCAACTACTTAGAATGTGAGAAAGGCAATTTACAATCGTGCCGTGATTTTAATGGTACCGCTAAGTAAAAACAGTGCCTCCTTTTTCCATCATTATCATCATATAAAATGTTTCATATAGGTGAATTTTCCATATACACAGTACAAAACTTAACAATAAAAACAGGAGACCTTTCCTAAATATTTTGCATAATTTCTTTATAATTTAAATTTATCATGATATCATAAACTTGTAAATGTAACTATCCATTATCGTTATTTTCTAAGATACTACAGGACTGCCCTTTTGAAGCCAGAGATGCCTGTCCCTGTTTTAACAAGTCCCAAACCACTTATGTATCTTGAAATTTTGTTTTTATTTTTTATAGTTTTTTTCTGTTTTCCCTTCATTTAAAACACATTTCATATGTTTCAGATGTTTGCATTTAATATGTTTTATATGGATATAAATATATGTTTTATATTTATATTTAATATGTTTTTATGATATACATACATAGTGTCATACATTGGATAAATATTATGCAGATTGCATTTATATATTTCTACCAACCTGGCTATGATTTCCTGCTAATCTATCTGTTATGGGATGAAAGAGCAGCAGATCAGTATGAATTGTGTTAATGATAAGAATCTAAAATGAGTGCAATTTACTCTCTGCAAGGCTTTCTGGTATGTAATGAACACAAACGTAGGACATGGTCTAAAATGTTTTGTACAAATAGTCTGGTCTTTTTAGGCAAAGGGAGACCTTATGCTTTGTTTCTTATTTTTGTTTGTATAAGGAACATGATGGAGAAATAAGTCATAATTACAATATTATTGATCCACTTTGATCTTCGTTTCTCTCTCCTTTCCTTGAATATATCTCCATTTTATTTTTTTTTATTTATTTATTTTTTTTAAAATTTTTTTTTTCAACGTTTATTTTATTTTTGGGACAGAGAGAGACAGAGCATGAACGGGGGAGGGGCAGAGAGAGAGGGAGACACAGAATCGGAAACAGGCTCCAGGCTCCGAGCCATCAGCCCAGAGCCCGACGCGGGGCTCGAACTCACGGACCGTGAGATCGTGACCTGGCTGAAGTCGGACGCCCAACCGACTGCGCCACCCAGGCGCCCCAATATATCTCCATTTTAAAGTAAAAACTGAGCATGTAATTTTTGCTTTTTAGGCAAGGGACTATTTTCCTCTCCTACAGCATATCAATAAGATTAATGGGGTTTCTTTTGCTTGTTTTTGTTTTTGTTTGTTTACTATTTTGTTGTTGTGTTTTACAGAATTACACTCAGGTTTGACATTTTCAGTAACACTCTTCCCTCTCCCTCACTTACACTGAGCTATCCTTAGGTCTTTATCTTCCTATTTTCCATCTTTCCTTACAGGTTTTTGTTGTTATTGTTTTAACAATGGCTATTTTCTTTTCAATTGTGAATGAATGCCTCCTAATTCTGTCTCCGATATTTTTTTTTCTCCTGAAAACTGAGTCTTGATCATCTTCCATCAATACCTATCCCTCTTATTGTAAAAAATCACCTTACTATTATTATCTGAAAACTAAATGATATGATCATTGTTGTGCCAAATTAAAAATTTTGGTAAACGTACAATTACACTCCAGGGAAGAAATTGCATTTCACAGACCTGTTCTAACCTCCTTGACCCATTTCCCCTCTGTACCATTTCCCTTATCTTCTGATAAACCTCATTCTATCTATTACTACACCTTTTCCTCCAGAGAAGTCCTGATGTCAATTATAAATTGTTGGAAATTTAAAATAACAATTTATAAAACATAAACTAAGTACAAGGCACTCCTGTAAGCACTACACACACATTATTAACTTACTGAGTTTTATTATTATAACACATCTAAAATAGTCCTATAAATATACTCCTTGTTTTATATATGAGAAAACCACATCACAGAGACATCTACCTATTGGTCAAACATTGTTGAGTTGGATCTTACACTCGGGCAGCCTGGATCTGGAGTAATGTTCTATAAGGGGCAGAAATTAACTTCAATGTTATTGACTCCTTACTGCCCATCATGCTATGAATTAGTGATTGCAGTGTTTTTAAACTTATCTTCTTCCCTAATCATATAATGAAAACTTTTGCCCTACTTTAAAAGAATTGCAAGCATCAAGGACCTCACAGGGTGGTATTTGTGGAGAAGAGCTCTGTTGATTGCCTAATGTTAGATCCCATATGAGTCTACTTGTACAGTGCCAGGCTTAGGTACATTTTCTAATTATTCCCTACTGCAGTCTGTGCCTGAGACAAGAAATCAGGGGTCTGTGTTCGCTTCACCCATTATTCCTTCATTCATGTGTGCATTTACCTGTTCACCATTACTCCTTTATTCAGAAAACATACATTGAATGTTACCTAATCTCTAAGTACTATGGTTGTTTCTGATTTGATTAAGGGAGCTCACAGCATTTGGGAAAGCTAGAGACACAAATAGCTAGAGTGCAATTGGTAAGAGTCACAATATGAATAGGATAGAATAGAATAGAATAGAATAATAGAATAGAATATGAACAGATTGCTATGGAAACATAAAAGCGAGAGGGACTTGCTCCACTAGTTGTCTTGTTGCTCTATGGGGAAGGCAAGAGGACCAAATCTTGTTGAATATGTTGGATTTCAGCACATAAAAATGGGATATGTATCGTATCAAGTATGCTCAGAAGCATGTAGGGCCAAGTATGTCCGGGAACTAGAAAGTGTTTAAGTGGCTGAGGTACAGGATAACTAAAGTTTAGGATACTTGATGTGAGGTGGGGCAAGTTAAAAAAGACAGGTACCAACTGCAAAGAGCTTTTGAGCTACCTAAGAGCTCTAGAATATTCCTTGTAGAGTGGGCATGACATGATCACCCCAACTCCAAGCTGTATGAGAAATAAACAGGAGCCGCAGAAATCATATAGGAGGCGGTAAGTTCCAGGGCTCACGTAGAGGTGGTGGGAATGAAAGGCAGGGAACAAATCTAAGAACCATTTAGGGCCAGAATTGGTTTAATGTTTATTTTATCTTAGAGAGAGAGAGAAAGTATGAGTGGGGAAGGGAGAGACAGAGGGAGACACAGAAGCCGAAGCAGGCTCCAGGCTCTGGGCTGTCAACACAGAGCCCAAAAGGGGCCTCGAACTCACGAACCATGAGATCATGACCTGAGCAGATGCTTAACGGACTGAGCCACCCAGGCGCTCCAGAGCTAGAATTAACAGATGTGAACAGGTGTGAGGAATGGGGCAGCAGTAGGAGTGTAAGTTCTATCACATGGATTAGGAAATGCAGGGAAAGAAGGCTTTGAAATGAGATGAAGATGTGCTTAATACTTACAATGTTTAACTGGAAGCACTTACAAGTATTTCAGATACAAGAGTGCAATGCATTTCAGTCTGGAGAGAAAGAGAAAAAAAAAAAAAACGGGAATGGAAATATACATGTGAAGAGCTGTAATCAAATTGGTGATACTTGAAGCCAACAGAAATTGATAATTGCACAGAAAAGAGTACAGAGAGGAAAAGGAGAAGAAAATTGATGACACTTTGCTAGAACTGAAGTGGCAAATTGAATTTGTTTCACCAGTGACAAGTTAAGGAACATTTACCAGAATGCTTGATAGATTTAAAGGATAGAGTTTCTTTTAGTCGCACATCTTGAAATTTATTTTTCTTTACCACACTATTGCTACTAAAATTTTAAGTCAGCTATATAATAGCCTTAACATTTATTTGCTTTTGTATGAGTACCCCTCCTCTGAATATTGTTCTTTGAAGCAGGGCTCTATGAATATAAGATCTATATGGTTTAAAGCTCTCTGTTCTCAGGATGTGTTGGGAAGGAAACTTATTTTGCAATCAGTTTCAGGCATAAAAGGAGGTACTTTTTATTAAAACAACAGCGTATAATTTTTTTTTTTTGAAAGCTTCTTGGACTGGGGAGAAACTTGAACTAGGAATTAAAAGACTTGCAATTTTATTCTGCCTGTGTCCGTAACTTTGCGAAGCTCACAAGTCATAGCACCTCTTTGAATGGTGCCCACAGGGGCTGTAAAACAATGTAAGCCATGACAAAGATCTTTCAGATGTCCTCGACTCTGTATTTCTATGATAATCTTTCTCCATCTTGAAATTTTTCCGGCTATTCTCCATGTTCCCTTTTCTCTAAACTTGGCCTTTATGTAGCTATCACGACACTGAGACCCTAAAAAGAATTAACTTAGCTCTGCCTCCTGCAGTTGAGTTTTAAGACGTGGCTGGCTGGTCTAGATTTTCTAATTACAAGTCAAGTTAAAGGCATGAATGAAGCTTGCACTGGTTACCGATATAGAAAACAACGTACAGCCCAATGCTCATCGTTGAGGAGTTTACATTGACTGAGACAAATTCTGTCTATGGTCTCGTGAACGACTCAACAATAAATAAAGGCCAGAAGTTTTCTCTGATCATGAGTTTAATCAATCATGATCTCACTTGATTTTAATCAGTTTCATTACTTGCCTGTAAAAGGAAGGTGGGTTAACTTGCAGTAATTTTTGTCATGTGAAAAATGCACATTTAAAACTGTTGTGTTGGAAGTTAATAAGGGAAGAACCTGGTAAGCATTTACACCACCACTCATTTTGCTTTATAAAATTTTTTAATGTCTGTTTCTTTTTGAGAGACAGAGAGAGAGCGCGTGAGCAGGGGAGGGGCAGAGAGGGAGACATAGAATCCGAAGCAGGCTCATGGCTCTGAGCTGTCAGCATAGGGCCCCAAACAGGGCTCAAACCCATGAAACATGAGATCATGATCTGAGCCCAAGTCAGACACTTAACGAACTGAGTCACCCAGGCGCCCCTACTCATTTTGCTTAAATCTCACTCTCTATGCCTATGTTTGCATTTGACAGGACTAGACTAAGCCTGAGCTTCGTAAAGCCCTTTAGCTTGTAGAAGACAATGGTAATAAGCAGATGTGGTAAAGAATTATACAAGGCAGGGCGCCTGGGTGACTTGGTTGAGCATCCAACTTCGGCTCAGGTCATGATCTCACGGTTCCTGAGTTCTAGCCCCACATCAGGCTTGCGGCTATCAGTGCAGAGCCTTCTTTGGATCCTGGGTCCCCCCCTCTCTCTCTGCCCCTCTCTCAAAAGTAAACATTACTTTTAATGTTCCCTCCACCTCTCTCAAAAGTAAACATTAAAAAAGAAAGTAATTATATAAGGTTATGACATTGGGTATGATCTATAAAACTTTGCAAAAATATACACTATGAGCCAATTTATGAGTCATAATTACTGATCTTTGCTTCCAAAATCACCTTAAATATTTCAGGATTAACCAAATTTGAATTGACACTAAGCCCTTTGACATCAGATATTGTGTCTTCTTTTTTTTTCTTTCTTTCTTTTTTTTTTTTTTTTTTGTATCTCTAGAATCTATTCCAGTGGGCAAGATATTCATCAGCATTCAAAAAATTTGCTATATTATAGAATATTAATGCTAAATTAGAATTGTTCATACTTGATTTTTCACAGATACTTATTCACTCAGTATATATTCATGTGTACTTACTATGTGTCAGGCACTAAAGATTATGCATGGGGGAGACAAAACGTAAACAGCAGAAATTTATTTTTTACAGTTCTAGAGCCTGGAAGTCTGAGAAGAAGGTGTCAGCATGATGGGATGAGAACCTTCCAGGTTAAATATTCTCATTTTGTCCTCACATGGTGAAAGAGGGTAGGGATCTCTGTGGGTCTCTTTGTGGCACACTGATCCCGTTCATGAGGACTCTACCCTTATGCCCTAAGGACCTCCCAAAGCCCCATCTCCTTATAGCATCCCATTGGGCATCAGGATTCCAACACTAGAGGGTTATGATAGACCACAGCACTCACCCGCTACATTGACTACAATGTCCTAATGTACCATTATAACTGTTCAGTAATGCGATAGGTCATGAATGAGTTACATATACCCTGAAACACAAGTCTTGGTTCCAGTTGTTTTAATACAATGTGAAAAAAACCCACAAAATTGTAAGAAATTAATAAAAAAATGTACTTTGTGAATCATCCTTAGGATAGACATACTGGTAGGTATCATGTCAGACCGTTAACTCCAAGCTGAATACCCATGTTTGGTGATAATGTTGACCCGAAAATCTCAGAAGTTATGCAAGGAAAATGTATATAGACAGCAACACCAAAATAAAAGTTTATTTGGGAGGAACTCCAGACAAGATAGGGCTCCTTTATACAGACTTTGTGAACTGTTTATAAAGCAATAAACATGCTTTTATTTTTTGATAAAGCAGAAGTAGTGACTTCTCAGAGGTGTGTGTGTGTGTGTGTGTGCGCGTGTGTGTGTAAGTGCATACGCACGTGCACACAAGCGTATGCGTTTGCTTCCTGTGGGAACTGGAGCTTTCTTGGTAGAGCCTCAAAATTAATTTTCCAGCATCAGGGGTTGTGATCATCAAAGGCATGTCAGGTTTATGGGCTTCTCTCATTTTATTGATTGGTTCAAGTTACACTATTTTTAAGGATTTTATTTGCATTCATAAGGAGAAGGCAAGAGTGATTTAGTTTAAAATGTTTTTATTTTTATAAAGTAACTCTGAAAAATATTATAATATTTTACTTCAAATATCATTTCATGCCTACAGAATTAGGATGAACTTTATAAATAATACAAAGATACAATATAACCATCGCAGACCTTGAAATTTTCATAGCAGGAATATCATATGTCATATATTTTATCCTCTCAAAATAGACTGAGTAGAAGGAAATCTTTTGACCAGTTGGCTTTGTAGTTCATATGCAGAATGAAACTCAATATGGGATAGATCCCTGTTCGGGAGAAAGAATCCCCTTTATACCCTCTAATAATGTAGTTACTCCAACTTAGTAACTTATGCCTTGAAAAGAAATTTAATAATGTAGGATGTCTAGTCCTCAGCAGTAGGCTACCATCCCCTATTCAAAATAGGTGAATATTTGACTAAATGATAAGAAACACAGCCAGTAAAAGTAGGTGAGAATCAATTGGGTCATTTAGCTGGACCACACGTTCAAAACAAACTCCAAACCTATTTGTTGTGTTTGACTTGGTTTGTTTTTTTCCACATTTCAGTTCTTCCAATGTACTTAAGATCAACCGTAGCTGTACATCAAAGCAGAATCTCTCTTCAATAAACCAGGCATTTTTCCAAAAGTGAAGTTTAAACTTATTTTGGTGTAATCTGTTTTATATTTATACATCTTAACTTAGAAATCTCTTCCTAATAATCCAATGGAGAAAAAAAAAATGTCACTTTGACAAATGGTGTTAAAGAAAGTGGCTATCCCTACGTTCAGTAGAAGCAGTGGAAGGAATGCCCCAAGGCAGAGTCCCAAGTCCTTGAGGGGGAATGCTAGTGACGTGAGCTGGAGGCAAGGATAGTGATACATAGGTTACACATTAGCAGCCGGGGGCACAAGACGCTGACCTTGTGGCTTCCAAGACCTTGAGGCTGACATATCCAGAGCCACAGGTGCAGGGCGTGTGCTCTTTTCTCCCACCTCTGCCCCAGGGTGACCCCTACACTCCTTATAATGCATTTGCCTTGCAGTTATAGCCCCCTACCCCATCTGAGAAAGGCTGCCTTGACTGTTCTGGTACAAACATCGTAGGGTCAAAAGCTCCCGCTCCCAACCTGTGGAGAAGTCCCCCAAATGATTGCAAGCTGCCTCCATTTAGAGACCACCCCACTGTGAGTCTCAGCTCCTCCCAGCCCAGAGAGCTATAACAGATACCCAATCCTTAAACAACTTAGGGCCAGTGCCACCTCCTGGAACTTGCCTGCTCTCCCACCTTGAGAGTGTACTTTTGCTTTACTCAACTGCTTTGTGGTTGCTGCTTTCCCTGTGGCTGTCTTTGTTCCAGTGGGATTGTTGGGTATTATCTTTTCGTGGGAAATCCAAGAACCCAGACCTCCATTCACACACTGCAGACTCTCCTGCTGGAAATACACATGCAAACTAAAAGTAAAATTAAATCCCTATCAGCACTGTATAAAAAAAAAATATTGAAGATGGTTCAAAAACACAAATATAAAATTATAAAACTTCCAAAAAAAGAAAAAACAGAAAAAAACATGGGAGAAAACTCTTGGGATCTTGGGTTAAGCAAAGATTTATCAGCTATTACAACAAATCAAAGTCTATAAAAGAAAAAACAGACTACATCAAAATTAAAAACTTTTGGGGCACCTGGGTGGCCCAGTTGGTTAAGCGTCTGACTCTTGATTTCAGCTCAGGTCACAATCTCACAATCTTAGGTTGTCAGATCAAGCCCTTCTATGGCTCTGTGGAGTCTGTTTAAGATTCTCTCTCTCCTTCTCCCTCTGCTCCCCCACTCCCACCGCTGCTCACTCATGCAGCTACTCTTTCTCTCTCTCTCTCTCTCTCTCAAAAGAAAAAAAAATTAAGAACTTTTGTTCTTTAAGAGACACTGGTTAAGACAAGCTGCAGATTAGGATAATATATTTGTAAATCACTTATCTGATATAGGACTTGTATGTACACTACATAACAAATTTCCAAAACTTAATAAGAAAACAAACAACTCAATTCTAAAAAATGGATGAAGGGTTTATATAGACATTCCACCACAGAAGATAAGTGGATGGGAAATATGCCCATGGCGGGAAGTTCAACATCATTTGTTACTGTGGGAATGCAAATTAAAACCATGATAAGGTACCAATATGTGTGTGGTATGAAAATGGCTTAAATTAAAAAGACTGACCATACCAAGTGTTGGTGAGAATGTGGAGGTATTTGGACTCTCATACATCGCTGATGGGAATGAAAAAATCATACACTTTTGAAAATCATTTGGAAGTTTTATAAAATGTAACACTCACACTTGCCAGATGAACCATCCATTCTACTTCTAGGTATCTACCCAAGAGAAAAGAAAGCACGTAGCCAAACAATGACTTACATACAAATGTTTATAATGGCTTTATTTGTAATAGCCCAAGGTTGGAAACAACCCAAATGTCTGTCAACTGATGAATGGATAAACAAACCAGTACATTCACACAATACAATACTACTTGCATTAAAAGGAATGCACCATTGATTCATACTATAACATGAATGAATCTCAAAATAATTATGTTGAATACAAAAAAAAAAAGACAGAAAAAGAGTACTTATTGTATGGAACAATTTGTATATAATTCAAAAAAATAAATATTAACGAGAGTAATTAAGTGGTTACCTGAAAGAGAGGAGCTTGAGAGACATTACGTTAAGGCATGAGGAAAGTTTTTGGAGTGATGGGTAAATTCATAATTTTGATTGTGGTGATGATTTCAAACTTACAAAATTGCATATCTAATGTATGCAATGTAGGTATATCCATTGTACCACAACAGAGTTGTTTAAAAAAGTTTTGTCAAGGGGCGCCTGGGTGGCGCAGTCGGTTAAGCGTCCGACTTCAGCCAGGTCACGATCTCGCGGTCCGTGAGTTCGAGCCCCGCGTCAGGCTCTGGGCTGATGGCTCAGAGCCTGGAGCCTGTTTCCGATTCTGTGTCTCCCTCTCTCTCTGCCCCTCCCCCGTTCATGCTCTGTCTCTCTCTGTCCCAAAAATAAATAAAAAACGTTGAAAAAAAAAATTTTTTTAAAAAGTCTTGTCAAGAGTCTCACAATCAGGAAGTCTCTGAACTTCTCAAGTTCTAAAAGTGACTTTATTCTGAGATTTTTTTTGAAGCCCACTCTCTACATTTATTCATATTAATATTTGTCATATCCATGATATGTTTCTGTATAAATGGGGGTGTGTGTTATATTACATATATATCATTATGTACATGTCATTTAATTTATAGACTACTCAAAACACATGGTTTTGACTAGCTGCTGGTTATTGACTCCTTTTTATTTCTAACTTGATATTTTTATTTATTTATTTTATTTGTTTTTGTAATCTTTATTTATTTTTGAGAGAGAGATGGAATGAGAGTGGAGAAGGAACAGAGAGAGAAAGAGACACAGAATCCGAAGCAGGCTTCAGGCTCTGAGCTGTCAGCACAAAGCCTGACACGGGGCTTGAACTCATGAATGGTGAGATGGTGACCTGAGCCAAAGTCGGACGCTCAACTGACTGAGCCGCCCAGGCGCCCCTCTAACTTGATATTTTTAAAAATTTTAAAAAGAACATAGTGACTGAGGCTTCTAATCACTATGTGGGGGCTATTTCTCTCCTTTCCTTCTATCCCTGGGAGAAAATAACAACTCAAAGGCCATGATCATGAACTCTGAAAAAGACCTTTCCCTTTCCACTACATGGGCCAATATCAGAGAAGTTTCATACCCGTATGAGGCCAGGTGTTACGCTGGCTACATGATAGCAGTGGACTGGAATTCAGTTTTCCAACCCTGAGTTGTATCAAGAGTAAATGATATTAATGTAGCAAAATCTGAAAAGTAAAGATTTTGCCAATGTATACAACATAAAATTATTATGAAGGAAGCTGAGTGAAATTGTAACTGATTTTTTTCCTTTAAAAAAATACAACGATTAGATCACTTCAGTTTCATGAGTGGCTCTTAATCAGGGGTGCCCATCAAATTTATAGGGGGAGATTTTTCAAAATGCACATGCCTGAACCCTCATTTCACACCCATTGATTTGAGGAAAGGGAGACAAAACATGGAAAAGTCCCAAAAGTCATTTTGATATGAACTGCCAGTAGCAAACATTGATTTAGAAGAAAGAGATTAAAACAAAATGTGTCTCTATAACTAGATAATGGAAGGACCACAATGATCTCATCAGCTCCCATTCTGACATTAAAATAAATAGCATAACCTTGGCCATGGAGCTGATTATGCTCCAGTTGATTCAAAACTATTTAGTGTATTGACAAAGTTGTATCCCAGCCAGGTAGGAGGGAAAGTGTAAAGTATAAAAGTGCCTGAGATAGCAGACAATTTCACCACCACTGTGTTTTTACAGATTCTCAGAAGCTAGATATCATGGACTTAAGTATTTGAGTGTTTCATTTTGATTTCAAGGAGGTTTCAGTTCTTATATGCCCTGTGAATCATTGGGGTGGGTGTATTCGATTCTGGTAAGCTCTGATATGAACACATTGCTTTCAAACTTCAGTTGCCCTGGAGGTGTAGGCCTGTGCAATGTATTAAGTTGTCCAACACAGAGATGTAGTAGACAACTTTAGAGCTTGAGAGCATTTTATATGTTTTATCTGTAATAATGTTTGCTCTCCATGGGGTGTATAACTTGATTGATAATCTGCACACAAAGTTCTATGGTAAACATGTTATTTTAAATATATATTTTTTCTCTTTGATGTTCACAGCAGCCCTGTGAGGTATGTGTTATTAACCCATTTTAAACCTGAGAACACCGAAGCATAAGAGAAGACCAGGTGATGTTAAAGAGGAAACAAGAATGGCTCTAGCTTAACATTGGAAGGGACTTTGAGCAAGAACAAATATAATAGGGCAACGATTTTCCCATTGTTTCCATACAAAGTACTCTAATAAGAGTTTAACTCAGATGAAGTAATCATCACCATCATCATCATCCTGGATTTTTGAACATCTGGCACTAGAGGGTTTTATTTATGAATATCTGTAATGGTTATGTGTCAACTTGAATGGCCATGGGTGCCCAGATTAAACACTATTTCTGGGTGTGTCTGTGAAGAGTTTCTGGATGAGATTAGCATTTGAACTGATGGATTCAGTAAGGTAGAACCCCCTCCCCAGTGTGGGTGGGTGTCATCCAGTACACTGAGGGCCTGCCTAGAGCAAGAGCCTGAGGAAGGAAGAATTTGCCCTCCACCACCACCCCCCCCCCTTTTTCTTTCCTGCCTCACTGATGGAGCTAAGATATCTCATCTCCTCTCTGTCCATGGACTGAAACTTACAACATCAGAGTTCCTGGTTCTTGGGCCTTTGGACTCAAACTGAATTACACCACCAGCTATCCTGGGTTTCCAGCTTGCAGACAGCAGATCATGGGGCTTTTCAGCCTCCATAGTTGTGAGCCAATTCCTATAGAAAAATCTCATAAAATATATCTGATATATAGATGAATCTGTTATTTCCTTGTGACTGCAAAGCATCGTCTGATTTTGTTGAGGAAGATGTCTCTATCCCTAAAGGTCAATTAAGGTGGATTAAATCTACCTAAAGGTAGATTAATGGCTAACAGTCACGTTTCTGGTATGAGAACTCTAAGGACCAACTTGGTCTTTAGACTCTAATAAAATGTGGTCTAAAGATGTCATTTCTTTCTCACTGTTCTGATTAACTGCTCATATGGATAGCTGATTACTACATTGTCTGAAAAATTAATCAGCAGCCAGTTAAACAATACCTCTGATTTGGTTTAGGAGCACTTGGCCAAGAATGAGGAAAAAAATGTGTCAAATACCTACTGGTAACCAAACCCCCATGGTCACTGCTGAAATCTCATCAGAGATTGTTTTGACATTGTCCCAAAAATCAGATACCTGGAACTTAAGGAAATGAGGTTATTTAATCTAGCAAGTTCTGTATAATGTTTCCAAACAGAGTTGGTATGTTGTATTCTGTGGCAAGAAGTCTCCTGCAGGACTGGATCATGACTGGGGGCAGATTGTGTGAGAAAATTCAGATAAAAAGAATGAGGTGGATATATAGCAATTTCTTTTTTAGCTGCTTCAATGACAGCACAATTCTCCTAGGCAGATCATGGCTTGCCTCCTGTTTCAGTTATAAATTGCTATGTATAGAAACAATCCATAATTTAGTAGCATAAAACAACTATTATTTCTCAGAAGACTTTGGGTTGTCTAGAATGTTCTGCTGTCTCTGCACCACCCCTCTTAGGTTACTTACGCGTCTCCTCTGACCTAGTGGGTCTGTTGAGGACTGGACTCAGCTATCGTGCCAGGATGGCTACATATGTCTCTCATTGTGGTCTCAACATTTTTCTTCACACATGTTCACTCATCACTCAGGAGCCTCAACAAGACATCTAACATAGTGGCTAGGTTGTAAAACGTAGTATTCTAAAATAATTAGGACTCTAGATGTTCAGCTTGCATCACACATTATAAATGTCCCATTGGCTAAGGTAAGTCACATGGGCAAGACAACAGTCAACGTGGAAGGAAATTACACAGGGTGTGAATAGAAGGAAGTATGGTTCACGGTAGGCCACCTTACTCCAATCTAACATACCTCCTGAGTGGCAGCTCTCTGGACCTTGAGCCAGATACTAAATTTCCTTTTTATGTAGCATAGGTTTAAAAATAGCACCTATTTCAGTGACATACAAATTAAGTGGTTAGTAGGTGTGGTATTTGGAATGGTGCCTGAAACACAGTAAGAGCTGTAAAAGGTTTTGTCCTTACTATCAGCATCATTATCATCATGTTATTGTTGTTGCTGAACTTTTTGTGCAATATTTTTACCCTGTTAGAGTGTTATATTACACATTAGTTCATCTATAGGGTCTCCAACCCCTGAAACATAATTCTATCTTGAAGGATATGACTGTCTAAAGAAGATGGCACACAAAAATACAGAATTCTAATACAAGATGATTTAAGAGGGATTAGAAAAAGGTGCTTTAAGGAGCAAAGATACATTTTTCTCAGCTTCCCCTATTTAAAATTTTACAACTGTCACAAACTAATGCACATTTATGTCATGCAATAGTTTCACACACAAGCATAGAAATCAATTCTAAATGTGTCTAAACAAGCATACCAATATTAAGTTAATTATCAATACCTTTACCCCTTCATTTAACATGTCAGATTTCTCATGGCTCATAGTTCAACATTTCAATGTATTGGAATGAAGTCTCACTCTCATTCTGAGTAAAGGTCTAAACTAAGAAACCAGAGATGACAGTGCCCCCGATCTCTAAGCAATTTGATTGTATCAGTGCTGTTAAAATCTTCCTACCGTGTCCTGGGAACAATTCTTATAATGTGACACAGGGTCTGGCCTACGTAGAAGGAAATGATGAAAATAAGAGTGAACATTTATTCAACCTTGTCATGTGCAGGCTTTATCCTCAGTTCTACATGTGATTCTTATTGAGAACCCTCTGCCCTGGAATGTGGTCTTTTTTTCTTTTCCAGCTGATCGTGGTTCATTTTATTGGTGTTCACAGATCTTCACTCTCCTATCCCTATCGTGGGTATGCATTCTCACCCCAGTCTACTCATGTTGGGTTCAGCCAATGGAATGTGAGTGAACACAGCACACACCTCATCCCAAGCAGAAGGTGTACTGTCACTGTCACCAGGTGGTTGCCTTGTCTCCCTTTCTCCTTCCCTCTGCCATGAGAATGAGAGCGTACTAGATCAGGGCTGCTCCCTCAGCTTGAATCTCAGAAAGAGTAGACCCCATAGCCTGGCATTGACCTGCAGCTTAGAGCTGCAGCAGCTGTTTTCTACCTTCATGCGATATTAGCAAGAAAGTAAATAGCTGTAGTTGAAACCTCTATGATGTAGGAGTTGTTCATTAGCAGCATTACTTAAACTGAGGTTGAAATGTTAGTTCCCCTGAGTAGATTATTCAAAACTAGCTTCTGTATCTGGGCTGTACCTCTTTGCACAATGGTACTGAGTTGTAGCAGTTTTGATTTTTCTCCCCAGGACTTGGAGAGAAAAGGATCTATCCTAGTCTAACATAGCCCCTCTCCCATGAAAGCGTATCTAGAATAAGGAATTTTTACAACTCAGTTCTAAGGAGACAACCCATTTTTTATTAATAGGCAGAAAGTGAAACAGGAATAACACAAACGAAGATATACAAATGACCAGTAACCACATAACCACGGGAAAAATGCTTAACATCATTAGTAATCATGGAAATGTGAATTAAAAGTACAATGAGACATAAATAGAAATCTATTCAAATGGCTAAAAAAAGAGAAAACAAACAAACAAACCAAACCAAACAAAAAACAACCTTATAATTGGAGCGCCTGGATGGCTCACTCAGGGAAGCACCTGATTCTTGATTCTGGCTCCTTTCGTGATCCCAGACTCATGGGGTCAAGCCCTGTATCAGGCTCCATGCTGAGTGTGAAGCCTACTTAAGATTCTCTCTCTCTATCCCTCTGAACCTCTCCCCTACTCGGGCTCTCTCTCTCTCTCTCAAAAAAAAAAATAAAGTGGTAAATTAGCTCATAAAGAATAAAGAAAATTAATCACAGATTTTTTTAAAATCCCCCAAATTGTCAAATATGTGAAATACCTGAAACTCTCATACATTGCTGGTAGGTTTGCAAAATGGAAATCTCTGAGAGTCTCTTATAAAGTTAAACATGCAGTTACGCTATCACCCAGCAATTTTACTCCCATGTATTCACTTAAATCAATGAAAATAGAGGTCTACAAAAAACACGTACAGCAATATAGCAGCTTCATTCATAGTAGTGACAAGCTACAAACAATCCAAATGTCCATTAATATATGAACTGATAAATTAATTGGATTATAGTCATACAGTAGAATACTACTCAGCAATACAGAGGAACAAAGTACTGATAGATGTAACGACACAGCTGTATCTCAAAACCACTGTGCTGAATTAAACAGTCAGACAAAAAGGACTACTTACTGTGTGATTTCATTTATATAAAATTCTAGAATGGGCAAAACTAATCTTTAGTGACAGAAAGCAGACCACTCATTTTTCTGGGGCTGGAGCTGGGCTCCTGACTACAAGGAGGCAGAAGAAATCTCTCTGGGATGATGGAAAGAGTCTTAGTTGTAGCGGCAGTTACACCAGTGCATAGATTTTTCCATAGGTACATTTAATTGTGTGTAAACTGTACTATAAAAAAGTAATTTAAACATAAAATAAAATAACATGGTTTACCAGAATACCAGAATACTGCAAACCGAAATAGCCATCACTAACTCCTAAATCTTTGCTGTGTTCCATTGACTAGGATGAATCTCTCCTATGACTAAATTGGTCATGCTCTCCATTGTCGCTGAGTAAGTGAATATATCTGATTCTATACCCCCCTTCCCGCTCTTGTTCTGCCTTGTCCTTTTGACATTAATTAGGCCTTACCTAAGTATATCCTAAAAAAGTGTGGTTTTTGTTTTTTGTAGTACTTGGTGAAGGTTAAGGAAGACTCATGTAGCTCCCTATAGGCCAAGTCAATTCTGGCAAACAATGTAGTATCCGATATGGTGGTCTTCCTGGTGTCTAGTACTTCTTAATAGTGGCAGAAAGTTAAATTTCCCCATTTTCATTCAATTACCATTCTCCTCCACTTATGCTGATAGGCCCTGTGAAGTGGTTATTGGTTATCCACTTTGATTCCTATCCAGTTCATAAATTATTTATGAATAATTTTTAAATGTTCTATTTTTTTTTTACTTTGATGGAAGTGTTTTGTGCCAAGTGACAAATCAATGAGTTCCCATATATTATTTGTTTCCAAGTTGGCATTTTAAAGTTATAATTACTATACTAGAAAATAATACATTTAAAAGCAGAATTCTAAGTAGAACTCACATTTAGGTTTAAAAAGCAACCACTACATAAAATAAATCCTGAACTCTCACTGAACCATAGAGAAATGGTACTTTTTATAAGGACTGCAATGTAAAATCCCAGATGATTGTATTTATATACTTACACTTGATATATATGGACAGAAGCAAGAGAACTGAAGCATTATTTTCATGGGCAACAACATTATTCTTGGGTTTTGACACAAAAAACACCTACTAGTAATAAAAACATTTCAACCACAAGGAAGTATTTTTTTTACTTCATCAATCTCTAGTGAAAACTATTGGTTTCTCATTATTGATTGGAGGGAGAATCTATTGTTTTGGAGGAAAGGAAGTTATCAGCATTGGTTAGTAGAAAAAGAGTGTGCAAGTCAGTGAAAACTGATTAAAGGTTACAATATAAGGTTACAATTATAAGGTTATAAAAACATTAGGGGGAGACAAATTCATAAGACATTCTTTGATTATAGATAGGAAGGAAAGCAAAAATCCAGTTGGCAAAGGAAAAAAATGGAATGGAGACGCTAATTTAGGTTTCACTTATATTGTGTTCTCGGTAGTCATGAAAATAGGGAACCCTTCCTATGGTAAAAAGAATTCAACAATGTAAACATACATTAGAAGTGAAGTCAGGAGGTATTTGTACTTTGGGTAGTTTCCCATCTTTGGGAAGGAGGGATATTAGGAGAAGTTTGGGAAGGGTTTAGGATATTATTAAAAGGAGTGAAGCAATGAAGGGAAATGTTATTAATATGTAACTGGCATTAATTTGAGCATGTGTACTAAAGAAAGCTTATAGTTACTGTTGACCTATTGTTCTTCCTGTTAAATTGATGGGGTCAGTAAAAATAATAAGTTATATAGTGGATATTCACTGTAGTACATTGAATCATTACCACCCAAATTTATGTCCATCTAGAATCACAGAATGTGACCATATTTGAAATAATGGTCTCTGCAGATGGGATTAAGGTAAGAATCTTGATTAGCATATGTACCAAATCCAATGACAAGTGTACTTATGAGAGACAGAAAAAGGGAAGACACACAGAGAGACACAGAGGGAGAAGGCCAAGCGATGTTGGTGTCAGAGATGGGGGTAGAAATACAATTACAAAGCAACAACTCCAGGGATTGCTTAGAAGCCACTAGAAGCTAGGAAAGAGACTTGGAACAGATTCTCCCTTGCAGGCTCCAGAAGGAAACATCCCTGCTGACATCTTTGATTTCAGACTTCCGGCCTTCAGAACTGTGATGAAATAGATCTGTTGTTTCAAGCCACTGACCTTGTGATAATTCATTACTCAAGTCCCAGGATACTAATACCATTTTTTGGTCATTCTTAATCTACTTCATCATCCCTTGTAAGGGTGCTGTAAAAAACTACATTAAGATTCATGTAAATACAGGATGCCTGGATGGCTAAGTCCGTTAAGTGTCCGACTCTCAATTTGGGCTCACGTCATGATCTCACGGTTTGTGGGGGCTCGAGCCCCGCATCAGGCTCTTTGCTGACAATGTAGAGCCTGCTTGGGATTCTGTCTTTCTCTTTCTACCCATCCTGCATGCTCTCTCTCTGTCTCTTTCTCTCAAAATAAATAAGCTTTAAAAAAAGAAAAAAATATTTATGTAAATACATGGAAAGCATTTGGTCAGGGTTTGAAGATAAGAAGCTCTTGATAAGTCTTAGTCACTGCTTCTTTGGTGGTAAGAGCACCAGTATGGAATTAGTATTATCGTGATTGCTAAGAATTATCTGGTCAATGTATTCTAAATAGCAACATCAGTTTGCATGAGAAGTTTTAGTGAAATCACAGAACTTAAGGAGGCCACCCAAGCCCTTATGTGTAATTGCAATGTTTATCTGCTCATACTCTATCTTTCAGACTTTTCCAGTGAATAGTCAATGAAATTGTGATTCTAGGAGCAGGATGAAGTTGTCAATCAAAACTGTAGCAACACAGACCTGTCTGGTGAAACCCATTATATTGATAATGGCTGCTGTGACTTCTGCTTCTCGGGAAATATTCATTGTTTCTGAATGCATTACATAATCTCTCAGTGATTCTTTAAATTCCACATCTCAATAGTTTTTAGTTGTAATGAAATACAGAACTCAATCCACCCATTAATGAAAACCCTAACTATAGTATATGCAAATTAATGAAAACAAGGAAGAAAACAAATATGTTTTCTCCCCCATTGCCTTAAAGGGTATGTATGGGGAAAATTAATCTGAATTATTTTGAATGGATATATCTATAATAGAAAAAATAAATGGGGGTGCAAAGGAAGAACATACGATCGATGGAATAATGAACTTATAAACAGAGCAAAATTACCTCCTCTAACCACAAATAAATGCAGAAAATATTACAGATAATTGATAATCCATTTCATAAAGCTTTTTCTTGCAAACACAATACGGTTAATATGATGTCAACTCCCTAGTTTGATATACAGCATATTATAATTTTAAAAGCAATGTTATTATAAAAAATTCATTTGCTGTAATAATCAAATAAATTTTCAAAGAAAAAACAAATATGCATTAAAAATAATTCCACAGGGCCTTGCTCTTCTAATGGAAATGCTAAATACAATACAAGAAAGATTTGCTAATTAAAAGCCATTTTTAAGCTTTCAATTTCATTCTTTTCCCTATTTAATTCAGTAGGAAGCGGAAAACAGTCAAACAGTATTTTTAAAAGGAGGAACTTTAAAAAGATACCACACTTAAGAGACCACTGCTGCTGATATATTTGATGTTCAATTATTTTTCTATTTTTGTTTTCACAGGGAAATTGGATTGCATAAGCACACACACACACACACACACACACATATATATATAATTTAAAATTAAGTTTGTTTTGTGCTTAATTAAAGCAGGTATAGCTTATATTACAAAATGGTGATTAAACTTTCTGCAGAGTCATTATGGGATTGAGAAATAACCCCAGACCTCATGTAAGCGTTTTAAAAGAGCTTTAAATTTCAGTGGCTCATGGTACTTCATCTTTTTCTTTTTTTAGTATAGCTTAGAATTCAGTCCTCCCCCCGCCCCGATAAAAGCTGTTCTGAGACTACTGAGTATGGTGCAAAGAACATGGAGTTGGTGATTAGTTGGACTAACCACTAATCAAACTAATTTTATCACTAGTTTGCTCTAGGTCATTCTTGACAAAAATCAGAGAGATCAGGGCTCTGACAAATTATGTATTGGGAGATAAAACCTACTCTATAAATTTCTAGACTTATTTTAGAATAAACTGAAGGGAAAAAAATATATATGCCAGTACTTTACAAACATGATGTCATAATAATCCTGGTCTTTTAGGAATGAATAAATACATTTATCAGGCCGAGTTCAATCAGGAAATTGGAAATTATCCTAAGTATGTGAAGAGAGTGATTTAAACAGTATTAGAGGGTTGAGGTTTGTTCTTCAACAAGGGACTTATTGAGGCTAGGGACATAAAGGTCAAGAAAGCCACCAGTACCTTCAGGAAACCAGTGGGTACTGGAATCAGAGGAAGCTACTGGTTCTGAGCTCAGGCACATGCAGCAGTAGAACAGGTTGTCTTACACCTGGAATCTCCTGGCCAACATTCTCTTCTGCTCTCAGCTCATCTGGTAGCCAGCTTCTGCATTCATTAGGAGCAATCAAAGATGGCCTCCACCTCTATTGCTGCCAGATCACTGGGAAGTAACTCTCACTTTCTGAATCTAACCCAGAACCCACTGCCAAGCATTCTGGGAATGTAGTTCCCAGTCTTTTCACTGGACCTAGAAGAACAGATACAGGAAAAATAGTGTTATGTTAACAATGAACAATATGGCAGAGGATAGTAAACCTCATGAAAAGTTAATGATTTTGTTTTCAGCACATATCAGCAGATAAAGAAGGATTCATTGGGGCTTTGGTCCCCAAAATTACTCTGTTTGTATGGATATGAGGCTATGCTAATTTTTCTTAAGACTGAATCTATATTCTGAGTGTCTGTATATCTAATGTACTATCTTGTTGTCTCTTGTCTTCAGCTATGAATGACCTCAGAGATAAATATTACTGAAAATGTGTTTTAGCAGAACATTGCACCAAACTGTGAATGGCGATGTATGATTATGCTGAAAGAACTTTAAGAGTGTTTGCAAACTTTCAAGATATTAGGCGTGTTCTTGGGTATAAATCCATGCTCATCAGTAAGTCACAATTTGAAATCTGAGCCCATAGTTTCTGACTGCTCCCAGTCAGAAATGTAGCTTAGAAGGACTTCTGGTGCACTTGAGGGCCTAATATGGGCTGTAAACTTAGGTTACAAACAGGCTGTAAACTTAGAATGCTTCAGGAAGTACAGTAGAATAGTAAGAGCACAGCATCTGGAGCCAGACCACCTTCATTTAACACCCAATTTCAGGGGCGCCTGGGTGGCTCAGTTGGTTAAGCCTCCAACTCTTGATTTCCATTCAAGTATTGACCTCCTGGTGGTGGGATTGAGCCCCATGGTGAGCCACTCGCCAGGCCCTGCTCTGAGTGTGGAGCCTGTTTGGGATTCTCTTGCTGTCTCCCTTTGCCCCTCTCCCCTGCTCACACACTTTCTCTCTAAAATCAAAATTAAAAAATAAATAAATAAAACCCAATTTTAAAAACATATTAATCATGTGATCTTGGGCAAATTTCTTAACATTTCTGTGCCTCAATTTTCCCATCCATTAAATGGAATGAAAACATTACCTAATTCATAAGATTTTTGTGGGATGAAACAGTTTAATACATGATAAGCACTTAAAATATGACTTTAGTGATTTGTAGAATATTGTGTCATTTTGTATTCATTATGCTTAAAAGAACATTCTAAGGGCTGTAGTCACTGTTGGTTAGACTTGTTATCATAACACAACATGATAAAATGCAGGTCAGGTTGAATTTATATTGTGCCTACCTGTACAAGACACCACACTAATCTCATTCATTCATTTTTATTTAATTCATTTTCATGTACTGTCCCTCCCACCCATTTGTCTCCTGACCTGCTTTCACAAGAGTATGGTGGTTAAGGAACATGTCTTATGAAGCCAGATTGCCCTGTTTAGATCCCAACTCTACCGCCTACTAGCTGTGTGATCCTGTACAAGTTACTTAACCTCTCTGTCTCTTCATATGTATATTGGAGATACTATTAGATACTAGTCTCTTTGCATTGAAAGTTAAAATAGAGCACCTAAAGACATGAACATAGTTGGCACAGTGTTAACTGCTCTTATTATTGTGTCCAAAATGATCCATATCCCGTACTGATATAGTTATAACTCTTAGCAATTAAACGTGGTTAGCCCAGATTTTACACAGTTCCTTGTTGACCAGTATGTGTTTGTATCCAAGAACATGCCCACTTTCCCGCTGGTTGCAAATATTTTTTTTTCTGAAAAGTTTGTAAAAGAAAAAGAAAATTAACACACAACTACACACTTTTTTCTTTTCTAATTATCTATCTTTTCTAATTTATCTTTTCTAATTATCTTTTCTAATTATCTATATATTTGAGTGAAACTTGAAATACTTATTTATAAGATTTATAGTTTTGACGTCACTTCTGCAAAATACAAATGAGAATATAGTCTTTTTTGTTGTTGTTATTTGCTTCCCTTTACTTAAGCCTCTGTCTAGGTGAATGCACTTCCCATATCTTTAAATGTAAACAACACATACAAAATGTAATGCATCTAGGAATGATTTAGATATTTCCCCGTATTGTAAGGAATGCGTTTCCAGTCTCTAGGCAATATTTAAATGAGTCCTGGGAGTTCTATGAATAATTTCCTGGATTCCTTTTTTTATGGATGACTATAACCAAACCCCTTGCTAGGGCCCTAAACTCTATTTTCTCAGCTTTAGTGGTTTAATTAAGCATTAAGTTGTTTATAGTCAGGAAGCCCCAACACAAGAGGTTTCTTTCTCAATCTGTCTCTTGAAGAGACTCACTGGATTCAATCCAATAGTAATAATAAAAAATCACTAGTTATACTAATTAGCATTGCTTCTGTCATGAAGATTTTAAGGCTTGGAGTGATGCCTTGAACTTGAATAAAGTAAGATTTTTTTTTCTTCATTGCATGTATTATTACTCTGGGAAAATTATTACAAAACCATAATCTGATATATAGACTTTCTTGGTTAGAGAAAGGAATGGAAAGAAAAATATAACTTACCATCTCTTCATTTTGTGGTCTATGATAAGCATTTTCCTTTTTTGGGCAGATGATCAACTAATATCTTTGAGTCCTTCAATGGTGTTTAGAGAGCCTTGAATCACTACCTTTACTGATTCGTATGCTTGGCCACAAAAACTTCCAGAATTTGTAAAACTTTCCTAATAGTTATAGAGATACATTTTATTAAAACAACTCACCCTGCAGGTAAGACAATATTAAATATACAGCATATTGATTAAGTAAAACCAATTGTTACTCCAGAATATCATGAAACTTCCACATATCATTGATCAACACATGTCCCTGAACAACTCATTTAATTATTAATATATATATTTTTTTAAATTTCTTCAATTCATACATCAATAAATTCAACCCTTTTTGCCATAACATAAATTTACTTGCAGACTCTTGTTTTTTAATGTTTATTTTTGAGGGAGAGAGAGAGCTCAAGCAGGGGAAGGGCAGAGAGACAGAGGGAGATGCGGGGGAGAAGGGAGGGTGCAGGGCAGATAGAGAGGGAGACAGAGGATCTCAAGTGGGTTCCCTGCTGACAGTAGCAAGTCCAATGTGGCTCGAGCCACCAAGGCTCCCCAACTTGCAGATTCTTAATAGAGGAGCCTTAAGAATCCCAGTTCATGAGAAATAGCCTCAAATAATATGCTTGGGGCATTTTGAGAAGAGAACTTCCTGTGTTCCATTCATATTAGCTTCCTCTCTTTCCTGGTGGAGACACTGGGTTCCTTCCACGCTGCTCTCTCTCTGCAGATCGCTTCCCTCCACCTCTCCCATGCTTTGCTGGCTCACATTTACATACAGATACCCATGTGTACACATACTCGCACCCTACATTTTTTTTTCTTACCAACATTTATTGGAGCTATGCCTTTATTCATTTATTATGCATCTCCATGTCTGGACTATTAACAATGTGATGACCTAACAAGGACTGTATCTGTCATCAACTCCTGGAATCAGTTTTATTTCCTGTCATTCATAAGGTCAGGAAACATTTACGTAAGAGAGTCTCTGGCTAGGCATGGATATAATAAGCGAATAAAACAGACACTGTCCTAATGCTCATGAAACCTAGAATATAGATATTTATTTTTAAAATCAGGAGAGCCTGGCTGGCTCAAGTGGTAGAGCATGTGGCTCTTGATCTCTGAGTTATCAGTTCAAGGCCCATGTGGGGTGTAGAGTTTACTTTAAAAAAATCACACATTTCTAATAGTTATAAATATAGATACAGATATAGATATATGCAGATACAGGTTTTAGTCAGATCTGGCTGCCATAACAAAATACCACAGACTGGGTGGCTTAAGCAAGATTTTATTTCTCATGGTTTAGTTCTTCAGCAAAGTCTTTCCTCCTGGATTGCAGGTAGCTACCTTCTTACTTGGCTACATTGTAGAAAGAAAAAGAAAGAAAGAAAGAAAGAAAGAAAGAAAGAAAGAAAGAAAGAGAAAGAAAGAAAAGAAGAAGAAGAGGAGAAGAAAGCTATCTGATATTTCTTCCCATATGGGGACAAATCCACCATGGGACCCCTACCCTCATAACCTCATCTAAATCTAATTACCCTCACAGCCTCCATCTTTAAATACCATCACATTGGAAGTTAGGGCTTTAACACAGAAATACTGAAGGGACACAATTCAGTACTTGGCAGATATAGATGGACATTTAGATCGCATGCTAAAAAAAAAAAAGCTTCTTTATGGATAATTACAAACTGGTAGTCACTTTAACCAAAGCAGTGACATGGTGTAAACTTGATATAATTTATATTTATTTTTTATAGTTTATTTATTTTTGAGAGAGACACAGAGCATGAGCAGGGGAGGGGCAGTGAGCAGGAGACACAGAATCCAAAGCCAGACCCAGGCTATGAGGTGTCAGCACAGAACCCAAAATGGGTCTTGAACTCATGAACAATGGGATCATGACATGAGCTGAAATCAGACTCTCAACTGACTGAGCTATGGAGGCACCCCTGTAATTTATAGTTTTAAAAATTATCCTGATGAGGAATTCATCAGGGACATAAATCTGCGAATGGGAAGCCAGTTAGAAAACACTAACAGCGTTCTTGTGGCCACAGCTGGGGGCTGGAAATAGGGCTGTAATTGTGGTGACAGAGAACAATCAATTTAGCTAGCTGCCAAAGGCCGAAGCAATGGGCCAGATGATGGATCAGAGGTGGAGATGATGATGCAACAGGAACCAAAGTTGAATCTCACCTTTATGGACCGATTACCTTGATAGAGAATAAGTAGTATTATGAAGATGAAGAAATCAAGAAAAAGGGTTTAGGGAACATGTTCACAAGTGCAGTTCTGATGTGTGGGATTTGTGGTATCACTGAGAAATATAAACAGAAGAATCAAGGAAGCAGTTGGTGATATAAGAACTGGCCGTAGAGGACAGGTCAGCTCTCGAGATACACATTCCGAGATCATTGAACACAGATACTATTCAAGGCATATTGTAGATACATTAGTCAGACATGTAAAAAAACGAAGGGAGTACAAACCAGAGACATGAGGAACTCCAAAATCTAAAGGTAAGAAGGAAGAAGAATAGGGCAGAGGCAACATAGGGTGCTGAAAACTCAGGAGGAAGTCCTAAAATTAGATGTCATGGAGGTCAAGTGAAGATGTATTTAAGAAAAGGGGAGTGACCAGTTGTAATGCATTTAAAAGATGAAGAGTGATGAGGACCAGAAAATAGGCATTTAGCGACATGAATTCCATGGTGGCCTTGACAGGAACAGTTTCAGTACAACAACAGGGGACAGACACCAGCCTGGAGTGGATTGGTTTAAAGGGACATGAGGAAGTACATATGGATCCTGACATTAATTGAATAAGTTTGGATATAACAGGAAGTAGAAAAACAAAATAATTCCTGGAGAGGCAAAATATTCACATTGCGATGATAATGATCCAGAAGAGAGGAAAGAATAAATGATACGTATATACAAGGGATTTTGTCAGAATAAAGACATCCAGAATGTTATTCAGGGCACACATGGACAGATTCTACTGGCCTAAAGAGAAAGACACTTCCTTTATTTTAACAAAGGTGAAAAAAAAAGCTGGTGATGCTGTTAGGTTTGTTGATTTCTAAGTAGGGAGTTAAAAGGATGCCCATTTAATGGTATCTCTTTGCTCAAGACAGATTTATCACCTGAAAGCAAAGCAGTGGGGAGGAATGGGGAATGTGAGGAACAATGAGAATGTGTGAATGATCACTACAGACAGAGTGGAGTTGGAATGATAGGCTGTGACAAGTGTTTAAATAAAGCTAATGTCACCTATCCCCTAGATTGGTCTGCAATAGCATTCAGCTGAATTTGGGCCCAAAGAAAGTACGTATGTCAGTTCTTCCAGGGGTTAGGGCAGGTGTCAGGGCATTGGAGGTGTGTTTCTATCATAGGAGACATTGGAGTTAAAATACAGTAAAACCTTGGTTTGGGAGCATAATTCATTCAGGAAACATACTTGTAAACCAAAGCACTTGTATATCAAAGCGATTTTCAAGACCCATTGGCTCAGTTGTGATCACGTGACATTCGGCCTCATGTACTACTTGTATTGCAAGACATGGTTCATTTATCAAGTTAAAATTTATTAGAAATATTTGCTCGCCTTGTGGAACATTTGTAGAACAAGTTACTCACAATCTGAGGTTTTACTATATTTTCAAATAATTGTAGTAATGGATTGCAAAGCTTGAACTGGATTTGAGAAGAATACAGTAGGAGGGAAAAGTTGGATAGGTGAATGTGGTGAGTCAATACGTAATGAGTCAATGGGTTGAAGGCCTTCACACTTCCTCTCCTGACTAATTAATCCCTTGTGGCACCTGGATGGCTTAGTTGGTCAAGTGTCTGACTCTTGATTTCAGCTCAGGTCATGATCTCAAGGTGCATGGGTTCAAGCCCTGAGTTGCGGCTTCTCTGCCTGACCGTACGGAGCCTGCATGGGATTCTCTCTCTCCCTTTCTCTCTGCCCCTCCCCTGCTCGTGCTCCTTCCCTCTCTCTCTCAAAATAAACAAATAAACTGAAAAAATATTAATCCCTGTCTCCAATCAGTTGTTTCCTTTTCTGGTTTAATAAAGAAGTTAATGAAATTACCGTAGGTGTCCTGTGGTGGACATAGAGATATGATGCCCAGATCACGTCAGGGATGGACTGGCCACCCAGTTGTAAAGAATGTCGTCATCATTTGGCTTTGGCTTTCAATTGTCAGCAGCTTCAGGATCTTCTCAGTTGTGGACAACTGCTTTGTTCAAGGTTATGTCCTTTCCAAGGCTGTCTGCATCCAAGTTCTGGCCATTTTAACACAGTGTGGGACACTCACTCCAGAGGTCCCTACCATGTTGACTTTTCAAGTTTGCAAGTGCTTTAACTTTCTCCGTCTTCTAATGTTTCCTCCCTGTTATGGATTGAATAGCAACCCCCCTCCAAATGTATATGTTGAAGCTTTAACCCCCAATGTGATTTATTTGGAGATAACACCATTAAGGTATTAATCAAGATTAAATAAAGTCATTAAGGGTAGAGCCCTAATCCATTAGAAATGACATCATTATGATGATGAAATCTCTCCAACACAGACAGAGGAAAGGCCACATGAGAGACACAGAGAGAAGGTGGCCATTTACAATACAAGAAGAGTGAATTTGCCAGAAACTAACCCTGATGGCATGATGGTTTTCTATTTCCAGCTTCTGAAACTTTGAGAAAATTAATTTCTGTTGTTTAAGCCACCCTATCTGTATATTTTGCTCTGGTAACCTGAGCCGACTCCTCATTCCTTTATAGGTTGATCCCTAATAAAATCTTGTACCCTAAACACTCAGTATCTGCATTTAGAGAACCAGAGCCTTCTGGCTTCAACCTCACCCTAAATAGCATCACTTGGCTAGGTCAAGAGCATTATGCTATTTCCTGTAGCACCCTTTCATAGGCCTACATGGTGAATCATTATTAGTTGGACATCTTCAACTATACTGCGGACATCTTGATGGCCGAAAGCGTGCCTTGATTTGATCTTGAAGACCTAGCACACTGAGAGTCACAGAATGACAAGAGCCAATACTTAGTGAATGGTTAAGGGGCCTTGTCTTCATCATGTCATTTGTTTGCAAATGATTTTCCAGTGCACATCCACCTCTAAACTTTTGAACTTGAAAGCAGGATTTGCTTGACCACCGATGATCTGATCCTCAGTCTTATTTCTGATCCTGGTGTGTATATCTTGATTTGAGGTTGCTTTAATTTTTTATGCTACATATGACAGTGAGGTGGTCCTTATCCAACTTTTTTTTTTTTTTTTGTAAGCTGTCCTAGTCTTGCTTGGGTTCTCCAATCCCTAATAGTCTATTTGATCTCCATATCCCATGCTGCCCTCACAGTCCAGCCCCTTAAACTAAAGGAATTTCCTTTTAATGTGAAACAAGGTATCTTTTCACATGGTTGGTGAGGAAATTTTGAATTGGAGTGCCCCCAGTTACTTCTTTGGTCTTCCCTACCTAGAGAGGACAGGAGTAGTGTGGTCCTTAGGTTTAAAACAGAATTAAATCTAAGATGTCAAGAACTGTGAACTACTGGGGTGTATCTAAGTTTGGTAGGAAAGTCATTTTCAAATAAAAGAAGAACTTGGTAACATGGCTTGATCAGCAGGCAGTTACATGTGAGGAAAATTAAATAGTAGTTTCCTAATCTATTTTTTAAATATATATAAAAGACTGAACAACAAATCACCTCATATCTTCTGTCTAGTTTTCATGCATGCCCAGAGAGCTGGATAAGCATATCCTGCTAACTGATGTTTAAAGGAAATGCTTAGAACATGTTTACAAAGCTTTAATCCTTTCACTGACCACAGGTCCATAAAAACAGGATTAACTTCTCTGATTAGCATTTTTTTTTTCTCTCTGCAAACGAGCATGTAGGTCTTTCTCCATATCCTGCAGGAGTTAAGTTTTATATCAATTTTGACAACATGCGGCTCTTTTCTTTGTATTGCATGGTTGTGTAAGTGTGTTTCCACCTTGAGGGCTAAGAAAAAAAAATCAACAGGATGCTGACATTTATTTCCTGTTTTTCCTTGCCCTGCACATTAATATAAAAAAAATTAATGTAATTAACACATCCTTGCTGCCACTCTCACTGCTCAGGGCATGAATTACTGTACCACAGGCTCTCTGAAATAACCCTCAATGACCTGCGGTCCTTTGCATTCATTAAGCAATTGTCTTTCTCAGTGAAGGGGGATTGTGACAGAATACTTGAATCAGAATAGTGCCAATTACTGTAACAGAGCATCAGAGTCTTTTCAAAGTTCCATTAGGATATTTGATTATTTTTTATATATTCCAAGAGGTGTTGTGATTTACTGCTAGTGTTTAGCTCCTTTCGAAAAGAAATTACTCAAAAGAATAATTTTTTAAGGGGCAAAAGGTACTACTGTGTGATAACTAGCAAAATGCTCGTAGTTAATGTCTTCCTCTTTCTGAGATTTATTCCACAGATGGTACTTTTTTTTTGTCCCCAAGATGATGCTGTATAAAAAGGATACGAGATAAGTGGGGGGAGGGGAAGCAGGACAAAAATCAACCTCAAATTCTTCTTTAATAACGGACCATAAATTCTTTTCTAAAACTTGAGCAGATTTTGGGTTGCAGTGACCATTTGTGACCTATTAGAGAGCCTAATGTCCAACTGTGAGTTCCTTTATCCAATAAAATATTTACATGTTATATGTAAAATAAAGTGGAATATGAATGTACACCTAGGAGTGTATAGGGTTTATAGACCTTGTGAAAATAAGGTTACTGACCATGCTTGCTTTTCAAAATTTATTTCAGTGCCTGCTGCTACTAAGATATTGAATAGATTTGCCCAACGAATGAATGGAATGGAATGAGTTTTTATGGTTAGTGAATCTCTACTTTTTATGACCATATTTTTTCAAAGCCAAAAATTTTGCAAGCAAAATTAGCAGTGTGATGATGGCAAGGCATTATTAGTAATATCTCGGTTTAGATTTTGTTAGTATACTAGATAATATACTAAAGAATCGGTTTTGGGTGGGAGCATATCGGTGGTCTAAAGACAAGGGGCTGGTTGAAGTAAAAGAGACAAAGCTCACCAACGGTGATGTGCCCAGTCTTTCATAATGAAAAAATATCAAGCCTTTTTGGAACTAAATAATTTCTTTTTTGTTTCTTGTCCCCAGAGGACAATACCTGCTGGTCAAGGACTTTGCCAGTAGGAGACGGCCGTTGTAACTAATTGAACCCGCCAGAAGAAAAATAATTTGTTTGAATATACACATACTTTCTTGAAACGCTAGAGGAATAATGATAGGGGCTGATACAGTCCATCTACTGCAGATTTTGTATTATATCACACCACTATAATATAATACTTTTATGACAGAGATAAAATAAGCCCCTCTTCTAATGATCAAAATATATAATGTTACTGTTAATAATATCTACGATTAATTTCTTAACAGTAACAAAATTTCAAGAAAGAAATTAACTTACTAAATTAGTGACTGGATTATGTATCTCCAAATGTTTCCCCCTTTACCATTCACATTTAGCTGATAAACCAAATTACTTTCTGCATATTCCTTTCTTTTCATTTAGTTATTTTTTTTTAAGTTTTGAATCCAGGAATTGGTCTTAAAATATAGAAATTAAACTGGGTCATTGCAACTGAGTCATGATCAACAAAAGTTTCCAAAGGGAAAACAAAATACAAGCCAATACGTGAAATATGAAGAAGCATTCAACTTTTTGAAGTCTATCCTGGGTATGCAACCCAGTGAGTGATCAAAACCTATGATATGTGTGATGGCCAATTTTGTGTCAACTTGACCAGGCAGGCCATTGTACATAGATATTTGATCAAATGCAGACCTAAGTATCTCTACAAAGATAAGATTACTATTTAAATTAATACAATTTGAATAAAATACAGTATCCTTCATAATGTGGGTGGGCCTCATTCAATCAGTTAAAGGCCTTAAAATAAAATATGGAGGTCCCTAAAGTACAGGGATTTCTGCCCCTAGGATGCCTTTGGACTCAAGCTTCAGCATCAACTCTTCTCTAAGTTTCTAGCTGGGCTGAACTGCTCTGCATATTTTGCACTTATCAGACCCCAAGACTATATGTGCCAATTTTCTCTTTCTCTCTACATCCATACATACACAAAAGTATACACATCTTACTGGTTGTGTTTTCCCTGAGAACTGGTCTCTGCATTAAAGGAACTTGCAGTCCAGCAGGAAGTGTAAAACTAATGTGCACATACAAACATCCATGTGAATACTCTCTCTTACTTACATACAGTATCAGAAATGTAAGTGGTATGAATGCTCATCTATCATTAAAAATATTATCACAGTATAAGAGACTCTTAAAAACTGAGAACAAACTGAGGGTTGATGGGGGGGTGGGAGGGAGGGGAGGGTGGGTGATGGGTTTTGAGGAGGGCACCTTTTGGGATGAGCACTGGGTGTTGTTTGGAAACCAATTTGATAATAAACTTAATATATTGAAAAAAAATATTATCACAAAGCCCTGACCCTGAGTGAGAATATCTTTTCTGATGTAGAATGGGGTAACTCCCATGGAGGATTAGTAGTACACATGCTCTCCCAGTCATGAAAAATTTACTTATGAGAAAGTGCAAAAAGATCATCAGAGAATGTATTGTACAGTTGATGTGTCCTAATCTCTTGCAGGAAATATCAGTAACAGAAAAATCACAGTGAAGAAGGAGAAGGGGAAAGAGAAGGAGGGGGAGGAGGAGGAAGAGGAGGAGGGGGAGGGGGAGGAAGAGGATGTTGGAGGGGAAGAAGGAGACTGGAAACACATACAGATCTTGGTACCTTCCAGCTCATGGGTTCTATTTCCTACCCTTATTTTTCAAAACAACCTCACCTTTTATCTGATATGTCATTTGAAAATATCTTCTCCCATTCTGTCAGTTGCCTTTTAGTTTTGCTGATTGTTTCCTTCGCTGTGCAAAGCTTTTTATTTTGATGAGGTCCCAGTAGTTCGTTTTTGCTTTTGTCTCTCTTGCCTCTGGAGACGTGTTGGGTAAGAAGTTGCTGTGGGCAAGATCAAAGAGGTTTTTGCCTGCTTTCTCCTAGAGGATTTTGGCGGCTTCCTGTCTTACATTGAGATCTTTCATCCATTTTGAGTTTATTCTTGTGTGTGGGGTAAGAAAGTGAGCCAGGTTCATTCTTCTGCATGTCGCTGTCCAGTTTTCCCAGCACCACTTGCTGAAGAGACTGTGTTGATTCCATTGGATATTCTTTCCTGCTTTATCAAAGATTAGTTGGCCATACGTTTGTGGGTCCATTTCTGGGTTCTGTATTCTGTTCTGTTGACCTGAGTGTTTGTTCTTGTGCCAGTACCATACTGCCTTGATGATTACAGATTCGTAGTATAGCTTGAAGTCTGGGATTGTGATGCCTCCTGCTTTGGTTTTCTTTTTCAAGATTGCTTTGGCTATTTGGGGTCTTTTCTGGTTCCATACAAATTTTACGATTATTTGTTCTAGCTCTGTGAAGAATGCTGGTGTTACTTTGATAGGGATTGCATTAAATATGTAGATTGCTTTGGGTAGTATCGACATTTTAACAATATTTGTTCTTCTTATCCAGGAGCATGGAATCTTTTTCCATTTTTTTTGTGTGTGTCTCCTTCAATTTCTTTCATAAGATTTCTATAGTTTTCAGTGTATAGATTTTTCACTTCTTTGGTTAGATTTATTCCTAGGTATTTTATGTTTTTTTTGTGCAACTGTAAATGAGATTTATTCCCTGATTTCTCTTTCTGTCACTTCATTGTTGGTGTATAGGAATGAAACCGATTTCTGTGCACTGATTTTATATCCTGCAACTTTGCTGAATTCATGAATCAGTTCTAGCAGTTTTTGGGTGGGATCTTTTGGGTTTTCCACATAGAGTATCATGTCATCTGTGAAGAGTGAAAGTTTGACCCCCTCCTGGCTGATTTGGATGCCTTTTATTTCTTTGTGTTGTCTGATTGCAGAGGCTAAGACTTCCAATACTATGTTGAATAACAGTGGCGAGAGTGGACATCCCTGTCTTGTTCCTGACCTTAGAGGGAAAGCTCTGAGTTTTTCCCCATTGAGCATGATATTAGCATTGGTTCATTCACATATGGCTTTTATGATCTCCAGGTATGTTCCTTCTATCCCTACTTTCTTGAGGGTTTTTATCAAGAAAGGATGCTGTATTTTGTCAAATGCTTTGTCTGAATCTATTGAGAGGATCATATGGTTCTTGCCCTTTCTATTATTGATGTGATGAATCACATTGTTTTGTGGATATTGAACCAGCCCTGCATCCCAGGTATAAATCCCACTTGGTCGTGGTGAATAATTTTTTTAATGTATTGTTGAATCTGGTTGGCTAATATCTTGTTGAGGATTTTTGCATCCATGTTCATCAGGGAAATTGGTCTATAGTTCTCCTTTTTAGTGGGGTCTCTGTCTGGTTTTGGAATCAAGGTAATGTTGGCTTCATAGGAAGAGTTTGGAAGTGTTCCTTCCATTTGTATTTTTTGCAAATGACATGTCAGATAAAGGGTTAGTATCCAAAATCTATAAAGAACTTATCAAACTCAACACCCAAAAAACAAATAACCCAGTGAAGAAATGGGTGAAAGACATGAATAGACACTTCTCCAAAGAAGACATCCAGATGGGCAACCGACACATGAAAAAATGATCAACATCACTCATCATCAGGGAAATGCAAATCAAAACCACAATGAGATACCATCTCACACCTGTCAGAATGGCTAACATTAACAACTCAGGCAACAACAGATGTTAGTGAGGATGCGGAGAAAGAGGAACCCTCTTGCACTGCTGGTGGGACCGCAAAATGGTGCAGCCACTGTGGAAAACAGTGTGTAGGTTCCTCAACAAATTAAAAGTAGAACTATCCTACGACCCAGCAATTGTACTACTCTAGACATTTATCCAAGGGATACAGGTGTGCTGTTTTGAAGGGACACATGCACTCCCATGTTTACAGCAGCACTATCAACAATAGCCAAAGTATGGAAAAAACCCAAATGTCCCTTGATGGATGAATGGATAAAGAACATGTGGTATATATACAATGGAGTATTACTCAGCAATCAAAAAGAATGAAATCTTGCCATTTGCAACTATGTGGATGGAACTGGAGGGTATTATGCTTAGTGAAATTAGTCAGAGAAAGACAAAAATCATATGACTTCACTCATATGAGGACTTTAAGAACCAAAACAGGTGAACATAAGGGAAGGGAAACAAAAATAATATGAAAACAGGGAGGGGGACAAAACAGAAGAGACTCATAAATATGAAGAACAAACAGAGGGTTACTGTAGGGGTTGTGGGAGGGGAGATGGGCTAAATGGGTAAGGGAAATTAAGGAATCTACTCCTGAAATCATTGTTTCACTATATGCTAACTAATTTGGATGTAAATTTTAAAAAATAAAAAATTAAATAAAAAAACAACCTCTAAGAGGTATGAAAGATTCCTAATAGATAAGAAACAGCTTTTTTCTAACCCTTGCTCCAGAACACTGAAAGATTTAGAGAAAACAGTTGTTATGCTGAATGATCTGACAAAATAAGGGGGAAATTTTGTAACATGACAGGTTGGCATTGTATCAGTAGGGTTTGAGATTATTTTCTAAATTGGTAATATAACAAATTGTCAGGTTTTCACTTCAAAGTCTTTGTTCTAAGAGAACTGTCTCAGACTGGGTCAGGTTCATGGAAATTATTTGAATCCTTTCTCTTCTAAGAGATTGGTTTGTTTCTATTTCAAAGGGTAGCTAACATTTTTTAAAAAGTGATTTCTGCCTATTGGTAACATTTAGCTCTAGAATTAGACATTTTCTTACTGGTTTCTTAATTGACTTGCTGTTTGACATTGAGTTAGTTGCATATTCTTAGATAAAGAACTTGAATTAGTCATTGAGCATCTGTGTCTTTGTTGTTGTTTTGTCATTGGATTACCCATGAAAGATATTGTAATGTCTACATTAAGACAAATGTGGAATCAAATATAATTATCAAAGCATGTTGATGTGTAATAAGTCATAAGAAATTATAAATTTGCTATTGATAATTGTTATTCTGTCAATTTAATTGAATTCTACTCACCTTTATCCTATAATAGAGAAATACAGTGAGTAGGACTTTCATGATCCTAACATATACATAATTTAACAGTACTCTGGGAAGTACCATCAGGGTTTCCCGAATAAGTCCTTTCTATTCTCAAATCTATATATTATGTTACCCCAGAGAACTTTGTTTTAAGAAAGAAGCTTTAAAGCTTCATGATCTCACCATGTCTGGTCAACCCAGAATAAAAACAACTGGAATAGATACGGAAATAATACAAAAATAAACTGATAAAAACAAACATTGGCTATTAAGCTATGCCACTGTGGCATAGATTCTGACAGTTGGCTTTTCTTTTAGTAATAAAAGTTCCTTATTTAAGCTTTGATTACGGAGGCATCCACTTCAAGGATGGCCATCTCAAATAAACACACTGCCAGCCACAAGGGTCTGATAGACTGACCATTTGGGTACCTTGTGGTTTTTTTCTCTTCCTGTGCTTTAATTTCCCATTCTTCCATTTTAAATTTTCCAATAAGGAGTGAACCCTAAAACCCTACGTCCCACTCTTGACCCCAGTAAAAGCAGGACCCCTGGCCTGCATTCTCTCTCTCTCTCTCTCTCTCTCTCTCTCTCTCTTTTTTCCAGCTTTCTGATGGCTATTACTGAGGGCCTTTTGCAATCATAATAAGGACCACAAGGTCTGGTCCAGCTCCAATACTGGATCTCAGTAAGCTGAGACTGAAACAAAACAGACACCTCTTTTTAACAGGAGAGAGAAACATGTTAATGTGATTATAAGATAGGGATATGGGTGAAATGATGGAAGAAGTCATCTTTTTATTCTTGTTCATGTTCTTCCTGTTCTTGGTTTTCTCCTCTCTTCCTCCTCCTCTTCCTGCATTTTCTGTTGTATCTATTTCAACAGACAACAATTTAAGGAAAGATTATATTCCTTTTTCCTAAAAATCCCTGAAATAAATATATTTATTTACATATTTGTTATAAAAATATAAAGAAAACATATGGTACAGTGAATAAATTTTGGGATAAAATAGGCAAATATTTCAAATGGACCACTTAATAATTGAGACAAGTGACTTAAACTCTTGGGGCCTCACCATTCTATCTGTAAATTGGGAATAATACGCTCTTCTTCATAAGTTTGTGATGAAGCCAGAGTGATCACTCACATTTTATAATGAATGAAGAAGCAATAAAAGGAAACACATAATTTTACATGAAAAATCATTTTGCCTTTCATTACTCCACATTATCTCTTTATGTGCTTTCCATGTTTTTCTTCATATTACATGGTGATATGAAAATATTTAAAATATTTAGAAAGAATTGTCTGCCTTATTATTCTTTTATACAAGTGCATTTAGTATATAAGGTGATAGATTATAATGTTGTACTCTGATTAGCCCATGATTATGTTAGAGTAAAAACCATAATAGAGTAACCAAATAATTAGTTACTTAATCATCAAAGGTAAATTAAATTCATGAAATCTAAGCAACATAGACCAAATTGAGATTTATATAAATAAGCTGAGGGTACACTGATTAAAGGATTACCAGATGTTCCTGTAATAGGTTAATTATTTATTATTCTGCCATATATAATGACTATGAAGCCGGTAAATGATGCTACATCTTGTTAGCTGAGTGGTATTACAGTTGATTATCAAATTAAATGTCTTTATTTTAATGAGTTGCACTGGAAGGGTATGTGTACCATGGGATCAATTATTATTGTAAAATAACCATTAATTACTTCCAAAGTACTAATTCTGAGAAAACTAAGGATTAGGGACAGACTTTCGTCTTAACTAATCAATGCTAACATTTTCACATTTATAGGAAAATTTTGACTTAATGTCCCTTAATCTGGATTTCCTTCACGTAGGAATAAAAATTAGAAACACTGCCAATGCCTCTTAGAAAACAAGAAAATATTAACCCAATAGTGTTTGTGGTAACATTTTAATATTTCTCAAAAACAACAGTTTTTAGGGTCCCCAGCTGGCTCATTTGGAAGAGCATGTGACACTTGATTTCAAGGTCACAAGTTTGAACCCCGCTTTAGTGTAGAGATTACTTAAATAAATAAATAATTTTTAAAAAACCACCAGTTTTGAATCTCTCTTTTTTTTTTTAAATGTTTAATTTGTTTTTTAGAGTGAGAGAGACAGAGTATGATCAGGGAAGGGGCAGAGAGAGAGAGGGAGACACAGAATCGGATGCAGGCTCCAGGCTCTGAGCTGTCAGCACAGAGCCTGATGTGGGGCTCAAACTCATGAACCGTGAGATCATGACCTCAGCTGAAGTGGGATGCTTAACTGATTAAGCCACCCAGGCATCCCTTGAATCCTGTAAGTACTGATCTTAATAATTAGACAAAAAGCAGAACTATGCTGCAAATTAGCAATTGTTTCCAAACTTGAGGACAAAGGGGTCCAAAGGATGACCTTGTCTAAAGAGTATGACCAAGACTTGGACTGGGTATTTTCCCTAGGGCTTGCCACGGGGCAGTGGTCCTGGTTCTGTGGAAAATTCAGTGCTCTGGAGAGCACGTCTTAACATCTCCCCCGAACTAAAGTCATAGTGGTGGCTTTCTAAAAGAATAGTTAATAGAGATTGATTGCCTACCAGAAATTGAGAGTGACACCTTGCCCAAGAGAGATGTCCTAAACTGCAAGGTATGTCAATGTCTGCTTCCTCTAGTCCCTCCCTGAGGCAGAGCTGAGCAGAAGGCAGGGTCTTGGAGACATTGTGAGTACTGATGATCATAAACACCAGGGCCTGCTTCTTAAACTTCCTCCGATTTCCATTTCTGCCAAGACCCGGTTCAGAACACCTCTAAGAACTAGCCCACTTGACTACTATTCTGCGTTTAGAAAACATCTAAAATGAAGTCCAGTGAGTAAAATGATTGGAACCAAATTGGACAGAGATGGAATGAGCTGCAGAATAAGATCGGTTTGCAGAGGAGTGATCGAGGATTCATGAGGACAGAGGTGGAGGGGAGGGGAAGAATTAAAAATCGTTTTTTAAATAATAGCTGAAAACTTTCCAAACTTGATGAAAACCACAAATCTAAATGCCTTACTCTGTTTGGGCTGCTATGACAGATACCACCAACGGGGTAGCTTAAACACAACAGAAATCTCTTCCTCACAGCTTGGAGACCAGATGTCTGAGATTAGGCTGCCTGTATGGTGGGCGTCTTCCACAAGGTCCTTCTCCTTGTGTCCTCACATGGTGGAAGGAGCTAGAGAGCCTTGTGGGATCTCTTTTATAAGCCACTCATCTGATTCATGAGGCCTCACCTTCATAACCTAAGTACTTCCAAAGACCCCACCTCCAACCCCCACAACATTGGGTATTAGGATTTCAATATGTTAATTTGGCAGGGGGGGTGGGGGGAGTGAAACTTCAGACCATAGCACTGCATAACCAACAAGCACCACAAACCCTAAGAAGAAGAGCTAGAAATAATATCAAATTGTCGAAAATAGTGAAAAAAAGAGCATCTTAAAATAAGATACCCCCTTGAAAAAAAGGACACATATATACAGAACAAAGGTAAGAATGTCAGAAAATTTCTCCCTAGAAACCATGCAGGGTAGAAAACAATGAAATGGGAGCTTTAAAGGACTGCAAGGAAGAACAACAACAAAACAAAACAACAACAACAAAAAAACCACACCTTTGTCAACCTAGCATTCTACACCCACAAAATACCTTTCAAAAATAAAGACGAAATATAATAATTGATTTTATGTATTAACTTGACGAACTAAGATGCCCAGTTTGTAGTCAAGCAGCAGTCTGGATTTTGCTATGGAGGTAATTTTTAGATGTGATTATCATTTAAAGCAGTGGACTTTGTGTAGAGTACACGCCATAATGTTGGTGAGCCTTGTCCAACAAGTTGAAGGTCTTATGTGAAAAAACTGAGTTCCCTCAAAGAAGGGATTGTGCTTCTAGATGGACATTAGACTCAAGAATGTAACATCAGTTCTTCTCTCGGTCTCTAGTCTGCCTGGCTGCTCTGCAGATTTTTGAGTTGCCAGCCCTCACAGTTGTATGAGACAATTCCTTGACATAAATTTCTCTCTCTCTGTATATATATACACCCCAGAATAAAAATTGACAGAATTCATTGCAATACAATTAATGTTAAAGGAGTTATTCAGAAAGAAGAAAAATAATACCTGATAGATACATGAATCGACAAAAACTAGGATAATCAGAATTAATAAATATATGTATAAAGTTGCATAAAGACTCCAGACCAAAATAATTATTGAGATTGGTTCTTTTTCCATAGCTATATGTACACGGGTACTTTTACCGTGGCAGTAACACACAGGCATTACCTTAGATGTGACTAGAGAGACATATGGGATATGATTTGGACATACACAGAGTGGAGTGGAATGAAACCATGGTTGATGAAGTGGGGCAAGTAGAAAAAGGAGGACAAAGGGGTCCCAAGTCTAGTTGAGGAAGTGTTTGTTTAAGACAAGTGAGACATCCAAGGTATGACTTGAGAAATTTGAGGTAGATCACAGCTTTACCTAGAGTGGATTAAGAAACTCTTGAAGAGGACATCCTTTTTTGGATGTGAAAAATATTTAAATTGACTCCATAAAGATCGTACAAAATTTTGATGCCCTTTCCATTTCAGTCATTCAGAATTCAGGCCTTAGAACAGTGCTGCATAGAGTAAGTTTTTCCTAAGTATTTAATTAAAGAAATGAATACCTCACACCCAGAAGTTATGGGTGAGATGACCCATGAGTTTAGATGGATGAGTAGGCATCTCAGGAGACAACTAGGGAGATGGGTCAGAAACACAAAGCCAACAGCAAGTCAAGTCACTGGTGTTGGGTGCCTTTTCCCCAAGTGGATCTTTTTTTTTTTAAGAGAAAGAGCTTGAGTGCAAATGGGGGAGGGCCAGAAGGAGAGGGAAAGAGAATCTTAAGCAGTGTCCAAGCCCAGTGCCAGCCTGATGTGGAGCTGGCTCCCATGACCTTGGGATCATGACCCGAGCCAAAGTCAAGAGTCGGTCGCTTAACTGACTGAGCCACCCAGGCACCTCTCTGCAAGTGGATCTCAACCTCTGCTCAGGAAAGCTTAAATTGATTTGAGATTATTCATGCCCCCATCTTCCGGTGTGCATGCATGTGCACATGCGTTCACACACACACACACACACACACACACACACACACACACACACTTTTGCAATGGTTGCATGTAGCACTTCTGGAATTTTTTAAGTTGATAAATAAGTAGATAAGATTAGAATTTGTGGGGATTAGCAGGATTAGGAGGTGAGAAGTCTGTGCAAACCTGAGACCTAAAATAACCTACAAGATGTTGGAGCAGTCACTGTCCATGTTCCATATTCCCTGCTAGGAGACTGACTGGTTACTGGAAGGGGCAGAACTGGGCAGCGGCCCTGATGCAGAAGACCAAAGCGTCTCGATGGATTTGAAAAATTATCCCTACAATAAAATTTAAGCAAACTGATTATTTTAAAAATACAAGCGAGCACTTCCGTAAGTGAATTTGAGCAAAATATAATGTTAATACCAGCGGCAGATCTTTTTCCGTTACCTTTTAAAGAAATGATGATGAAGACATGGCTACCTGTGTTGTCATCTCCAGTCTTTGGCTACTTCTCCCCTTCTTTGTCCCATTTCTGGTAGTAAGTTGTATACTCAGTTTAAGCATATCTTGTATATGTTTATGAAATATTTATATATAATATGCATTATTTTACATATCAAATATGACATTTTATATAGTTATAATATGACCACATATCTATTATATCTATTTATATTCTTTTTTATGGTTTAAATTTTAATGCATACACTAATGTATGTATTTTTCTGTACGTGATTTTTTCACTCAATAACCTTTTTATAACTGAACCTCTAGTGTATTAATTTGAGCTGCTGCTTTACATTCTGTTTTTCTATTATACCAAAATGTATCCATTCTTCTGTTACTAGACATGAAAGACCTTTATAATTAAAAAAAATTTACATTTATTTATTTTTGAGAGACCTAGAGCGACAAAGCATGAGCAGGGGAGGGGCAGAGAGAGGGAGACACGGAATCCAAAGCAGGCTCCAGCCTCCAAGCTGTCAGCACAGAGCCGGATGCAGGGCTGGAACCCACAAACCATGAGATCATGACCTGAGCCAGAGTCGGATGCTTTACCGACTGAGCCACCCAGGCGTCCCAACCTTTATGATATTTCTAAGATTTTATTTTAAGGGAGAGAGAATGTGTGAGGAGACAGCCGGGGGCGGGGAGAGAGAGAGCGAGAGAGCGAGAGCGAGAGCGAGAGAGAGAGAGAGAGAGAGAGAGAGAGAGATGTAGGCAGGCTCTACACTCAGTGCTGAGCTGGATGGCTCTCAATCTCACAACCCTGGGATCACGACCTGAGCCAGGACCAAGAGTGAGCTCAACCGACAGCCACCCAGGCACCTCTGAAAGACCTTTACAATTAACCCATTATTTCCAGTACTGGTATGATCACTTTTTAGTCTGTTTTCTTGTACACGTGTTCAAAAGTTTCTCCAAGATATATGCGGAAAGTAGAACTGATAGGTTACAAGTTGCACGTTATTCACATAGTTAATTTTACTAGATATTGTGAAATGGTTACTAAGTGTTTATCCCATTTCCTTACAGCAGCTTGTAAATACTGCTTTTTCAATTCTTACTGAAACGTATTGTCAGACCTCTCAGTGTTTGCCAAGCTTTGGGATATGAAATGACATCTCATTGTTTGAATTTGCCTTTTGCGGGGATGAGAATAGATATTTCTCATTTTTAAGTTTGTATTGTATTTTTAAGTTTGTATTTTTAAGTTTGCTCCTCTTTGATTTGTACCTTTATATAATTTTCCCATAATTTAAATGAGTTGTGTCTTTTGTTCTTATTGATTTCTAAAGGTTTGTCTCTATATAGATATCTATATTTTAGAAGACACCTACAGAGAAAATATCTACTCTCAATTTGAAGTTTGGTCTCTAATTTTTTACAGTGTACTTTAAGTTCAGAAAAAAAATAATTTTAATGCAGACAAAATCCTTTCTTACCCCACAGTTCTAAATCTATGACCATATATTTTTATTAGTGTTTAAAATATTTTAAATGTGTATATTTTTATCTACTCAATGAGTGGTTGTTATGAGGTTAAATCTTTGTTTTTTTTCTTATCGATAAGCAATTTTGCTCCTACTATTGTTTGAATAGTCTATGTTTCCCTGCTTCCTAAGGTCACATTTATCCCATAGAAAGAGTTGGTTTCTCTTATCTCTATTCTGTACCACGGGTCAATTTATCCACCTCCAAATCACTCAAAAATTTTGTCTTGCTATTTGCTTTGAAGCCTCCACTTTTTCCTATTTCAGAATAGATTTACCTGTTCAAGGCCCTTTTCTCTTTCATATAAATATTGCAATCTACTTGTCAAGTTATATTTAAAAAATCCCTTTGGATTTGCATTGATATTTTATTGAACTCTGCATAATTGCATTGCAAGGAAATCTTTGCAGTATTGCATCTTTCTATATATAAATATGGTAAGTTTCCCCATGTACTTGAATCTTATTTTTTATGTTATTCAAATTTTATAATTTTATCTGAAAAATGGTAATACTTTTCTGTCATTATTCCTCATTCTTTTTACAGCTCTTTGTTGTTAAAATTTTCAAAATTGTACTTTCTAATTTCTGTAGCTAGTATATAAGAATTGTTTAGTTTTTTTTGTTGTTGTTTAGTTAGCGTTTATATAGCAATCATGCTGAACTCTGTTCTTGCAACAGATTCATAATCCCCTATTCATAATTCTGAAATTCAAAAAGCTCTAAAAACTGAGAGTTTTTAAAAGTAAATTTGGCACTCAATCTTATTCCAAGGCCAAATCTGATCTGAACAGATGTGAGGCTATTTACAGTCTTTGTCTCAATTAGCGTGAATATTCATAAGTTTTGTTGAAAACATTAATATATTTGATTATGGGACGCTGCTCCCAAACTGCAGGCAATGTTATGTAATGTATGTTTATGGACCTTTTTACCTTTCTAGAACTCAAAAATTCTTAATTCTGAAACATATGGATCTAAATATTTCAGTTAAGGAATTACAAAAGAAATTGATTAGCTTGTTCTTGTAGATCCTCTCAGATTTTGTTTAGGATATCATATTGTTAATGATTAGTAACAATGATATTTCTCTCCAAAGGCTATATTCTGCTATGTTTTTCTTGTCTTACTGCACTGGCTGTGTTTTAAACATTGGTTGTACAAATGAAGCAAAGCTAGCAGGTATAAATAAATATAAATATAAATATAAATATAAATATAAATATAAATATAAATACAAATATAAATACAAATATAAATACAAATATAAATAGATATGTATGTAATGCAAAATTTATATTTACGTTAAGGATACTATACTAATATTTCTCTATTTATTTTAGCACTCTTTGGACAATCAAGTAAATTATTTTCCATCTTTTTTTCTTAGTATTTTAATAAGTGTGTGTTTCAAAGTGAAATCACTTTTACATTTAAGTGAACAACTCAACATGGTTATGTATTATGTCTTGTATATAATTGTAGATTCAATTCATAAATATTGGCCTAATCTTTTAAAGTTTATGTATTTATTTGAGAGAAAGAGCATGCATGTGTGTGCACAAGTCGGGGAAGGGCAGAGAGAGAGGGAAAGAGATGTGGTGCTTAATATCACATCATGATATTAGTCAGATCATGTCCTGAATTGAATTCAAGAGTCAAACACTTAACCAATTGAGCCACCCAGGTACCCTGGCCTAACTTTTGTAATATACTGTCTTTATCTGGTTTTGTTATTGATATTATAATAATCTCACAAAACAAACAAGGGAAATTCAATTTTTTTGTATTTTTAGAAAAATTTCACATAGCATTAGATGTTGAAGAAGAATATTCATTTCAACAATGATCTCTGTTGAGGTAGGTGTTTTCCCCCTCTCTTTTAATAGGTATATTTTTAAGTATTGACTATTTTAACCTATTTCACAGGTTTGTGAAAGGGGACTGATTCATCTGGGACTGATTAATTTTTAAGTTAATTTTGGTAAGTTATGTCTTTGGATACTATGCATTTCATTATGGTTTTCAATTCTTGGGCATAAAGTTCATGATATTCTCATATTCTTAGCCTATATTTTATCTAGAGCTATATACTTTCCCATTTTTATAATTTTTATTTGTATTTTCAGTCTTGTGTCCTTAACACTCTTGCCACTATGTTGGTCTTTTCAAAGAGCCAGTTTCATTGATCTTCCTTACTATTTCTTTCTTTTCTGATTCTGCTTTATTCATTAATTTATATTCATCCTGATCACTTCTTGAGTTTCTTTAGAATTATCACTTTTTTAAAGTTTGTATTGTTCAGTCTTTTCCTGTGGTTACACTAACTTGTCACTTTAAAAAAAAGTTTTCCAATTTGATGGTGGATTTATCAAAATTTCATTTTGGTTTTGTAAATATTTATCTTACATATTTAGGCTATGTTATTAAATATATTCAAGTATAGAACTGATTGATTCCTGACATATATTACATTTATATTTATACAATAATCTTATTTTGCCTGAGATGTTTTTATCTTACTATGTAAATATATTAAATTCATTATATCAAATTAACAAGTATTTGTATATTCTTAATAACTCAAGCTGACACTTTTTTCAGATTTCAAGTTTACCACTGTCTTTTTTTGTTCTAGGATTCCATCCAGAATATGGTATTAGAGAGTCATTAATTCTCCCTAGAATTCTTTTGACAATATCAACTCCTGAGGCTTTTTTTGTTTTGTTTTGGGTGACTTTCACAGTTTAAGGAGTACTGGTCAGTTATTACATAGAATGTCTCCAAATGGGACTTGTCAGATTTGTCACGTGATTTGACTGGGATGATGAGAATTTGGAAGACCACAGAAATAAAGTCAGGTTCATCACATTATAGCAAGGACGTATGCTATCAAAATAATCTATGACTGTTGATGTTAACCTTGATCACCTAGACAGGGTAATGTTTGACCCCATGTTTCTTTATTGCAAAGTTACTCTTTCGTCTTCCCCAGTTCCATACTGTACTCTTTTGAAATAAGTCACTATGAGCAACCCATACTTAAAGAGTGGGAAATTATGGTCTACCTCTTTGAGGTTGGAATATCTGTATAAAATATTTGGACATCTTATGCACAGCAGATTTGTCTCTTTTCTCCTATCTATCTATCTATTTATTTATTTATTTATTATTTTTTGTATCAATGTAGAGTCATCAATATTTATTTTACACTTTCAGTTGTAAATCCAAAACCAGTGTATTTTATTGCTCAAATTCCAGTTTTGGCCATTGAGAGCACTTTTAGTTGAATCCTGTGTCCCTTTAACCCATTATCGGGGTGTGTGTGTGTGTGTGTGTGTGTGTGTGTGTGTGTGTGTGTGTTTGTGTGTGTTTTGTGCTCTTTTGTTTTGTTTTTAGCACTTTCTTACTTTTCTGTCACTATGAGATACTCCAGGATCACCTTCCAGTTAGTTTCTTGTCCGAGTCCTAGAATCAACCATTTCTCCAAAAGTCAATGCTTTCTTTTTTTTTTTTTTTTTTTGTACAATGAAATTAAAAACCAAGACCTGGATCCCAGACAATTTCATTGCTCTGGAGTGCTGCTTTGCCCTCTTGACTGTAGAGCAGAAAAATGTGTGTGTGTATTCTAACCTGTGTTTAAACATGTATCTCCTCATACTTTTATGTACTAACATCCCTGTCTGTAGAAATCCAAACATGAGTTCATCCTGCTATCTCAAACTCTAATTAATTACCACACGGGCCATTTTAGCCTCCTCCTCTTGCTTATCTATAAACTTCCATTCTAACAATGAAAGAAAGTTCTGGCTCCCACAATCTATTATCTATTTCCTTAATTTTCAATATCCTTATTCATGTATAGCAGTATCAGAATTGCTAACCCTCATCCCCATGAGAAACAACTTTATTGACAAGAGTACAGTACTGATATAAAGTTTCTTTTGACTTTAGTCTTCTAACAGTTTCATTCTTTGTGCTGTAAAATTCTACGGGTTTTGACAAATCCATAATCATATATCCACCATTGCAGTGTATACAGAATGGTTTCACAGACCTAAAATATCCTGGTGATTTAGGCATTCAACCTTCATCTCTTACCCCTGAACCCCAGGATTTTGATATAATGATATCAAAATATTGATACTGGATCCATAGTTTTGCTTTTTTCAGAACGTCATATAATTGGAAGGGTGGCCTTTCCAGAGGACTTCATTCACTCAGTAACATGGATTACAATTCAGTCATTTTGGCTTGTTAACTATGTATTTGTATTGCTGAATAATATTCCATTATGTGGATGTACACATTTGCTTTATCTATTCATCAATTGAAGGGCATCTTGGTTGCTTCCAGTTTGGGGCAACTATGAATAAAACTGCCACAAACATTCTTATACAGTTTTTTTGTGGGAGCATAAATGTTTTTAAATCAGTTGGGTAAATACCAAGGAATATGATTGCTAGATCAGAAGGTAAGAAAATCATATGTTATGCTTTGTAGGAAACTATTAAAATGCGTTCCGCAGTGACTGTAGGATTTTATATTCTCACCAACAATGAATGAGAATTCTTATTAATCCCCGTCCTAGCTAGTAATGCACGTTGTCAATTTTTGGATTTCAGCCATTCTAATGGATGTAGAGTAGTACCTTACTGTTGTTGGAATTTGTAATTCCCTCATTCTCAACAAATAATGTCAAGCATCTTTTCAAATGCTTATTTGCTATCTGTGTATTTTCTTTGGTGAGGTATCCAAATCCTTCTCCCCACTTTTTTAAATTAGGTTGTTTTTATATTGTTAACTTTTAAGCATTCTTGGTATATGTTAGATACAAGTCATTTATTAGATATGTGTTTTGCAAATATTTTCTCTCAGCAGTTTGTCTTTTCATTCTCTTAACAATGCATTCACAGAGCAAATTTTAATTTAAAATTTAAAGTTCTTAATTTTAATGCATTCCAACTTAACAAGTTTTTCTTTCATGGATTGTGCTATTGATGTTGTATCTAAAAACTTATCACCAACCCAAGGTCACAAAAATTTTCTTCTTCGTTTTCCTCTTCATATTTAGGTCTACAATCTACTTTGAGTTAATTTTTGTAATAGTTATTAGGTCTCTGTCTAGGTTCTTTTTTTTAATTTACATATAGACATCCAATTGTTCCAGAAATATCTGTTAAAATTACTCTCCATTCTCCATTTGATTGCCTTTGCTCCTTTGTCAAAGAAAAGGTGACTGTTTAGATCTATTTCTGCACTCTCTTCTGTTCTATTTATCTACATGTTTGTTCTTTCACAAAAAATATAATGTCTTGACTATTGTATTTTTATATTAAGTTTTGCAATTGGGTAGTCTTTGTTCTTCAGTATAATATTGCCTATTCTAGGAACTTTTGCCTTTCCATATATACTTTAGAATTAGTTTATCAACATCTACAAAATGCCTTGCTCAGACTTTTTAGTGAGATTACATTGATATTATGAATTTGAATCCACAAACTTGGAATCTGTCCTCATTTGTTAGATCTTCTTTAATTTCTTTTTTTAAACTTTTGAAAAAAATTGTTTATTTATTTATGTTGAGAGAGAGAGAGAGAGAGCAAGGAACGGATATGGGGCCTTCACTATGAAGGATGACGGAACCCAAAAAAGTGTCTGGGTTCCTCTAAGACTGGGAGTTTCTCACTCACGTTAGTCTATACTTTTCCTCCAGCAATTTGTCAAAATCAACACTTAAATGGTAATTCCTACCAGTTTCTGGCATAGTGACCTCTCCTCTAGATAAGCAGTTCTTGGCTGTAATTTTGTGAACTAATCTCTCCAGGTTTGGGATGATAGTTTGTTCTGCAATCTCAACTCTAAGATGGATCCAAGAACAGTTATTGTTATTTGGTTTGTTCAGGTTTTTCTTGTTGTTAGAACAGGGTAATGATTCTAAGCTCTTTATGTGCCAAACTGAAACCAGGAGTCTACTTTTGTTTTATTTTGTTTTGTTTGTAATTTTTACTTATACAGATTTCTTTGTCCACTACTGTTCTTAATATCTCATTCTTTTCATTCTAGTTTAATTACTTTCTTTTGAAATTCATGATTTAAAGTTACTTTAATAATGGACTTTCAGTCATATTGTCTTAGTCTAACTTTGTGAAACATACCTTTGTTTTCTTGTCATTTTGAATGACAGTTTAGATGGGTAGAATTCTAAGAAAATTGAGTTCTTTGAGCATTTTGAAGATATCTGACTCCCTTCTGGTTTCTGTTATTGTTATTGAGAAGTCGGCTGTCAGTCTAATAGTTATATACTTTAAGTTAATCTGTTTTCCTCTGTATAGTTTCTGAAATTTTCTCTCTTTGCTTAGTACTCTATCCATTCTCTAAAATATTTTAAATGGAAACCGGTCTCATTTATCTTGTTTTGGGGCTCTTCTTGAATCTATCAGATTTATGTTATTAATCAGTTTGGGGAGAAAGTGACCTAGTACTAGTTTTAATATGGTCAAATGCCAGTTTAGACTCCATTATAAGGATGAAAAATCTCAGCATCTGGGAGATAAAGTAATTTGTGTAAGGTCACAAAGCTAACAAGTAAAGAATATATAACTGGAATCCATGTCTCTTTAATTGGTACAATGCTCTAATCTTTTTTTTAAAGAAAATCTCATTTATTTTCTTTATTTTTAAAAGTTTTTATGTGAGTTCCAGCTAGTCAACGTACAATGTAATATTACTTTCAGGTGTACAACACAACGATCAACACTTCCATACAACATCTGTTGCCCATCACAAGTGTCCTCCCCGGTCCCCGTCACCCATCTGACCCATCCCCCCCACTCACTTCCCCTCTGGTAACCATCAGTGTGTTCTGTATAGTTAAGTCTGCTTCTTGGTTCACCTCTCTTTTTTCCCTTTGCCCATTTGTTTTTTTCTTAAATTCCACATATGAATGAAATCACATGGTATTTGTCTTTTTCTCACTGACTTGTTTCATGCAGCATAATACACTCTAGTTCCATCCATGTCATTGCAAATGGCAAGATTTCATTGTTTTCTTTTTATGGCTGAGCAATATTCTCTTTTTTTTAGTTTTCTTTTTTCTTTTTTAAAATTTACATCCAAATTAATTGGCAGATAGTGAAACAATGATTTCAGGAGTGGATTCCTTACTGCCTCTTACCCATTTAGCCCATCCCCCCTCCCACAACCTTTCCAGAAACCCTCAGTTTGTTCTCCATATTTATGAGTCTCTTCTGTTTTGTCCCCCTTCCTGTTTTTATATTATTTTTTGTTTCCCTTCCCTTATCTTCATCTGTTTTGTCTCTTAAAGTCCTAATATGAGTGAAGTCATATGATTTTTGTCTTTCTTTGACTAATTTCACTTAGCATAATACCCTCCAGTTCCATCTACATAGTTGCAAATGGCAAAATTTCATTCTTTTTGATTGCCGAGTAATACTCCATTGTATATGTATACCATTTTTCTTTATCCATTCATCCATCAAGGGACATTTGGGCTCTTTCCATACTTTGACTATTGTTGATAGTGCTATGTAAGGTGTAAATAGTTTGTGAATAAATACTATTATCTGGAGAGTTCAAATAAATACATAGATAAATCATGCCCTTTTATTGTGTTTTCTTTCTTCTCTGTACACTATTATTAGTTTTCTGCATAACTGAATATTTTTTATGCTTAGAAAGGACTAAAGGTTTCTTTAAGCTTTTATAGATTTCACTACAGTAATATTCTGGTAGCTGGTATTTAAAATATATCTGTCACATATGATCACGCAGTAAAATAATAAAGTATTTTATGTTGATAATGAATGCATACAATCTATTGATTTTGTGCTAGAATAGCAGATTCTAGTTCTTCAATTTTTAGAATTAATAATTTTTGAAAAATGAATGAGTGAAAAGATCCTATAAGAGCACAGAGTGATCTGCTTCAAGAGCCTCTAATGGTATCACTTAGTTTAATCAAAGATTACTTAGCTGGGCTGCTCTCTGAGTTCCAGAAATACGAGTTCTTCTGATTGATCCAATCCAAGGTCTGAGAACTTTGGAGATTTTTCATTTCTCCAGCTTCAAAATAAAACATTTAAATGTGCAGAGTAAAATAATTTCCAAATACATCTTAAAACTGTGACACCTTATAAATAGGTGGGAAGAAGCTTGTGGAGCCAGATATCAGATGACTGTTTATCTGACATCTTTTTAATGGTTGGGAGAAATGGAATAGTAAATACAATCTTTTATTAAGTGTGGCACCTAAGGTTTTTTTTTTTTTTATGGTTGAAAATCTCTATTTTTATAGAAGGCATATTTAGTGGTTCATGCACAATTTGCCAACCTCTATCTAATATATGGATCTCATTTTACTGTTGAAGAATCATGAAGAGATGTAGGAAAGTTAATGAAAATGCTCAAGGCCACAGGGAAGACTAATGTCAAAATCCGAGATAAATGTTTCCAAATTCCTAGGAATTCCATCTCTACCCTGAACCTGTATTCCTCTGTTTTCACTTAAAATACACAAATATATGCAAATATGTGTTTATGCTGATGCAGCATAAATCATATATCTGACACAAAACTAAGTTTCTTACTTACCTTCAAGTCATTTATTTTGCAAATAGTGAAAAAGAAACACTGAATAGTGTTAATCTGCCCCTACACCAATCATTGAATGAGAGAAGATATATTTTCTGAATAAACAAATATGTGTATGCCTAGGTGTCTGTGTGTGTGTTCATGTGTGTGTGCATGTGTATACATATATTCTGTAACATTCATGTAAATATAATTATCATGGGTCCCTTGTTGATCTCATGCTTCAGTTAACCCCAGGGGTGGCATGTGGAATAAAATCTACCTTTTAAATGGTGATGTAAGTGACCCAAGTTCTTTGATAGGTCTCTTGGCTGAAAAGACTTCATGACAGAAACCTCCTATTAGAATTCAATTACATTACACTGTGCGATGTTAAAAGCACTTCATCACAGCACACAGAGCTTTTCCAGCTCTGCCTAAATGCAACCTGGTACTTGCCTCTCCTTGAGTCTTTTGTAATGTGTGCCCAGAGGAACCGTATTGTGGAACACTCAAGACTCAAACGTATTCTCCTCAGTTCCTTAAAAATCAAGTCCCAGCCTCCTTAACAAGCAATCTGACAAGGCATAGTATATGCTCCCTGGGTAATCAGTCAAGCTCACACAGAAACCATAAAGGATGGAGCAGGGCTGCTGGGGTGACTGCTCCTAATGAAGAGCCTCATTGTTCTCACAATGAAGGTCCAGGAGGCCCTCCTAGAAGAGGCTCTGAGGATGTCTAGGACAAGGTATGGGGAGGAAGGAGACCTGGCATAAAACATAGCTGTCCTTCTAACCTGAAGAGGACCCCCTTGCAATGCAAAAGATGTTAATGTTGATAAAAGCAAGACAAACAAATATACCTCACATTGCTGCTGCTACCCCATGCTGTTTTGGTATGCTGCTAGTTAGGAGATTATAAATTCATTCAGTTCACCTTTTGGACTACATCCAAGCAAGCTATCACAAAACATAAGAGACTGGCTTCTTTTTACCTGATAAATACCATTTGAAATGAAGTGGGCTTTTAAAAACACAATTTCAAATTATGAATGTCAGGTTTTATGATTTTTAACCGTGTGCTCAAAGAAAATACATATTTAAGATTTGAGGTCTTCTCATGCCACTAATGGAACTTACGTTTCATTTTTCCCCCCTTGGGGCAAAATGACAGGTTCATAAAGGCAGAGTTTAATTGAACTTAACCATGTAAGTCTGCTTTATAGATATACTAAAAAATATGCAGCTTGACAATATCTAGAAAGTACCTAGGATGGAAGTAAAGGAGATAGAAGTTGCAGATGTACTCAAAGAAGATTTTGCAATTTGTAGGCTAAATTTTTGCAAGAAAAAAGTCACATATTATGTGTGTAATTAAAGGGGATGTAAAGCCAAAGAATTCATGTAGCACATAATAGTCTCTTATATGGGTAGGTGCATTTTTACTGCAGTTTTATCCAGTAAATTATATCATAAAGATAACAACTGTCAAAGGGGTTACATCTTTCAATAGGATAATATTGTGTGATTTTAATCACTGATGAGACTCTTATTGTCTAAAGTAGCTTTCATATACTCAATGAATACAGTACTTGGGATTTGCTTAACCAATTAAGTCACCTATTTATTCATTTAGCTATTGAGTGGCAGTTCAAAACTGAATGGGAATTAATGCAAATAATTAGCACTGTGCTTACAAACAACAATAACAAAAATATTAGCCCTGCTGGAAATATTTGAAATAACGTTCATATTCTATCCTATCTGTGCCAGCATGTGATGGGATAACATTCATGAAGTCTTGGGAGATACAGCATTACATGTAATATTATAAAAATTGGAAGGCAAAAATAGGAATGGCTGAAGCAGGTTAAGGTAAAGGTTACTGTGAATAAAGATTATATAGTCACAAAAATAAATAGGGGATTCATTTATTCACTCCTTAAAATGCATTTATCAAGTTTCTAACTACGGACAAAGTATTTTCTTATGCGCTAGAGATTATAGATGAGTAAGGTAGTGGTCTTTTGATTTAGGAAATTTAACGTTTATGGGAAGGGATACGCACATGTTAACAAATACATTGAAATAAATATTATGGATACTGTTACAGACACAGGCACAGGCAGAGTGGCCTACACAGAGGAAAATAATGTACTTTGCTTTAGAGAATCAGTAAAGATTTCATGACAGAGCTGATAGTTAAATCGCATCTTGCCAGGTATGAGTTCTCTAGGTAGACCATCGTGACTGGGTAGTCAGGGAGAGATGTCCCCTGGCTGAAATAGGATCACCATAGGGGTTCAAGGAAGAAAGGACAGAAGAAAGGAATGTGTTACTAAATATACTCTCTACGCATCAAGTAAGGTTCAAGACTTTTGCTATACAATATCTTGTGTAATTGGGTTTTGGCTTAGTGCAATGTGACATGTGTGTGGGCTTATATTAAAATCCATATTGAATTCCAATTGTTTTCTCCACCCCCAGTGAGGAATATGATTCAGGAAACAGTGTGAATAATAATAATGTGAGTTTATAGCTAAAGGTCAAATTACTATGTCAACTCAGCCTTTGTCAGCAAAAAGACACTTTAAAAAAAATTAATTGCCACCTATCATTTGTAAACCAGGCTCAAAAACTTGAATTGATGTAGAGCAAAAAAATATCTATAAAGTGAATTTATATCAGGCATGTTATGAGATCTTACATTATGACTGAAAGAAAAGCTGCCTAAGCATTAAACGATTTAATAGAATTAATTAATTAATATAATTTTATTTCACTAGGTCCTAAAGTTTTAGTTGAAATTCATATGGGTTTAGAGCTGGGGTCACAAAAGGGGAGATAAGAGTATGGTAATGTAGCATTTATTTATGGCTGAATAACAACCCAAACTCAGTGGTTTATGCAGCAACAATTCATTTATTTTTTTATGATTCCATTGGATGGCTGGATGGTTTCTCTGTTGGACTCATCTGGGATCACTACTAAGGGTGCACTTTACTGGGAGAGGAGAGGACATAGGCAGAGGCTGTCAAGGTCATTTTGGTTTCCCTCCTTACGGTTTTTCCATGTGGCTTACTTGGCCTCTTTCATAGCATGCAGGTCTATAGGCAGTGGTCTGCATTCCGAAAGCATGAAAACAGAAACTACAAGAGCTTATAAAGATGCGCTCTGGAAGCCACACAGCTTTGGCTGCATTCTAGTGGCCAAAATTAGTTAGGGGGACAGGCCAAATTCAAAGGCAGATGAGGATGGTAATGTCTTCGGTTATGAGAATGACAAAGTCTTATTGTGAAAGGCATGAGAGAAGGGAGCTATCATCATAGCCATTGTTTTTTTTTTTCTTTTTTTCCCTTAAAATTCATGTATTTTTTGAGAGAGAGAGAGAGAGAGAGGAGAAAGAGGAATCGTGTGCAAGTGGGACAGGAGCAGACAGAGAGGGGGACTGATGACCCGAAACAGGCTCCACTCTGACAGCGATGTGAGACTCGAACTCAAGAACTTCGATCATGACCTGAGCTGAAGTCGGATGCCTAACCAACTGAGTCACGCGGGTACCCTCCTCATGACCATTCTTGAAAATAATCTGCCCCTGCTGGTTAGTAGAGTTAGCTAAAAATGTTAAATGCAATTTGAATGGATTTAGGGAGTGTATGGATTCCCCAGTTTTCCATCATATTCTCTTGTCTTATACCAGCAGTCTTTCATGTATCTGTCCTCAAAAGTCGTAGTTTTCTATTCTTCACTTAGAGAATCCTGATTTACTTATTAGAATTCAGGAAGATGGAAATGGTATAATAAAGTGTTCCTGAACTCTTCATTTTAAAGTCACTACAGAACACTTACCTGTTTTCCTCAAGTAGAGACTGATTAAACAATATTTAAAATTTTTGACCTAAAAAGAAAAAAAACTGAAGCAAGAAGTCATTTCCCCACAGTGAAATTTGTCTAGTTAATATCATCTTTCAAAACAGAGGTCTCCATAATGTATAACAAGGGGAGTAGATTTGGAAACGCAGACTAACTGGTTGGAGAACAAGATTAAATATGGCACCAGGGGATGGAGCCATGAAAGTCAGGAACCAGGAAAGCTTTCACTGACTGCAGAAGTTTTATCTGGCAGCCGGAGGAGCAAGTGAGAGTAAGAGTTCTCTCATAATTAAAGTTTCACGGATGGGCCACAGGGTCCACAAAGAAGTTAGCCTAGATAAACTCACGGTCTTGAAACATGAGTTTGACGCATTTCTGTGTTTGCCTATTGGCTATGACACCATTCTATTTTGTCTGTTTGTAGGACAAGTTAAATTAAGCTTGAAATTCTATGACAAAAATCTGGCTCAGAAGCATTTTGTAAATATTATGACAATAAGTCTGTAGCAAAATCACTGCAGCCGTGTTCACAAAAAAAAATATTTAAATTCTACAAAGAGTAGGTAACTGGCTCAGTGAAGATAATGACTTTAAATTTAGCATGCAAGTCTTTGCATGTAAATATGGAGCAATCAGATTATTAATGTGTTGAGATTTCTATCAAATAAACTGTTAGAAAATATCATGACCTTGATTTTATAAAATTCTGGGGGGGGGGGGCGGGACAAGCGTTTGTACATTCCAGGAGCTAATTTAATTTCTAGGACTCAAATGGCATAGTATCCTGTGGTTTTAATACAGTCTATTTATTGGTTTCCGACAAAGTTGTTGTGTACACATTTTGTAACAGAAAGGCTTTAAATATAATCTCCATTGTAAATATCAATTTGTAAGAAGGCAGTTATGCATTGAGATTTTGTATTTTAGCAATACTCATCTGGTTTCATTTGATTAAACATGTGAAGGAAATTCAATCTGTAGGGACTCAGCATTTTACAAAATTTATTTGATTTTGAAATCAAATCATCATACATTTCTGCTAATATGACCCAATAGAAGCATGGCCTAATATAGTGATGGTGAACTTCATTCAGTCATAAAAATAAGAGTTTGAAATATATATATGGCAGGGGAGAAGCAGAGAGAGAGAGAGAGAGAGAGAGAGAGAGAGAGAGAGAGAATCTTAAGCATACTCCATCCTCAGCAGGGAGCCAAATGCGAGGCTGGATCCTACAACCCTGGAATCATGACCCAAGCTGAAATCAAGAATCAGACACTCAACCGACTGAGCCACCCAAGCACCCCTAAGGTCACTTTTACTGTGAGAACTCTGCAATGTTTCAGACTCTTAGTTTGTACTTCTTTTCAATTTTATAATGCTACTACTTGTCCTTGAGGTTTAAACAAAGCCCTTTGCTTTTGTTTGTTTTTCTTTTTTATTTAAAATTTTAAAAATGTTTATTTATTTTTGAGAGAGACAGAGAATGAGCAGGGGAGGGGCAGAGGGAGAGAGAGAGAGAGAGACGAGACACAGAATCCAAAGTAGGCTCCAGGCTCTGAGCTGTCAGCACGGAGCCTGATGCAGGGCTCCAACTCGCAAACTGCTAGATCATGACCTGAGTTACAGTCGGACGCTTAACCGACTGAGCCACCAAGGCGCTCCTCATTCATATCCCTTGATAGGCTCTAGGCTCTGAGCTGTCAGCATAGAGTCCAAGGTGCGGCTGGGACTCACAGACCACGAGATCATGACCTGAGCTGAAGTCGATTGCTTAAACAACTGAGCCACTCAGGCGCCCCTAAATAAAGTCCTTTGCTGCCAACCGTTTACCTGTAATATAAAGTCCAAACACATAAACATGAAAACATAGGCGGTCTTAACTTCTAATCATTCTAATTTTTTTGCTGCCCCAGGTATAGCTTCCCTGGCATGTGACCGGAGCAGTTTAAGTTTTGATGCTTTGAGTTGCTGTCTTCAGATGCTTATTATTATTAATTTATGTTTTATAGGCGAAATTCAGTGGATAGAGGAGCATGTGTCAGGGTCTTGGATTGTGGGCTCACACGTGGCCCATCCATCCCCTCCTCCACCTCCAGAACATGTTCTCAGGCCCCCTTCCCCACACCCATGTGGTGATCTCTGCCACTCTCAGCTGGGGATGATGACTGGATTACAATACCGGAGCCAGACTTGCATTTCACTGCGTTTGGCTTTGGCCGGGGAGTGTCTTGGGTTTGGGCTTGAGGAGAGTAGAGAAAGGTAGGGGTCCCACACACTCCCCATGGCACTCCGCGAAAGGCAAGCTGTCCCACTTGGTCAGGCAGCACCACGGGCCACATGCTCTATGACATGGCAGATGAATTGGTGGGAAGTTTATACCCACCCTTGTCTAGGTACCCGGCGCCTAGGGTACATTCTAGCATGGAAGTTGTGATCCCCTGGGTAGGTGGAACAACAGACCCTGTGAGGACAGGAAGTTCCCTCCCCCCCCCCCCCGACATATTTCCTTGGCAAGGGCCTACAGTTCCATTTTACACTGAGGTCTTCAAATTATGTATCTGGCCCCCACCCCTCTGCCTACCTCCAGCTGTACTGAAGTTCTCTGAGTTTCTCAAATACACCACCTTTGCATACTGGCAATATTCTTTTACCTGTAACAGTTTTAGCACATTTGAATACCTGGAAAATTTCTATGCACTCTTAACATAACACAATTACACATTTCCTTCTGATAAATCAAACATCCCCCACTTATATACCTCCAAGTAGATTTAGGCATTCCTCCCATGTTGTTCTGGGATGATTGGTGTCTCCCACTCTTTGGCATTTAGCATATTGATATAGGTGTCTGCCATCCCCTTTATTTGAAGGGCAGCGCCTGTTTTTTTCTATAGTTCCAGAATCTAGCACATGTGGTCAGATAATAAATATTTGTTGAAAACCAACATTTATCCTGAATTACAATACTATATATTATTTATAATATCTTAGTATCACGTCAAATAAGTTTTCCTTAAGATATGGCTCTCAGGAAATATTTTGAACATCTATCAAGTATATTTAACTTGAAACACAATTTCTAGAAAGTGGTATTTTTCCATTCTAATTTAAGGAACATTTCACAAACATACACACAGGCATACATCTATACACACAAACACTGAGGATGTCAAATACTTGACCTTGTTAAGGGCAAGTAGAGGAAATTAGCCAATTCATGTATTGTTTTTATTCTTTTTATTTTTAAACTTAACTGTCTGTTTAGCTTAAACAATAACTAACCTTGAATAATGTATGTAAATTTAGACAAGTGACTTACATAACACTAAGGGTAGACTTGAGAAGTGAGTTGTGAATTCATTTTCCATTTTTAGTATTGGCTTTAGTCCAAATGAGCTTCTCTGTTTCTAATGGTTACCTACACATATCAGTTCTATTTCAAATTTATGACGAATATGTAACTTGAAGTCAAGCTTTATAGACATGGGATTTTCAAACTTCAGTTATTTTAGGAATGCAAACACAATTCTTGCTATGTGTTTATACCAATTGTATGATTAAATAGTTAACATATTTTGTTATATAATGTACATAACTTGTCTTATTTAATGATTTTAAGGGAAACACACACAGTACCCAGTATGGAAAACCAGTATTGTTCCCAGAAACTAAGGTAAGTGTATGGATAATTTCATTGTAATCATAATAATGGGATACATTTAAAAAAATGAAATGCAAATGCGAATTTTTTTAAAGCATGCCTGAAAACAAATTCCTGAATAGGAGGTACTTTTTGTAATTAGTCAGCCCTAGAGGTAATCAGTTCAATATTATTTAGTTTAATAAAAAGATTTGGTTTTACATCAGTTAATCCAATATTCTTAGAGCTACTGCTGTGTTCTGAACCCTATTCTAATCATCGATAAGATGATTTTGCTTTTTACTTTTGACGCTCATCAACGTGCGGAATTCCAAATCACCTGCACATTTGTGTATATGGATTGTATGGCAGAGAGAAAGTTCTGCTCTGCAGTTCACTTGGCCTCCCTAAGCACGCAGCCAGGGTAACTCAGCAATTTCCCATGCAGTGAGCCTGGGCCCATCTCTCTGAATTCAAGTTAATGAAATGTGGCCAAAATGATACAGACTGACTTCAGGCACACTTTACTTTTTAGAAACATCTTCAATGTCCCTCCAGATCTTCCTCTAAAAATTTTAGAGACCACCTGTTCCAGAAACAATAGCTGAAGCTGGAGGGGAGCTGCCCCAAATGCGGCACAAGAAATAAATCTTTCTAGGGAGAAGCCAATGAGATTCTAAGGTTTATTTATTACTGCAGCCTATCCCAGCCTATCCTAATGTACTCAAAAAGGCAAGTTATATTTCACAGCCTTCTCTGATAAGGACAGATAAGGCAATGAATTCACATTCAAAATGGCGTAAGCGAATGCTGTTCAAAAACCTTGCTTTTAGAAAAGGGGATATAGTTAACGGTGTTGTAATAGTGTTGTATGACAGATGGTGCTACACTTGTTAGAGTTGTTGAATCGCCATGTTGCATACCTAAAACTAGTGTAAAATTAAGTGTCAGTTACACTTCCATTAAAAAAACGAAGGATAGAATAGAAAAGAAAGAAATGTGTGATTGCCAGAATATATTCTTCTGGATGCCAAACTGTTTATTGACACGGCTGTCTATGGGATGATATTTGTTACTTACTAAACACTTGCATAGATTTTAGAATATTCATAATGAGATCATTAATTATGTTCTAAGTGTATATGCATAACATCTTGAAAATATTCTCATTGGGGCGCCTGGATGGCTCAGTCGGTTGGGCGGCCGACTTCGGCTCAGGTCATGATCTTGCGGTCCGTGAGTTCGAGCCCCGTGTCAGGCTCTGTGCTGACAGCTCGGAGCCTGGAGCCTGTTTAGGATTCTGTGTCTCCCTCTCTCTGACCCTCCCCCGTTCATGCTTTGTCTCTCTCTGTCTCAAAAATAAATAAACATTAAAAAAAATATATTCTCATGAATCAATGATTTTTTTTTTCAAACAATATGGGCTTTTTTTTTTTTACTTTTTTTAGTTGTTGTTAATTAAATAAATGAGATTAGAGGCCATATTCACAGGGTTATTATGTGGGTTTATTATGTCTAAAGTAATAATGAAATAATAGTGATGATTCCAGGTTATTAAGGCACACATATTTTTTTTTAAGTAGGCTTCACAAGAAACGTGGGGCTTGAACCCATGACCCCGAGATCGGGAGTCACATGTTCTACCAACTGAGCCAGCCAGGCCCAAATTAACCACTGGACATGATTATGATTCCCTGAGTTCAGTTGTGAGCGATAGCCTCCAGTTATTTGCCTGTAGTAAATTAACAAGAGTTAATCCTTTGGTTAATAAAAATCACCCCTATAAGCATTTTGGATTCTTCTTCTTTTTATCATTTATGTCAGTTTATCAACCAGTTATATGATCTACCCAAAGTGATCTCAGAGGGATTGGCCTCTGGGGCTGGCTAGCTCTGCTGTTTAAAGCAAAGTTCCTAGGAAGTTGACAGTAAGTGATCAATATCTTTAGTCTACTCAGAGTCCAAGGATGCGCCGCTAACCCCAGAGAAATTTTCTCGTTCACAAAGATGTCCCGTGGACAATAGGAATGGTCAAGGCAAATCCTGGGAAGCTTAAGTGTTGACGTAAAATTTAAGAGTAAAAAATTTCATTACCTCTTCTGGGAAAAACTGAACATGATATTATGTACTTTTCTATCATTGAGGTAATAGAATTAAGTTTTGTCTTTGTAAAAATCAAATGTATAAAAGTGAAGAAAGTAAATAATAAAAGGTCCCCCAATTATAATCTCATCACCAGAGGTAGGTAGACATTGCTAACATTGCTGATCTGCAACAGATATGGTACCTTAATGCTATCATTTTATTCGTATTATGTATACTGTTCTTAAGTTAATTTTTTTCTAGTAAAAAATTTATCATAAACACCAGTCAAGGCAGTATGTATAGATTTGCTTTATCTTTTTAAAAGACTGCTTAGAATTCCATTGTATCAATACACTGTGATTTATGAAACCTGCTCCCGATTGATCAACTTGTGTCTCCAGGTTTTTGCTCTCTCCAAAAAATGCTTCAGCGAACACATTTTTATATACATCTTGGGAATTTTATACCAGAATATCTGAACCTTTTCAAGTGGAACTTCTTGGCAAAAGAGAATGTATCTTTTGCATTTTGACAGATACTGCCAAAACAGACCATAATTTTACATTCAGCCAAATTAATTTTACTGGTGTCTCATTCCAGTGATTCTGCCTTCAGTGTGTTCGTGTAGGCAGCCAGCTGTGGATGGAAGAATTTGCTGAATCAACCGATATCAATTTACATTCAAGGCTGGCTGTGATAGCTGACATCAAATGACCGAAACAATTATCACGATTTAAACGAAGGAATTTAAAGAACTCAAGAGCCAGGGATGCTAGACTTACCTGTCCCAGGTATGCTGTCCACTGACCTCTGAATTATTTGACTCGCAGTATTTTCTCTTCTTCCCATTTTTTCAAGAATTGTTAAAGTAGCCCTGACACACTGGAATTGGCACTTTTGACCATTTTTTTTCTCAGCCAGGAATCCTGGTGATGAAGGTGGCAGCTCAATGGCAACCTCAGTAAGTTTGAGAAGCATCAAATAATGTCTTGGTCAAGCAGGGCCAGTTAAACGGTATATGCAAGTGGATGATCATTTATTATCAGCAGAGGAATGACTCTTAAACATGTAGAGATTTTTGGTAGATCTTATGGACTAAAGTTTTCTTAAGGGAAAAAATATATTCAGTAGGGCTGTACACTAATTTTTTTTTTCTTTTTCTTGTTTTAATTTCAAAAGCAAGACTTGGAAATAGGTCCTTTGATTCAAACGACTCATTGGATCCTACAGTTTCTAACCATGAATTGATTTATCACCCTTAAATTCCTGAGTAAAACTGGCCTGGGAGTGGTTGTGAAAGCAGTGGCCTCTAATATTACAAGATCACCATGTGAAACTTTTTTGTAGCCTTTTTTGCTAGGACCTGTAACTTTTTACCTTGGTGTCTGCTTTTGAAGGAAGAGGAAAATAACAAAATGAAACAAACAAACAAAAAACAACTACTAATGCCCGGGGCAATGTAATTCCTATGTCCAGAACACAAATGTAATTTGATGGAGGTCAGGTTCACTTAATAAATCAAGCTCTGATTATAAATGAGCTTTTGGTTTAAGTTTATCTGACATAAATTATCTCTCCAGTTTCTAAATATTATAAATCCTGATATTGGGTCTTATGGACAAAGGGTAAATTAAAAAACTTGGAAGTCTGCTTACTTCCACCCTACTCCAATGAGGTCAAAGATATTCCCGTAAGAACTGAAGATATTAACACCACTGCAATAGACTGGTTTCCAAATCTTGCTAGAGAAAAAAAAAAAAACTGTCGGATTTTCAAGAATGATGGAGGATTGCTGTGAGTTTACCGGGTAGTGAGTCCAATTGGAGATAATGTTTCTGATATCATCAGTTGAATAGAGAATAGCAATATATGGCCATGAAATTGGAACGCAATTATTCATATTATGTTTCCATTTTTTGATTCCATTGTTTTCAAACTCTCAGATGTAAGTTTCTTTTACAGCTGAAACAGGAGTAAATACTTCATTCTTCACCCTAGCTGTTAAGTCAAACTGTGTTGGTGAAATAAATCTCACTTGGCCATGCTATATAAATCTTTCTATATGTTCCTAGATTTTGTTTGTCACTGTTTGTTGAGGATTCCTATGTCTATAAGAGATATTGATTATAAGAGATATTGGGCTATAGTTTCCTTTCCTTTGGCTATTTTGCCTGGTTTGGGTATCAGGGCAACATTAGTCTTATAAATGAGTAGAGAACTTGTTCTTGTCTCTTCTTGTGAAAGAATGACATTAGTTATTTTTTGAATTTTAGGTGAAATTAATCAGTGAAGCCATCTGGTCTGGGTTCTTCTTCTAAGTGGGATGCTTTAAATTACAAATTTGATCTTTTTACTTGTTAAAGTTTTATTCAGATTTTCTATTTCTCCTTTCTTGAGTCATGTTGGTACTTTGTATCTTTTTAAGATGCTAAGAACTTTCATCTAAGTTATCTAATTTGTTGCCATACACGTGTTGACAGTACTCCCTTAAAATCCTCTTTATTTCTGTGAGGTTGGTCATGTCCTCTCTTTCTCTCTGTATTTTTTTAAAGTTTAGTTATGTATTTTGAGAGTGAGAGAAGGTGTGAGTCATGGAAAAGCATGGAGAGAGAGGGCGAGAGAGAGAATCCCAAGGAGGCTCCTCTCGGTCAACTCGGAGTCTGATGCAGGTTTGGAACTCACAATCCATGGTATCATGACCTGAGCCTAAGTCAGGCACTTAAACGACTGAGTGACCCAGGTTCCCCAAACTCCACATTTTTATAAGTTAAGTCTTCTCCCTTTTTTTCTTGGTTGGACTAGCTAAAGACTGTCGATTTTATAGATCATTCCAAAGAACAAATCTTTGCTCATTGATTTACTCTGTTATTTTTTTTTAAATGTCTACTTCATTTAGTTTTGTTCTAATTTTATTTCCTTCTTTCTTCTTGCTTTGTGTTCAGCTACCTCTTCTTTTTCTCTTTTCAGTAGCTAGCTTATTAGTTTGAGATTTTTTTTTATTTATTATTTTTTTAAATTTTAGGCAGAGAGAGAGCAAACGTGTGAGTGGAAGACAGGGACAGAAGGAGAGAGAGAGAGAGAGAGAGAGAATCATAAGCGGGGTTTCATCTCATGACTCTGGCATCATGACCTGAGACAAAATCGACTGCACCACCCAGGTGCCTTGAGATCTTTTTTTTTTTTAATTTAGGTGCTTGCAGCTATAGATTTCTACATAAACACTGCTTTAGCTGCATCTTCTCAGTTCTGAGGTTTTATCTGTATTCTCACTTATCTCAAAATATTTTCTAATTTCCCTTTTGGTTTACCCTTTGATCCACGGGTTATTTAGCAGTGTGTTTAATTCCCATGTATTTTGAATTATACAAATACCCTTCTGTTGATTTCTACTTTAATTCTATGTTGTTGAGAATATACTTTGTATTATTTCAACACGCTTAATTTCATTGAGGCTTGTTTTATGGCATAGCATGAGGTTTATCCTAGAGAATGCCCCATGGGTTCTTGGGAAGAATATGTATTCCACTATGGTTGGGTGGAGGGTCCTATAGATATCTGTTATGTTTAATACTGTATTCAAATATTCGATTTCATTTATGATATTCCACATAGTTCCACCCATCATTGAAAGTGGGGGTATTTATGGGGCGCCTGGGTGGCTTGGTCGGTTAAGCGTCCGACTTCGGCTCAGGTCATGATCTCGCGGCCGTGAGTTCGAGCCCCGCGTCGGGCTCTGTGCTGACAGCTCAGAGCCTGGAGCCTGTTTCAGATTCTGTGTCTCCCTCTCTCTCTGCCCCTCCCCTGTTCATGCTCTGTCTCTCTCTGTCTCAAAAATAAATAAACGTTAAAAAAAAAATTTTTAATAAAAAAAAAAAAAAAAAAAAAGAAAGTGGGGGTATTTAGGTCTGTAACTATTATTTCAAATTTCCCATTTCTCCCTTAAACTTTTCAATTTTGTGTATTTAGAGCTCTATTGTTAGAGAAAGAATTTATTATTACCTCCCCAGAACACACTTCCTTCAGATATCCACACTAATCTCTTCTTTATTTCTTTTCGACTTCTACTCAAATATCACCTTACTGGAAGACTTTTTCATGATTAGCCTAACACTGGATAAAAGAGCAAGAGAGGTGACCCCAATACCCAACTACTTTATCATTTATCAATTTTTATCTAAAGTACTCAAATCTTCCTCATAATATGTAATCGTTTCTTATTGTCTGTCCACCATCCCACCCAGAATATAACCTGTAAATCATCAAAGACTTTGTTTAGTTGACTTCTAAATCCCTGGCATTTAGGCCAATGCTTAGCTTATAGTAGGTACTTGTTAAGTATTTGTTGAATTAATAGAATGAATTAACTAGAGCAGCGGTGACCAAACTTTTTCTGTAAAGAACCAGATAATAAATATTTTAATCCTCTGGGTCATAAAGTCTCTGGTCTCTGTCACAAGTACTAAACTCTGCTAACGTATTTTGAAAGCGGCCATAGGTGATATATGAACAAATGAGCATGGCTGTTTTCCAATGGAACTTTGCTTATAAGAAAAAGACAGTGGGAGAGACTTGGCCCACTGGTTGGAATTTGCCAACCTCTTGACTATAGGATAGCAAGTGCAGGAAAGAACTCAGCAACTGGCAATGACTTTAAGAACAACACTTTGTCATTGTCTATAGACAATGGACCTATAGATTCAGAAACTGGATGCAATTATTGTATTGTGGAAGGGGTCATTACCTTGTAGTTGTGCCTAAAAGCATTGGGTTATGTTGGGAATTAAGAGCTTTGGATAGATGTCCCAAGAATGTGGGCATATATGCCTAGCACACATGGATGTTTTTTTTCATTCTACAAATATTTATTGATCACCTATATACTTGGCATCCTCCTAGAGAGTGGGAAACATGTATTAGACATATTGGGTTGGAGTATGTTAAATAAGCAGTTGGGGATTTATCTCATCTAGCTTCCTTTTTCAGAAAATTTGCTCACACCACAGTTTGGGCAATGGTTCATGTCATTTTGCCTCCCTGGCAGTAGCTGGTTAGATTGTGAGGAATGAATACTGGGCAACAACCCACAATGTGAGACTCAACATAAAAAGATGAGCTGAGACAGAATTTTTACTCTTAAGCAAGTAGAAGTTGGAGGCCTGGGGGATCAGAAAGAAATGGAAATGGAGACTGAATCATTTTAACAGTGGACGGTTGGAATGAATGTTTGTCAACAGCTAACTGAGAAGATCCTAGAGCCACGTGAGGTCCACAACCACACTTCATTCCTGGCCTCACTTATACTTCCTTGCTATTAAACTCTACCAGCCTAAATTTTATTACCTGAGATAGTTCGTACTCACAATTTCAGTCAAAAGTTCAATCTGCATCTGTACCAAGCATATCCTGCTGTTGTGTTGTTGTTGTTGCTGTTGTTGTTATTGATTTTTTAGCATAAGTAAGTGAAGGAAGGATTTTTTCAGAGAACTTAGCCTTTTCAGAGTTTTTCTTTTCTCCTTTCTTTCAGAAACATGAATTATTTTCCTTCTCAAAAGGGAAATTAAGAATTAAAAAGATTATTTTGCAGCGGAAATTTTTCTAAGGTATTATTTTTACACATAAGGAGATATAAAATGAGAACTTATACTTCGATATCACCACACAATTGTAGGTGGCTTGGTGGTTTTGAACATTTGGAAACTATTAATACAATTGATAGGAAAAAAAAACCCTAAACAATTCATTGTTAAGATTTGATAATAGGTCTTCTAATGGATAAGACAGTATTAAGCTGTTTAGCAATATTTCCACTACTTTGAACCAATCTGTTATCTTATTGTAATTTATTTTCTGAATTCCTTCCCACCCAACCATTGAATCTTGTTCTCAAAATTGTTTTCAGGTTTCTCAACCTCTTGCCTATCCATAGAGACTTTCAAGCAACCCTAAAAACAAAACATAACACTATTTTGTGCATGGCATTATGAGAATTTCTTTCTTTATATATTTGAGTGCATGGGTATTTGTGTATATAAATATGTGGATATTCACACATGCCATCTTATATTAAAATATAAGAGCATCTGATAAGCAGTATAATATTTTCATTACAGAAGAAAAATATGCATTATATGCATTGTTTTGTTAATTAATGAGTGCGTTTCTAAATTCCAGACAGCAATAGGGCCAGCTAAGTGAGTTAGGGAAAGATTATCAGGAACTAAGATAAAAGCCATAACTTAGATCCAAATTATATAAAGCTCTCTAAGTCATAAAATAGGTTGATTTTTACTCTGAGATGAGAGCATTTTAGGCAGAAGAGGGACCCATCTTTTTAAGAGGCTCACTCGGGCTGCCATGCTGAAATGGCTGGAAGGTTCAAGGGTTGAGGCTGTTATATTTATTTGGGCATAAAATAATGGTGGTTTGGGCCAGAACAGTAGTGATGGGAGGTTGTTAGAAGTAGATTTGTGTCATGTGAGAAAAAGAAGACCTTTGTCTTTTTTTAACTTGTATGTATCCTTCCAGTGTATCTTCATGCATGTACAAGTAGATGTACTTCTTGTCTCAATTTATTTTACAAAGTGCATTAGGCTGCATACTTTGATGTGGGCATTTATTTATTCATTTCATTTATGGATATGTTTGGAGCTCTTCTCATGTCTGCATATAGGATGCACAGTCTCCAACTAATCCCTAATAACAGACCTTTGAGTTGTTTTTAACTCTTAGCTACTAAACCCAGGGCTTTCATGATTAGCCTTGCACATGAATCATTTCTGTGTGTGTACAGGTCTATCTGTTCGATCAATCTTTTGGAGTAGGATTGCCAGGTCAAAACATTCATGCATTTGTAATTTGAGTTATTAATTCTCAAATTTAATATTTGGAAAAGCTTCTTAAAAAGCTCCTATTCTTTAAAATTAAAAAAAAAAAAAGATGGGTTTCTGTAAGATCTATGTAGTTGAGTGGTTGGGTTTGTTTGGTTTGTTTGTGTGATTACTCTGAAGAGGCACAAATAAAAACATTTTGGAGCTCAACATCATAAATATATGGATTTTTGTGGTTGGATTTTTTTGTATTTATTTTTTCTTGTCTTCATTTTTATTTCTATAATGTTATCACTGTGCTGAACGTTGTTCTGTCAAAAGCTTGTATAACAAGCTTTGGACTCCAACTGTTAGCCAGGCTAAGTGTAAATCTGAGCTCTATTTGTCTATAACCTTAGGGAATTTACCCAGACTCTCTGTGACCTATTTCCTTAGTGGTAAAATGTGAAAAATAACCACCGTTATCTCATTGGGTTGTTATGTGGTTAAGCAATTTAAAATATGTAAAAGCATTTAGAGCAATACTTGACACAGAATGAACATGAATCAAGTGTTAGAAGGTTTTAGAAGTCACTTTATCAATTCTAATGTTTTTAACATTTATTTATTTTGAAAGAGAGAGAGAGAGAGAGAGAGAGAGAGAATGCCTGCACAAGTAGGGGAGGGGTAGGGAGAGATGGAGAGAGAGAATCCAAAGCAGGCTCCACATTGTCAGCCCAGAGCCAGACACAGGGCTTGATCTCATGAACCATGAGCTCGTGACCTGAGCCAATAACAAGAGTTGGACGCTTAACCAACTGAATGAGTGCCACTCACTTTGACAATTCTGTGAAAAGATGTAGGTACAGTAATAATAATATTACTTTGTCTATACATATCCAGCTTTCCTCTAGACAGAAGAGTGCCTATAAATACATTAAAATTAATTAGATTCAATTCCTTTAATTTATACATAACTTCCTCACATGCAAAGCGTTTTATGAAATAGGACTAAAAAATTGTTTTTGGAAAATATCTTGCCTAACAAGACAGCAAGATAGTAATTTTTTAAGGTACACGGACAACCTACTGAAGTCATACAGAATTTTTAAAAAAGAGGAAAAAAGATTTATAATTGCATTAGATAAGTATTAAAAGTTTCTTAAGTGGAGATATTTATATTTTTAAATTAAATTGACATATGGGTTTGATATTGCCATGGGCTGGCAGATGGCCACATTTCTAAGTATTATGAAAAATACAAAGGTGATTGTTGGATATTTAAGAAAGTTGACAGAGAATCAGTTCAATTTTTTTAAACAACCCTGCCTTCAAAAATGATTTAAGGGCTGCCCATTATTTCAAAAATCAAAAGGACATGGCAATTAGCAGTCAAGAAAGGAGACGCCATTTGGGGTATAGAAGGAATATGAGAGGCAGTGATGTAACAATGCTTGATGAGAGTACTCATTACATGGGTGTCCCCAGTTTATGGAAATTCATTTAGAATATTCATGATGTGTGACAATTTAGAAATACATTTTTTAATATTAAAACAAAAGGCTCAGCATGGTTAATTCATGCTGCTGAGAGAGCTAAATGTTCCTCAGAGACGCCTCAGGCTTTACACTGGACAATGGACTGGGAACGTTTCAGGTGATGATTTGTGACTTTTCATCCCAGCTTTGACCATAGCAACTTTGTTGTTTGATATGTCAGCGTTCTGAATATATTCCGTTAGAATAAGGATAACTGTGTTAGTTTTCTAGGACTGTCCTAATAAACTACTACAAACCAGATAGCTTAAAACAACAGAAATTTATTATCTCACAGTTCTAGAAACTGAAAGTCTGAAATCAAGGTTTGCACGGGGCCATGGTCCTCCTGAAGGCTCTAAGAAAGGATTCTTCCTGCCTCTTGCAGTTTCTGATAGCCCCAGGTGTTCTTTATCTTGTAGCTGCCATGCATCAATCTCTGCTTCAGTTGTCATGGAATATTCTGCCCTTGTTTATCTGTGTACACTTCTAAATTTTCCTTTTCTTGTAAGCCCACCAGTCATATTGGATTAACAGCCCACTCTAATTGAGTATGACTTCATCTTATTTTGATTATATCTGCAAAGACCCTGTTTCCAAGCAAATTCTCATGCATAAATACTGGGGATCTGAACTTCACGTATCCTTTTGGAGGACACAGTTGAAACCAGGATCATATCCAATAAGGCTTCAAAGACACTGGATTAGAGAATACAAAACCCACAGAGTCCTCAGGCTTTTCTATCCAGTTTTAATTTTAAAAAATACCCTGGTATGACCAAGTGCACTTAGCCCTACAGCTCCAATGGAAAATAAGCTGCCTTAAAATGTGTTGCCTCGAGGTACAGAATCAGCTGTCCCTTTCTGTTTGATGCCTTCCCCAGAAAAAAAAAAAATGCTAAGCCATACTCAGCCCCATGGGCCCTGTGATGGTGCAGCAGCACACTTCTTAAGAAATTAGGGTAGACTGGTAGTTTCTCCTTTCCTTCACCAAACATGCCTCTTTGCCAGACTCATCATCTGAGTCCTCCTGTCTGAGAATATGACTTGATTTGGTCTCCCAGATACTGAATTTTGCCACTAACCTTTTAGAAGTCCGCATTTTCCCCCACAACAAGATGAGCCAAATTCTTTGCTAGCTCAGTTGAGATCTGATTGCACAACACACTTGTTATTTATGTACAAATCAACAGCTTGTTCCCCTTCACTGCTCACCCCTTCAATGTGATTTAATATTTCAGCACTGGACAGAGGATTATAGATTTTGTTTCATCTTGAACCGCATAATTCATTTTCATATATTAGATCACAAATGATTGGAAAACAGATTCTAATTGGCAGGTAGCCATTTATGTAAAATCTAGTAGGAAATGTTAAGCTCTGACACCTTCCCCTTGAAAAGGCTTTTGAAATAAAATTAAAATTCATCATTCAGAGTTGAATGTTTTATACTGCTGGGAGCTAATTACCACACGCATCTCAGAAGTATGTGCTTATCTCTCTTCCAGGCCACTTGTCTTAAACTGTAGGCTCTAGGCTTCACAATTTGTGCTAAATCCTCCAGTTGCCAAGTGGGATAAGGGCTGTTTGCACAAAGTGTATTCTCAGGGGACTCTAGTTTGATCCAGGTGAGTGAAAATGCACCTGCTCCTTGCTAGCCCTGGCGGGGTCTTTTCCTACTGGAGTGGGATTAACGGCTGTCAACTCCCATATTTACCTGGGAGAAGAGAGTTGTGCATCACCAAAAGAAATACGAAAACCAGGAAGTTGTTTGGCCAAAAAGCCGGCCTGGAGAAACTAAACTCAGCCCTATGGCTGGGCTGGAGTTGACGTTTCAGTCATGCGAGTTGGGGAATATTAAGATGAGCCTGACAAAGCCCAACCATCCTTCTCTCCATTGTGTCCACCTCTACCCAGTGCAACTGTTACCTCTTAGTCTAGACAGATCATAGTGATAGTCTGTCACTAGAGCCTACAACAGGTATATTATCTTAGTTACCCAAGTTCTTTCTTGGGAAGAAAGCCACACACTATCTCTCTGGAATACTAGGTTTTTGTTTTTGTTTTTGTTTTTTCCTCTTCTAGGGACAGCCCATTTTCCTGACTACACGTCCACCATTATCTTGAATGGTGGCACCTTCTCTGTTGCACCTATTTATTTAGTATCCAATTCATTATCTGCCTGCTTTATGCTTACCCTTGATTTGGCCTTACATGGTAGGTTCAGATTTTATCTCTTTCTTTTAATTACCCTTCACATTTCTTTAATATCACTTCTAAAGTATTCACGTTTCCATTTACTCAGCTCCCATTGGACCTCTGACTTCTGAGCTTTTCTCCTATTCTTCCATTATCCACTAATTCAAGGAAGTCAGATACTCGAGACTCGTGTGGCTATTCCTACATCAACATGCATGGTAGACTTTGCTCATCTGTCTACACCATTGTTGGTTTCTGACCTGACCTGAGCCATAGAATCCATAACTTACTTTTCAGACAACTGCTGCCAATTTATCAGAGTTGGCCCTTGAGATAGGAGCGGTTTACGATCCCTGTCTTTATCTAGGCTTGTAGCCAGACTCCAGGTCCTCGCCCTAGGTTCATAAGCACTCAACCCTGAATGAGTAAGTGCTCGATAAATATCGGTTAAATGAGTAAAATAATGAATGAATGGAAAAGTGCCAATATCCTTGAACTGCTTATGTAACTGCCAGATAGGAATGGAAGTGCAGTTCCAGTACTGACCACTATGTGGCCTTGAGAGAGTTTCTTATCCTTGTGGATTTATCTGTAAAATGGGCATAATAGTGCTCACTTTATAGGATTGTAATAGGACAAAACCCAGATGACATCTGTAAAGCTGTGGGCACAGTGCCTGTCATGCTTTACATGCTTAATACATATTGGTCCGTGTTATTGCTGATTTTATCAAATAACTTCTATTCATTAAAACCTACTTTTTTCACAACATTTCTTTTCTATGTGCATCTGATTTAGTTGTAATGGTTCAATACCATCCCTTTAAGCACTGGAAATAATAGGTTTGCCAAGTACACAATTTTGTCTCCTAATAGAGGGGACAAGTTGCCATCTTTTAAATGCCCAGCAGAGAAGAAACCACCCTTGTCAAGCTCTGGTCCTAAGAAAGGGTTTATCTGGAGATACATTCATAGGAAAACTTTGGCTAATGCTACACTTAATCATTTGAATATGGTTACTCTCTGGGCTGTTTATAGAAGCATATTTCTGATATAAGTGTATATTTTGTGATCTATAGTTAGAAACGAAGCTCACATTTTTCTTTGATTTAAATTTCACTATCCGAAACGGTATACCAGGGAATGGTGGGAAACTTGACAGTTACACCTGGCTTCCATACCATTTATTATTAAACTCTCCTAGAGATCACACTCATCTCTAGATGTACAGAGTCCTGAATCAAGGGATACTTTGCCCAGATAATGGGGTCGTATTTATTAGCCACGCAACTGGCAGTTTTATGTGAAATATAATGGTTACTTATACAGAGAGGGTGGATGAAGTATTAGACCAAAGGAATATAAAATCAAAATAAGGTCGTTTGCTTCTCCAGATGTTTCTACCATCAACATAAAAAATGCATGTCTTATTTAGGAGATTACTAGTATGTTATGTTGTACATGTCAGGAGAGTACTGTTAATGATACAAAAGATGGACTTCTGCCAGAATCAAGCTCTGATTAATTTTTTTAAGATTCATTTATTCCTAAAAGTAAACCAAAACATCTTACAGTTGGTATTTATTAATGAATATGTAGAAATGACTATGGTTGCTATTTTGCCTGAATTTCAAATCTCAATTTCTTCTTTCTCTGCTTTTCATAGGGGATCAAAAGCATTGGAAAAGAAAAACCCATGATGCTCTCTTGCAATGTACCTTCCTGTCAGAATGGATTTTTTTTCAAGTGCTCAGTAGCTTTTTAAAACTTGCCTAATAAGTCTTTCACTATTTCCCTTGGGTGATTATTGATAATTTGAGTTTGTGATGCTATTTTTCCCTCAAAATGTGGTCTATAGTTGGACATTTTAAGTATTAACTCATTGTTCTGATTCGTATTCCACCCCTTCCTGGAATCATACACAGTTTACCAGATTGAATATTTCCTTTTCTTCTTTGCAGATTTCATAATACAAATATTGCATCCTTATTTCTGAGCCTGGGGAAACATTATTTTTGAGGGAAAATTGCTCTTTGGTACTAATTGCAAAGTACACGGTACATGATTTGACAAAAATCTATCTAGAGAAATAAAGGAATAATTTAAATGGTCTGAAAGCTTGGGCTCTGCTATAAGCTTCTATAAAATAAAAAGGAAAGAAAAATTATATTCTACACAGAACACAGTTTTACCATATAATTTCATTGCTAAATATAACAGGAATTAGAATGATGAAAATAACAAAATGCTAATAGAACTATGCATGCCTCAAGGTTGCCATTATGACATCACCATCATCCTTTTAATTACTTGGGTTATAGAGCTCTAATGCACTCTCTGTAAGTTCAATATGACTGGTGAAACATGTTAATATGAATATTTAAGTGCAGCTAAAATTCATTAAAGTATGATTTTTCCTGCTTGACGTAAACATATCTGAGTTTTTAAGACCAAATCTATTGGGAAATTGGAATGATTTCACAAATATAACATTCTTTATCTAGGTATGAGAAAGAAACACATTTGGAAATGTCTAGAAAATCCATCGAATTTCTAGTTTTTCCCCAGGAAGTGAAAGAATGTAAATGCTTAGTTGGAGCCCTGAGATCAATGACTTTATTCCCAGCTGGTCTCTCTGTCTCTAGTCAATGGGAATATAGCTGGTCAATGAATTTCCATTCTATTTGACTAAGATGATTATGGATTTTTACACTGAAAAAGAATGTTCCACCTCAATGATGTACAAAGATGTATAATTTCTTGGATGATTATTTAATAAAAAATTCACTTAATGTAGTTGATCAGACAATATGGGAAAAGCTTGATATCACTCTATAAACTACACCCCAGATGAGACTAAATTAAAAGCAAAATGATTCTGAAATCATTTAAGTGGTTATTTTACCACTGGAGATTTTGAGCAAATATAAAATAGTAACTTAATAGACATTCCCTAAATCTTTCTCCATTTCACTGATTTGCAAGGCTAAAGAGGCTACTCATTGTGTTCCTAACCAATGTTTATCAAAGGAATTACATTCACAGATTATAAAAGACTTTCTCATGCATCTAAGCATTTCTGCTGTAACCATTAGGTTGTACTTACCAAGAAACATCTACTATTTAATTAATATTTATTGCACATACTATATACCAGGAACAATTCTAGGTTCTGAGAACAGCAGTTAAACAAAGAGAAAACGTATTTAAAAAAAAAAAAAATCCCTGTCCTGTGATGGTTACATTTTATTTGGAGGAGAGAGAAAGAAATAGCAATTTGCAAATATAAAAGAAATGGTAATTCAGGTGATGACATCGGTATTTATTTCTGTGCAACAAATCATTATAGACTTAGTTGGTTGAAATGGAAGCTATTTGATTTGCTTATGACCCTGTGGGTTAGAAATTTGGGTGGGTTCAGCTGAGTATTATTCAGGGTCTTCCCCAAGGTCAATCTTGCAGCCACAACCACTTAGTGACTCATCTAGGGCTCTATGGTCTAGGATAGCCTCTGTCCCATGTCTCACATTTGGTGCTGGCTGGTGTTACCTGGTCCAGCAGGCTTGATTTGGGGAAGCTTGCCTCAGAAGCCTCATGCTCCAGTGGGCTTCTTCACATGGTGAATCCAGGACAGTGTTCTAGGAAAGAAAAAGTAGACCTATGAAGCCCTTTGAGGACTAGGCTTAGAGTTCCCACGAGACCATTTCTACAATATTCTTTTTGTCAAAGAAAGTCATAAAACTACCCCAGATTCAAGGAATGTGGATTCAAGGAAAAAATATAGTTCCTCCTTTGATGAGAAAATGTCCAAGAACTGTTGCAAATGAACATGTATACAAGGATGGAATAGATTTTTATGGCATTATGGCATCTTTTGATAACGAATCTACCTTAGGTCGTAATCCGTGTTATGGTGAAAATAAAAAGCAAGGAGAAAGATAAGGAATGCCAGGCCATAGTAATGGCAAAGAATCCGAATTATAAATAAGAAGTAACATATTTGACAAACTTGGAGGAAATAGAGAAATACGGCATGTAGTTTTCTGGGGAAGATATTCCACCCAGAGGAAATGGCAAAGGTCCTGAGGGAAGTTTATGTTTGCAATATTCAAAAACCAATGAGGTGATCAAAATGGTGGAAGAGGAGTGGTCTAGCGGAAAAACAGTGGAAGAGGAGGTCAAAGTTATAAATGTGGGCCACTAAAGGGTTTTTTGCCTTTACTCAAATGACATGGGAAGACCTTGGAAGGTTTTGAAAAGATGAGTAGAACATTTTACTAAAGCTCTAAAATGATCAGTCTGGCTATGGTGCTGAAAGTAGACTATTAGAAGGAAGGATAAATTAGAGATTAATCAGGAGGCTACTCCATAAGTCCAGCAAGATATACTTGTGTCTCAGACCAGGATCATAGTAGTGATTATATTCTGAATATACTTTTAAGGTAGTGACAATAAGAAATGGTGACAAATTGGATGTGAACTATGATAAAGAGAAGATAAAGATGATTCCAAAGTTGTTTGGCTTATACAGTGGAAAGCCTGGGGTTGCTAGTTTAAAGACAGAGGATACTGAGGAAGGAGGGGTTTTGAGCCATATTTGGTGTTTATTGTTAGGTATTGTCTTAGCCTGGAATCTCCAGAAATTAAAACTGGGTTAACCACAAAATACAAGTAATTCATGAGGAGTGTGATCCGAAAACAAGAGTGAAGACAGGAGGAGAGTGATAGGGAAAGATCTAATGCAATATTGAACTGATCACCTGTAAAGATCACTTGTTCTTTGATTTGAGGGTTGATGTGAAATCCATCTAAGGACAATTTGGTCTCACGGGAGAAAAGATTGTGCATGTTTTCACTGGTTGCCATCTCCTTTTGGCTCTGGGATGTTGACCTCCTGAGTTTCTGGGCTTCTGAAGGTGTATGCACAAGTGTCGAGTGGATTTCCATGAAAGTCCTGCTCTTGAATCAAGAGAAGTCATTGGTGGGGCGCCTGGGTGGCTCAGTTGGTTAAACATCCGACTTTGACTCAGGTCATGATCTCGTGGTTTGTGGATTCAAGCCCTGTGTGGGGCTCTGTTCTGACATCTCAGGGTCTGGAGCCTGCTTCAGATTCTGTGTCTGCCCCTGTGTCTGCCCCTCCTCTGCTCATGTTCTGTCTCTGTCTCTGTCTCTGTCTCTCTCTCTCAAAAATAAATAAAAACATTATTTTTTTAAAGACAAGTAATTTGTGCAGGAAGCCTCCCTTGTTACTCCTTAGATTTTTTAAAGTTTATTTATTTATTTTGAGAGAGAGAGAGAGAGAGCACAAGTGAGGAAGTGGCAGAGAGAGAGAGAAAGAGAGAGAGAGAGAGAGGGAGAGAGAATCCTAGGAAGGCTCCGCACCCCCAGTGCAAAGCCTGATGCAAGGCTTGAACTCATGAGCACTGTGATCATGACCTGAGTTGAAGTCAGCCGCTTAACAGACTGAGCCACCAAGTGTCCCACTACTTAGCTTTTTTGTGTGTCTCTTTCTTATCTATCCTTTGAATTAGAAACCCCTTCAATGTCACAATCTCTGCAAATACTTAATACAAGAGGGTTAGTGAAGAAACATCTTTTCCATGAGTGATGTTCTTCATCACTCATTTTTCCCCCTTCTAGATTTCCTTTACATTGACACTTCATTGACTGTGGGTTGCTTTCCTGAAAGATTGACTTATATCTTCAAGCTCAAAGGTTCAGAACCCTTAGTTACCTTGCCCTGTTTGGACCATGTACCATGTAATTTCCCATTCACTATTATTACTGAGAACAGACAAAAAGACTTCCTGTGAATCATCTAGGTTTTAGACATAGTCATTTTTGGCTCCATACGTACTATGTCCTCTGCTAATTAAGATGGATTGTCCCATGAGTGTAGAAAGATATTGCTTGACCTGAAAGACCCCTGGAAAGAGGAGCCCAAATATTCAGGTATAGTTTTATTTCCAAGTTCAGTTGAACACTCACTGGATTCCATACTAAAAAATATCTTAGGGAAATGCATAGCCCGACTGAACTCAAGGCAGATAAGAAAAGGACAAATTCCACAGTGTACCACTGGAAGTCATGTTCTAAGAGGTTTATTTTATATCCTCCTCTCATTTCCTGGACCTGAGTCTTCTAGATATGAGGGCTGAGCACAATTACAGGCCACTGGTTCAGCATATATACTGCCTTGTGAAAGACAGTGTACTATTCCTATAGAAGGTTGTCCCTGAAATGATGCCTTAATGGAACTTTTCATAGGACATTTCACTGTTCTATTGAATTTGTTTCTGGGTGAGGGGACAGTAGATAAGACAAGTGGAACCTATGGAAGAGAATAAAATTAGTGCATTTTGTAACTTTCTAAAATTCTCCATAAATATCTGGGGTATGTATAATAGGACAACTATACAATATCCCTGAATAAGAAATTATGACATAAGAATCCTGTCCCCATTCTTTTACCAACTATTTCCATAATCTTGAGAAAGTGATGACATTATGGCACAAGGGTGGCTCAGTTGGTTAAGTAAGTGACTCTCCTTTTCGGCTCAGGTCATGATCTCATGGTTTGTAACGTCGAGCCCACATCAAGATCTGTGCTGTGAGCACGGAGCCTGCTTGGGATTCTCTCTCTCTTTCCCTCTCTTTCTCTGCCTCTCCCCCACTCTTCAACTCTCTCTCTCTCTTTCTCAAAATAAATAAACTTAAAAAAAAAGGGATGCATCTCTATTCTAAGACTCTTCATCTGTATATTGGGGAGGTTGGGCTTATAATCACTAAAATCTCTTCCAGCCACAACAGTTGATGATTTTATGTTCCACAAACACAATCTATATAAGTATTGCTGAGCATCTAAAGGTTTTATATGCATTTTTTTTCACTGAATCCCAAAAGTCTTTGAGTCTTTAAGGTAGATAGTCATATTAGTGTACAGATTAAGAACACTGAACAGAAAATGTTTGATTACATGCCCAAGATTGCATAGCTAAATATTTGTTGACCCAGGATTGGAGTTCATATTTGGCTTCAGAAACTTTATACTTACTTACAGTGCTACAATAAGTCAATTTTTCTGAAAATACTATTGTTAATAATAAAATAATTTTTGTATGTAAAAAAGAAGTTGCTTAATGTTTGTCACTGTAGTTACTTTCATGGGAATAAAAGTAAAAAAAAATCTGTAGTTAAAAAAGAAAGCCTTTACTATTGGAATTCAACATGATAGTGTTCTTTGTTCTTAGGAATTTGGGGAGAAGTAGTCTATTCCACTTTCTTTATCTGTGTAAGTGAGCCTAGCCATTTTTTTCCTCCTTTTTAGGCCTCAATTTATTATAATGTGGAAACTCCTTTATGTTTATGATACTTCACTCTTTGAGCGGGCCATAATTCTTTCTTTGAGCACAAAAGATTGTTCTGAAAACTAATATTCTCATGTTACCTGCCCAGAATGAATTTATGTATACATTTGTACAGTAAGACTCTAGAAGATAAATTTGATGCCCTCTTTTCCAATGACCTTCTCACTCCTTCAGTAGTTTCCAACACAAACAAAAGGCCTTCATGAACCCCCCAAATTTTCTCTTCTAAGGACCGATAGTTGCAATACCCTATTTGGGTCATATAAAAACAACCATGCTCATATGTCCTATAGATAATTTGTCTTGTACCCTTAGCTTTCAAGACAGGTGTAGTTATTCTTTCACTGATATCCTCTACTTTGGTTATATTAAAGATCTATCTTGTGATATATTACTTAGAATTTAGTATCCCTGGATGCATTTTATTATTTCCTTCATGTTCCTAACTTTCTCACAGTCATTTCTGTAACAGATATTTTTCTGGTCTGAATTATGTTCCAGCCTCTCCCAATTTAATGTTATCAAAAAATTTCATTAACATGCTGTCTGCACCCTCTTATAGATCATTAGCAGCAAACCTGAAGGAGCCCACTCCATATTTCCCCCAGAAGGCTCTGTACCTATTAATCATTATCTTTTACTTATGGTCTTTAAGTTCATTTTTAATTCAAGTGACTGCATTATTCCCTGGGCCAATCTGAACAGAATTTATAAGGAAAGCTGCAGGAGCCTTGTCCTCCCAAGGTCTTAAAAGGTATTTTAAAGAATAATTATAAATATCTTATACTGTGCCTATATATTGCCTAGCAGATCAATTATAATCCTTGGAAGGCTATTTAAGATACTCGATAATTGCTTATCTTTTCTGTCATTCTGTTTTTCCTTTCTCCCTCTCTCCCTTCCTTCCTTCCTTCCTTCCTTCCTTCTTTCCTTCCTTCCTTCCTTCCTTCCTTCCTTCCTTCCTTCCTTCTTTCTTTCCTTCCTTCCTTCCTCCCTCCTTCCCTCCCTCTTTCTTTCTTTCTTTCTTTCTTTCTTTCTTTCTTTCTTTCTTTCTTTCTTCTTATTTATATTTTAAAATAAAATATATTTTATATTTTAACAAAATTTATATTTAATAAAAGACTTATATTTTAAACTGAATTTCCACAAATGCCCAATATAGCCACTTCTCTTGGGCAATCTTCTCTCACAACATCTCACTCAGAAAATTGCTTTCACCGATTTTCTCACTTTGAATGCCCTCCCCCATAGTTTTAGCCAGTGCTTTTTTTTTTTTTTTTGTCTCTTATGTTTCTTTTTTTTATTTATCTGGGATTTGAATTATTTGCTCTTTTATTTTTGCATCTGGCACAAAAAAATATTTATTCCTTCAGAGCAGTAACAGTATTTTCTTCTTGCTTACCATTCTACTATCTGTGATAATGCCAAATGCTCAGAAAACAAAGACTTAGGCGTAGTCACTATTTCAATTACTTCTAGAGGAATCTGTATTTATAATACTTAATGTTATTTTGTCATTATTGATAAACATAAATGTCCCCCATGTGATGCATAGTGTTATGAGCTTTGCAGTTCTGAATTGAATCCTTGCTTTACAGGCTAAAAATTCTGGAATTGCGTGTGGTTATTTAACTTCTCTCAGCCTTATTTTCCCCAGAAGTAAATTCGTGATTACACGATTGACTCATAGAATAACTGTGAGGATTAATTAAGATAATAGCCATAAATAATCCGTTCCCTTTCATAGCATGATCCATTTTTTTTTAAATTGCGTTACCTATTTTTTTCTTCAGGCATAGCTTACTGATACTACCAGTTTTTGTTTTCCAGATCTGCCATAAACAACAGGCGACCCATTTATGTTCCCCTACACCATTACAATCTTACGGATGTTTCAAACATCCATTAAGCCTGGATTTGAATTCTTACTAGGCTATTTTCTAGTCATATGATTTGGGGCAAATCACTTCTCTGCAATTTCATCTTACAAAGGAGAAGAACACTAATAATCCCCATGTCAAAGGCTTGTGCTGAGGTGTGAAGGAGAAAATGAATACAAATTGGAGCATAGTGCCTGGAATAGAGCCCAGGGTTCAATAATTCAGGACGATTCACTGGGGCCATGAGATAAGAATGAAGAGCATTTATAGGCCTTGGTTTTACTTCAGTCCTCGTTCTTTTCCCTTTCCCCCTGACCTTTGATTTTCCTTACAGCAGAGGGGCAAAGTCTACCTGGCTTGATTGTTTTTGTTTTTCTATGAACTAACTGAAATATGCTTAGCTCTAGCTCCCAGTATTTCTATACGGAAATGACATGCGCACTTGATATGAGTGAGAATCCACCAGTGTGTCGAACAACATTGTCCTCTACACCCCCACCCCTCGGCCCCAACCTGCCCCACGCCAGGGAGGTGCTTCATGGAACTCTTTGACAGACTGAGAGCAAATAATGCCACATATTTTAAAATCCACTCTGTCTGCAGTTTACCTTAATTCATACAGTCACAATCTAAAGATTCACATAAATTATTGTTTGATTGACAAAAAAATAAACATAGTTTAAAAAAATAAAGTTTCTAATTAAATATAGTGATCCTATGGAAAACCAGACTCATACTTTGAAATGCCATCTTTTAAAAACTGAAACATGGGGTCAGTTTGTCTTGGTCTTCCATCCACGTGGACCATGTGTCTTATTTTCTTTCTCTATTAAGTAATTCATCTCCCTCCTCTAATTCAGACAACATTAGTATAACCAGTAACAGCACAATTATCTTTTTTATTATGTGACAATTATCTAATATTAGATTATTACCGATTGCAAACAATTGAAAGCAAGAGGCACATATTTGATAATGTTTAGGACAGCAGGGTGTTATTGTGTTTAAAGCCTTCTTAACATCAAAAACTGAATAAATGATAACTAATCATGATAACTAAGGGGCTCGGTGAAATCCCACAGTGTGCAGGGGCATTAACAGTTAATTTGATTTACAAACATTTGCAAAGTATTCAAATGTGTATTTAGGAATACAAATAATAAACTCTTCCAAATTTTAGCTCTGGATCCAACCACACGTATTAATGGTAAGCTCATATGAGCCCACACGTAAGCTCATATGAGCCCAGCAGTGTGTTAGGATAATAGATAACACGGCTGTTCCCTGGCCCTGAGGAGTGTGCAACTTGTTTATTAGTTTATTCACTTATTTTTTGTCAGTCAAAGTCAATCAAGAAACATTGAGAAACTGACAGCTACAGTTCCATAAGCGTTGTTCTTGGGCTGGTGAAGAAGCACATGCTGATCCTTTACATTTCACTGTGAGTATTTATTCGATTGTCTTGTGGGGGGTGGTGGGGCAAGTGGGAAGCATTTGCCTCTATGTTCATGACTGCATGGAAGAATGGGAGTCAGCTTGAATCCTTTTCAATGAAGGGTCTTTGTTTTGCTGAGCCCTTGGATATTAACCCCTGGGTTTCATAATCACTACAGGGAAAAAAAAAAGTTGCTTTGAATTATAGAATAAGAATAATATGGATTTTCCATGGGCAATCTGGGAGGAAGAAAATGGGCAGTGAGGCAGAGATGGAAGAAACACCAAAACTGTTGATTGACAGGAAGCCTCCTCGTGGCTCTCTCAAGGTATCCAAAAAAACAATCATAAAACTCACAAACATACAGTAGAATTAAATGTGGTTGGAAAGTGACCAAAATCTGAGTTCATAACCTGAGATAGCACATGATACGATTCTGCAAAGCAGACCAAGGAGAGGTACATTGAAGAAGAGAGAACCTGATAGGGATTTGACATGCTGAAATTAATCATATGTTTGCAAGAGAGATTATGGACTTCCAGAGGCTAAATTGTTGGAATTTGGGTCAAGAACAATTTATAGGTATCAGAGGGTCAAGCTTTTTTCCCTCCTCTGCCTCATTAGAATTCTTGGACGAGATATATAATATATATTTATTATATATCATATATATTTATTATATAATAAATACATATAATATATAATAAAATAAATATATAATATAATATATAATATAATTATAAATTAAATATATATCACATATATTTATAAGAGTATTACATCATTAAACATTCTTGTTTATATTTTAATGCTATATAAAATTCCATTCGCTTTTTAAAAAAAATCTTTTTACATTAATTTATTTTTGAGAGACAGAGAGAGACAGAGAACAAGTGGGGGATGGGGGTGAGGCCCAAACTCACCAACCGTGAGATCATGACCTAAGCCAAAGTCGGACGCTTAACCGACTGAGCCACCCAGGCACCCCCATTTGCTTGTTTAAAATAAGAATTTTATATCTTTTCCATATCTGTTAAAAATACACAAGTGCCTGATGCAAGTGAAGGTTTTAGATGGAGTACACATACACACACACACAAACATAAGTATATATGCGAGTATATAGATGCTCTCATACATACATATATATATATTTACATACATACAGTATATATATATAATATGCATTCTATATATTTTATATATTCTGAACAACTCAGAAATGATTACATGGAAATTATAAAATTCTGAAGGAGGAGAATGCTGCAGACCACCAGGAAATGCTTTTCAGATGTGGTAGCCTTAGGAATGAATGAGATTTGGCCATGAGGAATTTATAAAATTTATAGAAAGAGCATTCCAGGTGGAGAAAATGGTGTGAGCAAACGCTTTACATTCCCTTATGAGAAAGCATTATAAAATATAATTAGAGGAGGGATATCTTTCTTCCATGAGTGGCTTGCCTTGGATTTAGGCAACTCTTTGCATATTAGACCTATGGATCCTTTCCCCCACCCCAATTTTCTCTAATAATTTCAAGGTTAAAGGAATTTTAGGACTACCATGTGAGCGAACCATCAATAATTTTCAGCTACCTGGAGTAAGGGAAAGTCTGGACTTAACTAAAGCATAATTCAGTGCTGTGTTGCATCAGTAAAAAGAGTTTTTATATCATGCAAGAACCTCCTGAGTTCAGTACACTGTGTCTCTAGCTGTGACTTTTCCTCTCCCAGCAGGCAGGTGTAGGATAAACAGGTGAGATTATCAGCCGTTCATATCAAATAGGCCCCCCAATATATTACATTCTTGTGTGGAGATTTATCCCACTCCAGTTAATTCTCTGCTTTGCCTTGTACCCAAATCGGATCTTGCTACTATATCACTTCCTTGAGTAAAGACTTTCAATGGCTCGCCACTGCTCTGAAAATAAGAGAACAGCACCACCTGATTCTGCACACATCACCTGCCTCAGTTGGCACTGTTTCCTTCTCTCTGTTCCTTTGAGACGAACTGCCTTTCATTCTACACATATGCCACAATTACGCCAGGTTCAGAGTCTTCCCGCCCATATACTACCTCGTCTGCCCTGACCAGCCCTCATCTTTCTGCCAAATAACTTGTCATAAGATTTCCACCTTAGCTTACTTTCTCAAGGAACCCTTTCTTAACCTTAACAAATTAAGGTGGGTCCCTTGTTATAACACTGTTTGTTTGTTTGTTTGTTTCTTGTCTTTCACACTACTTATCACAATTACATTCAAACAACTATGTAGATAATTGCTTGGAGACATAGTGTCCCCAAGGGAACAGACCTTCTCACTGTCATCGTGTTACCTACCACCTGGGCACAGGATTCCGCCTTACCCATGAGAGGTCCTCAAATTTCTCTCAGCTTAATCAGTGAATTGCAATGAGACAACTTTGGTTTGAATTCCCACATCTCCTCTTCTTAGCTGAAACATTGTAGAAAACTCGATCAATTTCAGTTTCGGTTTTACTCCACCAAAGATATTAAACATAACAATTCCTATTTGACAGATTTTTAAGGATTAAATAAGATGCCTTTACTCCGGGTGCTCTGTAAACCATAAAGCAACATACATATGATTTCTTTTTATAATTGAACATGTATTTTCAGGGCTGTATTTAAATGGGGCTTAAAATAATTAATAAACAGATTACTATTTTGGTGCGTGATGAATATCACCAAACTCGTTTTTATTCACGGCATATAGGCTTTAGACGAAGATGATGTTGGCATCAGCTTTATTGTAAGTTGTGATTGTAACTACATGGTTTGGGTCCTCGTCTGTTTTTCTAATCATTTGTATTCTGCAGGCTCTGGGTAATAATCGTTTTATAGATTTAGGATAAGAGTTCTATATTACCCATTTTTAACTGATTGCTCACTTCAGCAGAGTAATCATTTTAGAATCTGTTAATGATCCCCTATGACGGCTTTTATAGACACAGCACCACATACCATGTATCCGCGACATGTAAGTATCTGCGACTATTTTTCAGTTGTGAGAAGAGATTTGTCCAAAAGAATCAAGAAAAAGCACAAAACCACAATCAGCGTCATATAAAAGGTGCAAATTAACATCAAGAAATATAATTACCTAGAAATTTCAGTCCATCATATGCGTGTAGATAATGTGCTTCTCTAATGGGAGTCCAGAGTTATTTCTGAAAGCACATGCTTTCTACCGCCATGTGGGACACATCTGAGTGTGCCCAGGCCTTACTTCTTTGTGGCAGCCAAGATAAATAAAGCAAAACAGTCTCCTGAAAAGCACGGGCAGAGTATCTGCAGACCATTAATCTTCATCCATCCTCATTTTGCAAGCAGTATATATGCCACTTTGTACATTTACTTAGGGATCTCCTTTCCAACATTTTCCCCCCTCATTCTCCTTCTCATCCAGCTTAACTTTGATTCTGCCTTGAATCATTCTAGTTGGCAGGCAGTATCTTTCCACACAACAGTTCAAAGCTGTCAATATCAGTCACTATTTCACCCTATTGGACATGTGAGTATATATTATAAATGCACTGTGCCTTCTTGATTCATTATTAATAGTCGTAATTTTAGGTACCACTTTTTCTCCTTGACTCTTTGGATCTCTTCCTTTTTCAGACTCTCCTCTTAAGTTCTGTATTTCTTTTTTATTTCTCAGCTTCATGACTTTCTTGCTTTGTCTTACACTATCATTTTAACTTGTCCATCCCTACGTTTATACGTTATTTGCCTATTCAACGCTGAAAGAATTGGAGGTGTAAAATTTAGTTTAAATGATTTTACCTGCATATCTGCAAAGAAAATCAATTATTCATTTTCAACCAGTGGCTTTAAAACCATGGAAACACATTTGTTTCTCCGTTGGAGATGGGAGCAAGGGAAAAAGCATTTGACTTGGAACCCCCTGACTCTTTTACATAATATGCTTTTTGCTTTGGTTTAAAATTCCTCTTCACTATTTTTTTTTCCTCCTAATCATTGACCTACTGAACTTAAGGCATAACAGCTTTTCCTAAATTTGCTGTTTCAGAACCCTAATTCAATCCTGAATATATTGCAGATTTTCAGGATCTGTTTAGAAGTTGCTAAGAGGGACTCTCTCAAATTTTCTAACAAATTACAGAACAGCTACTTCTATGTCATGATCCTCTGGAACTCATCCACCAGTGCTGTAAGTGCTGTTAAAAAAGGACAATGTTAAAGCAATCAAACTGCAAATTGTAGAATTAAGAGACACTTTAGATCCTCCAAATCCCCCAGGGAATGATGTTATTTTTTTGATTGCTTTCTTGAAAGGGCAATAAGATGTGTGAAATAACTTTTGACATTAAAAATACAGAATGGGAGACACATGAGTATACTTTTTCCTTTTGCCTTTATTCTTTCTTGAGCTATTTTGTCTTTCAGACATGTCTCTGTTGAGTTCTGTAGAGTGTTGCCCCAGTGATGTTTTATTTTAGAACACTATGTATCCATTAAGAGGCTCTCAAATGTAGAGTTCTAAAGTTTCCACTTCAACTAATTAATTAGGGACAAAATTCTCAGCTATTTGATGAAATAGGCTTTACTCTAAATGAATTCATCCAAAATTGTAAAAATAAAAACCAGATTATTTAGAGTGTCAATTTTAGTTTTAGTGAAGTAAATTGGGAAAGTTCTCAAAATACTGAAATAGCAAGCTGTAAGTGGGAAATTTTAATGTTTTGGAAAATATATGTGGCTTTTAAAATTTTATTTACTAGGGGAATGCTGACATTTCAATATCTATAACAACCTTGCATTCAGAATTTTCACCCTCTTAAAATTATTTTATCTTTGTTTCTAATCTGTCTACCTTCCTCAATTATCCACTCATATTTGTTCATCCATATACAACTTACTCTTCATTTACCAAACGAGTAATATATATTTAAAATGTCTTATGGAGCGCCCGGGTGGCTCAGTGGGTTGAGTCTCTGACTCCCAGTTTCAGCTCAAGTTATGACTCTCAGTTTCAGCTCAGGTTATGATCTCACATGTCGTGAGTTCGAGCCCCACATGGGGCTCTAAGCTGACAGCACTGAGCCTGCTTGGGTTTCTCTTTCCCTCTCTCTCTGCCCCTCCTCATACCCCACTTGTGCTGTCTTTGTCTCTCTCAAAATAGGTAAAAACACTTAAAAAATTTTTTAAAGTAAATAAAATGTCTTTGTTTTGTACACATTTTTGGCAGCTATAGCAAGGTGCCTCCAGTCTCATAAATGATGGTCATATTTTTTTCTCTCTTTCTCTCCATCTATTCATTGTGTTTAAACTCAAGTTTGAATTTAAAAAAAAGAAAAAAAATGTACCTATTTCTTCTCTCCATTCCTATAGTACCACCCTAGTCAAGGGGCTCATCTCATCTCATCAACGTACACAGATTGTAAATAAAGTTTTTCCCAGGCAGAAAATCTAGCACAACAGAGTATGTGAGCCATGTACAGAGAAGTGCAGATTGAAGCTGATGTTTGAACAGCAACACCTAATGTGATGTTGAGACTTGTGATACATTACAGATAGAAAATTCTTGGACCTTACGAAACTGAATGCTTGCCATCTCTTTATTAGGCTTAGCTTAGCTTAGCTATCTCTCTTCCTCACAATCTAGAAGAACTGTGATTGGCACGTAGTAGGAGCTCATAAATAGTTGTTTCCGTTATTATTATTTACACAAGATCAGATTTTACCCATTCTTCATGGGTCACTAAAAGCTATTTTCATTATTCAGTCTATTCCTTATTGCTCCCTAGAAGAAAATAATATTCCCATTCCACAATTGCAATTTTCTCCCTGTCTTTAACTGACCTTTGATCTTTGATTTTAAATGCATATTACACACATTTTTGCCTATATATATATATATATATATATATATATATATATATATCATATCATTACAGTCTAATTCCATTCTGGAAGGTATCATGTCTTATAGTCTTGTATCAATCATAATCTCTACAATAATAATTATTATACATTAGACAGTTAAGTATTTGAAGAAAATAGTGATCAATGTCCTTTAAGACTCCATGGGATATGGGGGAGTGTTTCTACCGTTGTGACTATGTCCCAGGCTGTGGATCCATGAACGACTGAAAGAAATGCAACGCTCTCTGCTTCATGGAGGTGGGAAAGGAAGTCCTATTGAGATGTTGGCTCCCAAGGGCGATGAACTCACTCCTAAGCTAAGTAGCTTGCAACTGCTCAGCAGCTCAGAGGGCTGTCACTTCAAATTCATACTGGAGGGCGCCTGGGTGGCTCAGTTGGTTAAGCACCCCACTTTGGCTCAGGTCATGATCTCACAGTTCATGAGTCAGAGCCCAGTGCTGGGCTCTGTGCTGACAGCTCAGAGCCTGGAGCCTGCTTCGGATCCTGTGTCTCCCTCTCTCTCTGCGCGCCCCACCCCCAGCTTACTCTCTTTCTCTGTCTCTCTCAGAAATAAACATTAAAAAGATTTAAAAAATAAATTCATACCTCAAAATATGCAAAATCTATACAAGTTACCAGCTTTTGTGTTACTTCATATAGTTGAACAGACTTCATATAGATATGAAGTCTGAGCATGTCAATGGTCTATCGTGACTGGTTTTACTCTTTTTTCAGGACAAGCCTCCCCTCTGGACTCAGTGCAAAGCACGGCGAGCAGGGCAGTTAGCTTATGGATAAATATCCTCAATTATATCCTCCAGAGATTTGCTTTATGCCTTGCCAAGAGCCCATTATTCCAATGCTCAGCTTCTGCTTGGACTAGAAATCCAAATCTGATTCTTCAAAAACATCTGTTCAGCCAGCTGTTTGCTACTCTTATAGTGAGTATTCTTCCAAAGTGAAGCTGAAATATCTCCTTGCTCTTATAATTTCAAGATTGCTGCCTAAGGCTTCATAATCCCCTGCGATGCTTCCAAATTTATCCATGTATTCATTCATTCATCATTCATTGATTCACTTGTGAATTATTAATTGAATCCATTATTTCTTGAGTCCCTAAGATGTGCTGGCATTGTGCTAAGAACCAGGTAAGACTGGTGAATCAAATTGGCATTGGTTCTTTCCCTAGGAGGGAAGTTTGTGTTAAATAGAGTTATTGGTTCCCATCTAAACTTGTGGGTGTCTAAGGTAAACTGCAAGTTTGATAACCTTTCATCCCCCTCTTATAATGGGCACCAAGAATGAATACATAGTCCATTTTACCCTGGTATATTAGCATCAAGATTTTATTAAACCTTCAACAGAATGTAGTTGGCCTTGGATTCATCCTTTTATGGTTAGTAGCTAGTTTCTTCACATCTTTGGAGCATGCAGTTCATCAGTTCTGGATTTCCTCATGACTGACGACTCACTAGCTATGGAAAAGTTCTCATTTAAATAAAAATGTTTAAAAAATTTTTTAAAAAGGGGTGCCTGGGTGGCTCAGTCGGTTGAGCATCCGGCTTTGGCTCAGGTCATGATCTCATGGTTTGTGAGTTCGAGCCCCACCTCAGGCACTGTGCTGGCAGCTTGGAGCCTGGAGCCTGCTTCGGATTCTGTGTCTCCCTCTCTCTCTGCTCCTCCCCTGCTCACACTCTGTCTCTCAAAAATAAATAAATGTTAAAAAAAATTTTTTTTTAAAAAGAAAAGTTCTCATTACTACCACTCCACTAATGCAGAATTTCTGCATCTCTTATTTGTGTCATTTACTTTGTGTCATTCAGTCACACTCCATCCATCCTTAAGGTGATGATTAGAGCTGCCCTCAGCTGCCTCATTTTTTTATTTTAAGTTTATCTATTTATTTTGAGATAGAGAGAGAGCACAATTGGGGTAGGGGCAGAGAGAGAGAATCCCAAGCATGCTCTGAGCTGTCAGCACAGAGCCTGATGTGGGGCTTGAACTCCTGAATCATGAGATCACGGCCTGAGCCAAATTCAGGAGTTAACCAACTGAGGCCGCCCAGGTGCCCCAGCAGCTGCCTCATTTTTAGTAGGTGCCACTGTATACCACTTGTGCAGCTTCAACAGAACAGATGTGCTACAGCCAATTTCCCTGACCAGTCTACCCATATCAGAGAGTTCCAGAGGAACAAATTTGGATGAAATACATTGTAGCATAAAATCTGCTACCTCTAGTTCTGCCACATACGTGGCAACATGGTCACACATCCCTGTCATCCCACTAAGCTGGGATTCAAGTAACTTGAGTCTCCAAATCAACTTCAATGTTTATTATCCTGATGTAGATATTATGTACACTTTAGCCATATGTAGAGCTGATTATTTAACTTGTTTCATATCTTAATGCTAATGAGGACGGTTTTTTCACTTTGCTTTCAGTGTTTTAAGTCCCTAATGCGTTCCCATTATAAACATATAAAATATTTGTAAGTAAAAGGTGGGAATAAAGTGAATGATTAAACTCTGCTTGAGAGGTAAAGAAAATATATCCCTACAAAAATATATAAAAATTGTTTAATAAAAATTTGATATATTTTTACTAAAACAAATTATTATATTGCCATACATAAAGCTGTCAGAAATTTAATTCATCTATTTAGCTGTGAAGTGTCCAGGGCATCTACCATAGCAATGTGGACTTCAATTTTAGCAAAAATTTCAGGAATTTATTCCATTGGTTGATACTTTATCCCAGTCATGGCTATATTTTGCATTCTATGATGCCAAAAATGTTTTCTTATTGCCTTTATCTACTTTCTTTTCCCTATGATGTTTCATTGAATTTCCATTCAACTTAGATTCCTGTAAAGATGAAGTCAAATAGAGCCAAATTTAAATGAAACGTCGAGGTGCTTCTACAAGTCACAAAACCAAGTATGTAAAACATTTCTCTTGAGTTATCTTACATGCTTCATCATGACGCTTATTGATTTGGGAACTAACCTCTCATTGTTAACCTGAAATTAGGATATTCTTGGCTATTTATACCAAAGGAAGGGAAACCATGGTAAAGGCATCTTTGCTGAACATGGAGAGTGGTGCCTGAGTGGTTCAATCAGTTAAGCATCTGACTCTTGGTTTTCACTCAGGTCATGAATGCACAGTTTTGTGAGTTTGAGCCCCGCATGAGTTCAAGCTGCCAGTGCAGAACCCGCTTGAGATCCTTTCTCTTTCCCACTTTTGGCCCCCATGCGTGCCCTGTCTCTGTCTCTCTCAAAAATAAATAAACCAAAAAAAAAAAAAAAGAAAAAAAGAAAAAAGAACATGAGGAGTAACCTCCACCTCGACTATAAACCAGTGATTCCTAAACTAGTTCATTATTGGAATCATCTATAAAGCTTCCTGAGCATATAGATGATCTGTGTAAAGAACTAGAACCTCCAAAGGCAGTTCTTGGAATTTTGATAAAGATCTTGTACTGGATTCTTTTAACCCACTCAATTTTTATTCTTGATGTACACCACTTTTCTTCAGAACTTTTCAATGTACACAATCTTACCCATTCAGTGCCTGACTTCCTGTTTGGGTCTAGCTCTTCAGCCATAGTTGACTCATCCATGTAGAGGTCAGCAGCCCCAGACACAACTTGCCTCCCTCCCCAAATTCACTCAAGAATCATTAATTGACTCAAATGTGGCCAACTGAAGGCTTTTTCCAGGACAATTAAAATCAAGAGATGGCAGAGTACATACTGCACTGACAGCAGAAGCTGTGGATGAAGATGTGACACTCAGTAGGGAGCATGCGTCTGTTTCTGTGTTTGTTTACTATGGCTGCTATAGCAAAGCACCACAGACTGGGTGACAAACTACAAAAATGTATTGTCTCATTGTTCTGGAGGGTAGAAGTCCAAGATCGAGGTGTCAGCAAGATTGGGTTCTTCTGAGGACTCTTTCCTTGGCTTGCAGACAGGGTCTTCTGGTGTCCTCCCACGGTCTTCCCCCTGTACATCTGTGTCCAAATTTCCTCTCTTATAAGAACATCAGCCATGTACTGCATTTAGACTCACCTGAATGACCTACTTTTGAACACTTAATTCATTCTTGAGATACAGAGACAGAGCGTGAGTGGAGGAAGGGGCAGAGAGACAGGGAGACACAGAATATGAAGCAGGCTCCAGGCTCTGAGCTGTCAGCACGCAGCCCGATGTTGGGTTCGAACCCACAGACTGCAAGATCATGACCTGAGCTGAAGTCAGACGCTTAACCAACTGAGCCACCCAGGCACCCCCTGAATGACCTACTTTTAATTTAATTGCCTCTTTAAAAGCCTCTGTCTCCAAATACAGTCACATTCTGAGGTACTGAGGGTTAGAATATTAATATATGCATTTGTGGGGGACACAATTCAGCTCACAACTGTGACGCCCTGCCTTTCTTTCCAAATCAGTCCAAGAGTTGTTAACCTACTCTAATGTGGTCTCTTCCAGGGTATTTCAAAGCACAACATGACAGAGTATGTTCTCCCCTGACAGCAAAAGCTGTGGATGGGGAAGTAAGATGCAAGGCAGGGGTGGGTGGGCAGTGGGGGAGACTGTGGTTTTGTTTCCTCCCTATGAAGTGGGAGCCTAACCTCATTGATAGAGATGTCATCTGACAGCCAGAGGAGAACACAGATTAAAACTCAGGGAAGAACTGAGTCTCAGAGGTGTTAAATTCATTGGTTGTCCCTGTTCTTGAGTACTGACTGGACCTATCACCTTCTATAATTCTGTTTTCATCCTTTGTCTGGATATTTGAGCCGGTAGATTCCAACCTACCCAAACTATTTTGAGTTCAACTAGAATAATTCATAGATGATTCAGATGCTATTCACTAAGCAGTTTAAGCAGATCCCTGCTTTAAACTACCCCGGTTTCCATCTCTAAAGAAAGTGTCAAATGCTATATCTAACTTAATTCTAAATTTTGATTTCTCCTTCATATACCTCTTCCACATCTTTTTCATAGCTCGCATCTTATATACCTGAAAGTTTCATCCTGACCATCAAGATCTAGAACAGATTATAATCTGTGGTGGGAGTGGAAGATTTTTAATCCACTTCCTCCATTCCCTATCCCCACTGTATCCCCAGTATGTAAGCAAATTACTCTTGCGGTTTCTCTAAACCTAACCAGTTTGATTCTATATGATCCTCCCATAGTGTAACTCAACCTTTAAGTAAATTCAATTCTTCTTTGATATCTGAATCTGAGTTATTGTTCTTTGAATTGTCCAATGCCCATTTTAACCCATCCCTAAGATTCTTTTTCTGCCTCCAGGCCATAAAGATGATTTTTCCCCCCTAAGGTACCTGCCCAAGGTGGTGGCTGTGTGGTACACTGTTTTACCTCTCTTCCTTTTTGAGAACAACCTATACATTTTTCACATGCTCAGATGTGACTGTCTTGAAGTATGAAAAGACAGGAGACAAACTTTCACAGGTGGATAAAATAGGCACACATTATCTGTCCTTGCATTCATTCACTGAGAGCAAAAAAATACCCTCATGAAGTTATCTATGAAGGTGCTAAAAATATAAATAATGTATACCGTGATTTGCTTATGTCCCATTGTTGAAAATACCTAACTCATAAGATCTTATGCTGTTTAGACAACACAAAGTGGGACGTGAAAATATGCTGACAATTACTTCTTAAGAGAGCAAGACTTTAAAAAAAGCAACAACGAGGTTTTGTGGTGTGTGAAGGATGTGGTCTGTGGGTAGCCTAGAAATAAAGCTCTCATCCCAACTCAAGAAGTAGTGCTTTCTTACTTCCATCCTTAAGGAATCAATTTCCCTGGAGTGTTCTGGTCCTTTCATTACAGGGAGCCTTGTATCTGGGATCCAAAGATCTGCTGGAGAAATGACAGTCAGGGTCATTTCAAAGCAGGGCACCTTTGACCTGGGCCAGCCCTGACCCATTTAGAGGAAAGACTAGACTTTGTTGCACATCCTTATTTTTCTTATGGGTCCCTTAAAATAATTATAGGTGCCCACGCGTGTACATACATGTAGATACATACTCTAGATGTTCACAGAGTCGCAAGGAGGAAAACATTTAAGTATTTGTAGTACAAGGTGGTAAATGCAGCAAAAGGAGCACATGCTGTGTTCAGATACTGCTCTGAAGACAAGGGTACCATTTTGTCTTAATTGGTTACAAGGAGAAGGGTTATGGCTGTCAATACATCATAGACTTCTTGGAGCAAGTGTAGCCTCACAGTATGATTTTAAAGAATGATAAGTAAAGCACCTTGGGTGAGAGGAAGTATTGTAAGTAAAAGAAATGACATGCTAAATGCCAACTCCTGATTCTGCATGGTTTGTTCAAGAAAACATAGTGATGAGTAGATCGTCACTGCTGAGAATGTGGTGCTCTCATGTAGGCTGTGTTTATGTTATATGGCATGAGGCTGAAGGTAAGACTTGAAAAGGAAAAAAAAGGTAGAATCTTAGAGAACTTGGTTGGAACTCCGAATGTACCCCTAAAACATTAGGAGCTAGTGAAGAAACACGCATTGGAGTAACCTGTCAGATTTCTGAGCACTGAAAAGCTCAGTAAGTATGGTAGGTTTCTCTCAGCTGATGACAAATAGCTGGAGACAATTGTCAATTCATGTTAACACACTAAAAGTGAAAATTAAGTATCTCAAACAATGTGACAAATGCTTTCATGGTGGTTTTATGTTAAAAAAGATAAAAGTAACATTAAGAAGAAAGTTTATTTTGTCTTACATTAAATTGCATTCAGGTTCTGTTTTCAAGCTATGCAGTCATTCTTGTAATTAATAAAAATTACACATCTTAATGCTTTCTGTAAACATCTGTCTATTAAATTATGCGATAATACATTTTGAGTTCTGAAATTTACATTTGGCTTTAATGTTGCTAACTTCAGGAAAAGTCACACTGGTAAGGATATTTGAGAATTTTATTATTTTTTCCCCCATGAGTCTTAATGTCTTGTGATTCACACCATTTTTGTCCTCTTTAGTTATATTTTCTAAAGTTGCTAACTGGCTTAAGCCTGTTCAATTCTCATTTGAAATGGATTTGTGTATGATTTGTAGCCTTCTACTAGGCCACGCAAGAACTCTTGTTGAATTGGGAAAAAAAAAGGAAAAAGAAAAGCACCCCTTTCTAAAGCCAAAATTTTCATAATAAATGTACAACTATGATGTTTACATAGAGAATACCACCCGAACAATTTTGCAGTACACGGCTTACCCAACTCTTTGTGGTATAGGAGATCTTCTGCAACAACATGCTCCTCTGCTCTTTTGAATCTTTCCTCTTTTGCAAGGTAAGCAAGATATTTTGAAACCAATTTACATGGTACAACTTACATAGCATAGGCAGACTTTGCAACTGTTGCAAGCATGGGAAAATGAACTCTTCGAGGAAGATAATAGGTAGAAAAAGATACCAGTTTTAGGCAGGTAGTAACACTGATTGATCAATTAATATCTTCTGATGACAACTTCTGCTTCTCTATACATTCTCTTGAGAAGTTGGATAGTGTAGACTCATACTGAAGATGATCTCAAATCAGAGAAATAGAGGTGAAGGTGGCATACTGAAAAATAAAAACAAAAACAAAAAACAAACTATGTAGATTACCCAACAGATAGTAGTTGGTTATTTGGTGAATGTGCTAGGAGAGAAAAGGCGGATTAGTGAATCTCAGACATTAGGACTTCTGGTGTGGGAACACTTTGTGGCCTATGGTTCCTCACCATGTAATGAGGTATAAATGGAGGAGCAAATTTAGAAAGGAAAACAGGATTAGTTTACTTTAGGCCATATATTTCTAGAAGACGCTCCCTATCCAGACACTAATATTTAGTAAGGACTAGGATATTGGTTCTAGAATTTGTAGGAGGTGTCAAAGCTAGGGATGGAAATTTGAGAACCATCAGCATATGGGTGGTATTTGGAAACATGGCAGGGAAAAAAAAAGGTTTTAAGGGAGGAAATAGAATGATAAAACAGGAAGAGTCCTAGGAGATTGAGTGTTTATGGAACAAATGGAGGAAAAGAGAAGGAACATTCAGAAAAGGAACAGAAGAACAAAGACAGAGTTCTGAAATCTAGATCCTGGAGGATATGCCATCTACCCTCAGGGAGCTCTGATGCCCAACAGTGTGAAAGTCATAAGAAGGTCAAATCAAGGAGGGATTGAGGAAAGTATCACATGTGTTTTAGGATTATCTAAAAGGATCCAATAAATAGCTCCACTTTTCCTTGACCAACTTTGAATTGTGAAATAAGTAAAAGGAATGACAGCAACCACAACAACAGATAATGATGCAATTACCCAGAAAGAGTAAGATAAGGGAAACAGCTTTGTACAGCTCTGAAAGACTAAGATAAGGGATACAGCAAACTGGCCTAGAATAGAACCCTGGGATAGGCAAACTGGCCTTCCAAGTCATAGGCAACACTGGGCCAGAAGGGGGCCCTCTGCATTGGGGAGCTTCTCGGGTGCAGCATATGCCATGGAGTAGCAGAGAAGAACAACTGCTCCTTCTGTCCTGCTCTCATGGGAGCACAAGGGAATTCATAATTCATTGCGAGAGAGTGAGCAAGAGTAAGAGAGAATTCAGGCAGTTGAAGATCAAATCAAAATGTCACCTTCATTCGCTACACAGCTGTCAGGTATGCGGGAACATGGACTTACAAACACTATTCTGCATGACTAACATTTCTCAGACTGTCAAAGCAAATCTCCATAGCCCCACTCCAACCCTCCCAGAGGGGCTGAGTCAGTCTTGCTGAGTTTGGCCAAGAGAATGGAGACCACCTGAATAAGGCCCATTGCAGTAGATGTGATCCATGAATTTACATAGGGCTGCTAAGTTCAGAAGGGCCGTGGCTTGGAGTTCAATGATGTGTGGCCGGTGCCTTGAAATTCTTAACAATTTAATTTTAAAATACGTGTTCAGCTCACTCGTAGCCCATCTCTGGCTTTCTTTCCATCTCTTTGAGGAAAACCTTTTATTTCTTGGGTCCATGGTATCCCAGGTCATCTTGACCTTTGCCTCCTTGCCCTTGCCCGACAACTACCACCTCCGGCCTCCCCAAATTCACTCTGTGGGGACCTGGACCTAGGTACAGGGAGGGAAGGTCTGGGTCAGACACAGGTATCCTGCAACATCTTGGGATGGGGCATAATGGTGGTCATCCTTGCTCAGGGCTGGGAGTATTTACCCAGTGGCTGGAGGTGAGGATCAACCCTCTTAGTCACTCCTGATTCAGGCACGGAGTATGTCCCGCTGCAGAGGTTGCAACCACTTGTTAGGTCACCCGTTGATATGACTTAGAAATGCAGATGGCCCTTTGGGAAGGGAAGATATCGGCTGCTCCCTCCCCACCCAATGGATCAGTTCTGCAGCTGCGGGAAGGCGGGACTTGGAAGCAGTATGCTGCTGTGTGCATCACTGAATCACAGAGCGGGGCCTCACCTGGGAACCCGGCAGCATCTACGCTGGCCTCATGACTACCACCACCCCTAAGGGAGTGTGGCATTAAGTAGCGGATCAAAGACATCATGAAGGTTAAGAGGGAGACCGCAGAAGAGAAAATAGTTTTATATATTAGTAGCTTTAATGTTACATTTTTCCTTTTCTTTGGACAAGGGTCTCCACCTGTCCATTTTAAAGCAGGCCTTAGAAATAATGTAACACACCTGAAATTTCCAAGATGGGCTGAGCCACATATTCTGTTCCTTCTGTGTTAGTCACCAATTGAGGGTCAGTCACTGAGTGAGGGCTAAGGGAGTAAAATGGGGCCCAGAGGATCATGCAAGGGGAATTTCGTTCACATGCGCTCAGTGATGGGCCTGTGTTGTTCCTCATGAGCCTAATTAACCTGCATGTGGCATTTCAGATGGAGCAGATCAGAGCTCTGTTAGTGACAAAAGCCGAAATGACGGAGGCAGAGCTACAGGACTTAATTTGTTTCCTTTTTAGTACAGGGGTTTAAACTGCCCTGCACACGTAATTGCTCTTGTGCACGGGCTCGCTTTAGGAAACTGACAGCGAGGGCCGGGGTAGGGGTCAGGGGCTGCACTGATGCTGTAAGGCAACCCATCAAGATGCCCCTCAACCCTGAGGATCTGGAAAGATCTTATCCAGAAGCACTTCCGTACAAACTTTTGTAAAGTTGAACCTAGTCTCAGTGGTTGAGATGGTTTCACCCGTAAGGCAGAAAGGCAATGTTGAAGGAAGAGTTTCCTTTTATCCAGATCAGCCTGGCTGAAGTGCCATTTGCCTGCCAGGGCACCAGCACCAGCACTAGGACAATCAGTTAAGCAGCCAACGTGTGATTTCACTGGGTGGGAGGGAGACCGTAGCCTGGTCAGAAACCTGTAATTACCAGAGGGCTGGAGCTTTGGCACTGGTCCCTTGCCCTTGTCCACTGTATAATTCTGGGAGGGCTGAAAGCATTTGGAGCCACCCGACTTCCCTTGGGGAAAACGGGCAGGACTGAGTTTACAGAGTCTGGCCTCCGTGAGCACGTCAGAATCTCTGCTTCAGCTGCAGTGGATTGACTACCAGGACTGAATCAAGCACCGCTGGGGAACCTGGGAATTATCTGGAAAACAAAAAAAACTATGGTGGGGAGGTGGGGAGCCAACAGTATAACACACGGGGTTTGAAGCCAGAACAGTTTGGATATTCATAAAAAGGTAACCCAGGGCTAATCACGCCTGCAGCATACCCATTGTTCATTCTTTTGTAATAAACCTGGAATTCGGCACTCTGTTGCTCTCTGGGCTTCTTCCTCTTCTATTCCAAGCGATCGGCCATATTTCCTCTTTCCTGATTTAACTAGCAGGTCAGCCTTTGGGAAAATGGTGTTAAAGGGAGAAATCTGTAAAATGACATATCACTTGGTGTGATTTTATGTCTTTTAAGAGGTTTTGGAAACAGCAGCCTCTCTGTCCCCTCCTGCTTAACTCAATTCCCCCAGCAACAAAGTTTTGGACACAAACCACTAACACTCTTCAAATGGTTCACTCTCAAAAGACCATTAGGGTTTTTATTCCTTGGACCAACTGAGGAGAGAAAGAATGCCACAGCACTCAGCAGGGCAATTCAACTTTCACCAGCTGAGACAGAGTTAAGCCTTTAGAATTGTTGCCCCCTAAAGGAAAATAAAACACAGGGAGAGGGAATTAAGATGATCTTGCATCATTAAGCAGTCATGTGTATTACTGAAAGATGTTGCTTTCTTATTGGGGCTATTAAGTATCACTTTGAATAATGGCTCCAGAGAGCTAAATGCCAGAACAAAGGCGAAAGGAAATGTGAAAATATCATGAATTAAAAAAATCAGAACTGGGAAGAATAGACATTTCCTGCAATAAACTTTAAAGTCATAATCATTCTCACATATATGTACATAAAACACATTTAAAGCAGGGGAGAGAATCATTTCTCCTATAAAAATCATTTCCATAATCTAATGATTCTCGCTAGCTTTTATGAACCCTTCTTGTGTTCGGTAATAATTGACATCAGTGTGTTCAACTTATTTTAATCAAGTGTAGAGGTTCGTACTCACTTATGATGAAACACACTCTGAAGGATTGGTCTCAGAAATTTTTGCACTTAGCTGGGAGTAGAGGTTTCCTTTTCAAATCGAAGGGGATAGGATTGATCTGTTAAGATTTTTGCCGCATAGCAAAAATGAGAATGGGGCTGACAAAGCAATAGACTTTGTCAGATGTCTCGTTTTCCTTTGACGAGACTCAGCCCACAGGTTAGCACCCAGTGACGTAGGTGTGGGTGTGGATTTTATATTTCGCTTCTGACAAGAGCTTCTTATTTCAGGATAGCCTATGTCTTGGATGAACAGCTAGTCTGTGCTCTTTTAGGGAATGTGCTAATTAGACAAAATTTCAATTCAATGGATGTGGTATATGAGATTATTATTTCGCTCTCCCTAGAAACTTTGGAGACCAGAGCACAGGGCATATCCTAATGTAAAGTTGAAAGGAGGGCTGCCCAGGGCATCTGTGGTAGTACCATTTTTGCCTAAATCATAAGTTAATGACAATGTTCTAAACAGGTTGGTTGGAAGTTTTGAGGAAAAAAAAATGTGGTTGGATGAGGTAACACTGGAGATCCTTTGGTGCCATCAGTTAGATAATGGTTGGTAACCCAAGTAGTATTAATAAGAGGGGTATACAAGAAAAACATGTGAAATGCCAGGATCTAACAGTTGTACTAAAAAAAAAAAAAAAGGCTGTCTTAGGACATTGAAAAGGGAAAAAAAGGTTTAGAAGTCACTTCGGAAATCTTTATTTACGTTCGTGGCAGCCAAAGGTCACAAAACACAAGTATGCTACCTAGAATCACACATACGGTGAAATCTTTTGTCTTAAGATGCAGTTAGGTAAAGTTGGAGTTAATTACGGTCTTTTCCAAACACGCGGGGTTCTGCAAGTGAAATCTCAAACTTGCCCCTTCACTCAAGGGCAAGGAGAGATGGCAGAAGGAGGCTGGCCACTCCAGAGTGGTAGGTGAGCAGGTTTAACGAGCAAAGGACATTATCTAGGAAGCCCATCCTGGGCAGCTGCAAGATGAGGGGATCTCCGTACCTACCAGTCAGGATGCTAAAAGTTACTGCTGAGGCCTTACGTGGGTTCAGTCACCACATATACTGTCCAGGTAGTCTCAACAACACGTTGTCCTCTCCAAATTGCATTCTTGGACGTGCCCCCCACTACGGGAATGCTGAGCAGAGCATGTATCCCTTGGGCAGGGGAGAAGATGAGTGGCTGGGTCCAGCTCATAAGTCAATCAAGCAGTCAGTCACCTTCTCTGAATAACTTACTACAGCAATGACCTGCTTACCTACCATTTTCTAAACACGTTTGAAATGCTCTCCTTTCTATTATGGGCCAACCAGCTGATAAAAACTGTAACTTTAATGGGAAAAAAAAAATTAGCCTAGGTCGCAGTTTCTCCTAGTTTAAGGAGATTCTGAAGTCATATTTATACTGTACCACAGATTCTAAATCTGGTAACTTTCAAAGGTACACTTCTGTTTTTCAACCTCATGGCTATGTAACTACTACTATTACTACTACTAGAGGGTAAAAACAGAGAGAGAGAGAGAGAGAGAGAGAGAGAGAAGGAGAGAGGGAGGGAGAAAGAGAAAATAAAAAAAAATCATTAGAATCACAATGAGATATCTTTAAAACCATCAATTGTTCTAGAAAGTAATGCTTAGCTACAAATGCAATTAGGCAGAAATTGTTACCTCCCCAAAATCGTCTGAAAAAAATAGCGAATTCAAAAAATCTATTTCTCCCCATAGGGTTATTCTGCTTAGCTTAAGTTGTGGAAAATTCTTAACATAAAAGAGGGTTCACAAAATACAAAATGTGTTGACACTATGGGATCTTACTAGAGGAATCGTTTTGATTATTATTATATTCCTAAAAACTCAAAATTGAGAGATCAGAGAAATTTAATATATCTGAGACATTTTAAGACACAGTTTTAAACATTCTACTCAGGGAAACAATGCCTGAACCAATTTTACTGAGAAATTGTCTAATATTTCATGTATTTGGGTCAGTTTCATAAATAAGGGATTGAAAATGACCTTTCTGCTACTGTACATGTTCAAACTATATTGTTATGTAAGCTTTTATTATTACTTTAAAATCTGAGTTATATGATCATTATTTCCTTGGATCAGAAGCATTTTAGTCCCTGCAGCTCAATACAGTCAAATTTAACATCATTGAAGAAATCAAAACAGAACTCCTGCCTCATTGCACAAATCAAAATATCAGGTCTTAGAGTCAAACTCAGTCTTCTTAATGTTCAATTTGAATTAATAGATTAATGCCTTGTTAACTTTGGCAGAACTCTTTGGCATAGAATTAGTTCTACACACTCAGGTAATTGACGTAACAGTTTAAACAAATCTCTTTACCTGAGACAGTTACATAATTGCATCAAATATCTGGCTTCATCTCTTTTGTTGCATGAGGCCAATTGACTTCGGTGTGGTATTTTGGCTTTGCATTGTTTGTTTTTCTGTGACAACCAACTAGATAGTAAGAAAGGCACCTAGCTGCGAGGACTGACAACCACACCTTGAAAAACGTTGCCTTCCAGTTTTGGGTGCAAATGGAGTTAATTTTGAGCCATCCTGGGACCCAGGTCAGGTGTCTAACTCCCGTTCTTGGCCTGTTGTGCATTCCCCAGGGACGGATCAAGTCCCTCATGCATCTGGCAAACCATGCAACATTAGAGCTTAGCAGGGAGGGGAAAAGGTAAGTTTTTTCCCTTGAACCCAGCTGGCATTCAACATACTCTGAAACAAGAGGATTGATAGCCCATGTAATTTTAATCTGGGTTAATATGCATTTTTAATAAAACTGCAGATGCTATTCTGCTTCATACATTCCCATCTCTATCATATCACTGCTCAAGTTTTGTTACCCATATTTGTTGTGGGAAAATAACTCTGTTATGAAGTGTGCGGTTCCCCTGGCCTTTGAACCTTTTTCTCTTCAATGGCATGAATCAAATCCTAAAATTATTAACTATCTCTGCAGACTACACATCCCAGTTTGTTCTATGAGTCTCAAAAGTCTTCCTTATTTGAAATGTAGCCAGATGGGTTTTAAAAGTTTTAATCATGAGGGATTTAGAACAGACGGGAACTTTGCCTTATGAGGAAAGCTGAAAGTCCTTAGCAGTTGTCAGCTGTGGCACTGGAGCCACGTGGCTTCCTAGGGCAAAGCCCCAAGAATGTATTATAGTTTGAACAATTCCTAGAGCAGAAAAAGTAAAAGAAGCTTTGCACTGAAGTCAGCTTGTCCTGGATTTCCAGATCCGCCCATCTCCATGGAGTGATGGCTGCTTTCATACCTTTAAATAGTTCCCTGGTTCAGTGTCTTCTGGGAGGTGGTGACCCTCAGCCGCTACACCTCCCCTAGCTCTGGATGGCTTTCCCTGCCTCCCATGCTTGCTCTTGATCTCTGACTTCTAAGGTACCTCCTTTTAACCTACTCTCTCCATAGCACTGACTGTTATTCTTAGCCTTGACCTTAGCTCACTCAGCATTCACCATTAATTGCATTTCCTCCAGTTCAACACTTCTGAGGGAGGAATTAGACAGTGACAACGGCTCTCAGTAAATATGCTCAGGTTAATTTGTAGCTCACAGTGGCCTCTACTCACTTTCAACCCGTTCCCTTAGAGAGTTGATATCTGGATTATTTATTAATTTGCTCATATAAGTAGTGAATTTAAATGAATCACTTTCAGTGCTTATCCTTGAGGACCATGGCATTGAAAAGTTAGAGAAGAGGGAACTGAGATCATGTCTCCACGTGGTTGGTGGTCACCCGTGCTTTTCTGTATATTTTCTGTACCATGTCAACTTGACAAAACATCCAGAAGATTCTTGGCCTTGCCCTTTGGAGAGCTACCACCAAGCAGGCAGGTGGATTTCTTGGTCCTCCACCTCATTCTGGGAAGTCCTCTTCAAATTGAGCAGAACACTGTAATTCCTGTCATTCTTCTTAGACATTCCAGTCAGGTGGCAACTATCATGTAGCAAGAGCCCTGGTCAGCCTTAGCATTCCAGCCACTTTCTAGTTCTGAGTTACTTCTGGACTTTTTGGGTATGAATTGAATGAGAATGGCACCAAACAAAACATGACAGTGCTTCTGGACACAGATGAGTTAAAAAATAAGCAAGTGGCTTGATTAGATATGTCCAGGTGATGAGAAACAAACACCATCTTTTTTGTGTTGCTTACACAAAAATCTTCCATGGAGCCAACTCACAGGCCTGTGCCATATTTCAGGTACTCTGGAAATCGGCTCTCTGAGTATTTGGACATAGGAAGAAAAAATTAGTTTGTGACAGTAACTCTTCAGTGGAACCATTTGTAGTGTGTGTGTGTGTGTGTGTGTGTGTGTGTGTTTAATGTTTATTTTTGAGAAAGAGATAGAGCATCAGTGGGAGAGGGTCACAAAGGAAGGGGGACACAGAATCTGAAGCAGATTTCAGGCTCTGAGCTGTCAGCACAGAGCCCAACTTGGGGCTCAAACCCACACACCTGATCATGACCTGAGCCGAAGTCGGAGGCTCAACCAACTGAGCCACCCAGGTGCCCCATGTAGCGTATGTGTTTTAAACCCAAAATACATCCTGACATCAACAAAGAAGTTGACATTTTGTCTAATATATATATATATATTTGAGAGAGGGTGGAGAGGGGCAAAGAGAGAGAGAGAGGGATAGAGAGAATCCCAAGCAGGCTCTGTGTTGTCAGTGCAGAGTTCCCATGTGGGGCTCGATCCCACAAACCATGAGATCATGATCTCAGCCTAAAACAAGAGTCAGATGCTTAACCTCCTAAACCACCCAGGCACCCCTCGGATATTTTATCTTAAAAAAACAAACAGACCCCACAAAAGAACAGAATAGAAAAGAAAGAGCATGGATCCTGGAAGCTGGCTGGAACCTCAGCCCTGCCACTTTGGTGTGATACCTGGAGATGCCACCACCCATAAAGCCGAATAATAACAGCTCCCGGATTTGTGATTATAATCCTGAGCGTAACTAAGCCTTCCAAATGACAACAATACCCAGCATTAAGTGCTCACGTACACACACCTGCCAGTCACGTGGCTGAATAAGACGGAAGTCACCCCCAGCGGAGTTGCGGACACATTCCAACCTCAGCGAGCCTCCGTAGCGCAACCTGCCCCTAGGCCTGACGGCGAAAGACAAATGCGCAAGGAGGGATCTTGGCCCTGGGAAGTAGCGTGAAACCTCGCGAGACGAGAGAAAGCCCGCGGGAGAGTCCCACCCTGGCAGCCGCGCCGGGAGGAGGGCGGCAGAGGACACCGAAAACTAGGCTTGCCTCGGGCAGCCCAGCCGTAGTGGTGGGCGGGTGCGCGGTTCCTGGATGTCCTGTATTACCTGGTGACCTGACGACGCAGGTGGACGTGACTGGTCCCCTGACACTGAGTGCATGCGGTACGGAACTTTATCTTTGCTTCAAGAACTACCTGAAACCTAGTGTATTTGACCAAAGGAGGACTCTCCTGAACAAATAAGCCTGCATCTCAGGATCACAGGTTATGACTCATCTGGGCAAACAGGTCACTTTTCAGACAACTGCTTTTCAGGGCTTGTGACAAGGTCCTCACCTCCCCGTGTCCACTGATGATAAACTGCTATGTCACAAACTTTGTCCAGTCCCAGTTAGTCCCCAAACTTGAAAGATCTACCTTAAACTCCTGGCACCCAGATCCCAAGACCTCCTAAATATCTGCTCCTGACCTCCCTCTTCTTTTTTTGAAGTTTATTTTGAGAGAGAGAGAGAGAGAGAGAGAGAGAGACAGAAAGAGGGGCAGAGAGAGAATCCCAAGCAGGCTCTGTGCTGCCAGTGCAGGGTCTGGTGGCGGGGCTCGAGCTCGCAAACGGAGATTGTGACCTGAGCCGAAATCAAGAGTCCAGTGCTTAACCGACTAAGCCATCCAGGAGCCCCTTAACCTCCCCCCTCTGACATACAAGTTGAAGCAGAAAGATGTATTCTCTTTTATTGAAATATACACATTTTGGCATTTCTGGGTCCACAGGTGATCCTGGAGGTCCTCTTGCTGGTGGGAGCCATCAACAGAAGGATCCAGGCAAATTCCTGAAAGTGTGGTGAGTGCTGCAATGCTGATAAAGAAAAGTATGCTCATGAAGGACTCAGAAGGGGACCCCCTTCTTGGAAAAGGAATAGGAAAAAGTCTGTAGGAAGTGAGGCTATACAAGCTAGCCAGGGGAAAAAGGAGCCCATAGGGTAGGGAGGGGCGTTTAAGACACAAAGAATGAGAAAAACAATGATTCAGGGGCATGAGGGGGCAAAGTGGGTTTCTGGGATTGTGGTGGCTCAGTGTGGCTGAAGCACAGAGTGGGAGGTGGCAAATGGCAGGAAATGAGCAGGAGAATTTAGCAGGGCCCGGTGGGGTTGGTGGACTAGTGGTTAGAACACTTGGAAATATTGAGGTTGAAATGAAAATTACCAAGCAGTTTTGGTTTATAATGGATTAAAAAAAAAAAAAAAAAAAAATCCCAAATTTGGAGCAGGTGTTGGTAATGACGGAAGGGAAACAAGAAAATAGTTCCAGGAGTGCTGATAACGTACCCATTCTTCATCTGTGTTATATAGCTGCATTTGGTTTGTGGAAATTCATTAGGTGGTTAACATTATGGCCTGTGTGTTACGTTTTAACAAAAATGTAAGTGGAAAGACAGAGAGAATTATTTCTATCCACAAATAACCTACTAGTGATAGGCTGATCTAATGTTTTAAATGTCAAGGGGAAAATAAATCTGTGTGTTTAAGTAAGTTCACAACATTATTGAAATGAATGTCCGGGAGCACATGTTTGGCTATGTTTGCATTTATGGGAATTGGGAGTTTTGATGCATGTTTGCAAAGTTTGATGTTCAAATAGGCTTTCTGTAAATTATGAAATATGCTCACAAAGAAACCTTAAAAACTGCTGGCCATTCACTAGCTTTGAGTAAAAAAAAAAAAAAATGGTGTTAAAAACATGTTGCAGTAAGTATAATTGTACAAAAAAACCAGGGAGTAACTGTATACATATGGACACTAGAAGTGATGTCTAAATATTATTATTTGTGAAAAAAACCAAAAAAACAAAAACAGATTCAGGATTTCCATGCCACATTATCACAATTAGGTGGCTTAAAGCAATATAAACCTATTTTTTCACAGTTCTGAAGACCAGAAGTCCTAGACAATATATTGTCAGGGCCACGCTTGCTCCAAAGACTCGAGGGGAGGACCCTTCCCTGCCTCTTCCTAGCTTCTGGTAGCACCAGCAATCTCTGGCTTGCCTCTGTCATCACTTGGCATTCTCTCTGCACGTCTCTGTGCCTTTTATTTCTTCACCAGTCACACTGAATTAATGCCCACCCTAGTGACCTCATTTTAACTTGATTACACTTAAAAAGGCCCTATTTCTGCATAAAGTGAACATTCACAGGGACCGGAGATTAGGACTTCAGCATATCTTCCTGGGGACACAGTTCAACCCATAACAGCAAGTTATAGAAAAATAGGTATTTTGAGCTCATTTAGGTAAAAATATGTATATATGCACATATACGTGTTTGTGCAAAAGCATGGGAATGACTATATAGAAGAACACTAACTCGGGGTGCCTGGGTGGCTCAGTTGGTTAAGCGTCTGACTTTGCTTATATCATGATCTCACGGTTCGTGGGTTCAATCCCTGCGCCAGGCTCTGTGCTGACAGCTCAGAGCCTGGATCCTGCGTCTCCCCATCTCTCTTCCTGTCCCCTGCTTGTGCGCGCTCTCTCTCTCTCTCAAAAATAAATAAGCATAAAGTTAAAAAAAAAGAGTACTAACTCAACAGTGCTTTTGTCTAAGGAGAATAAAGGGACATTTTCATATTTTTCCTAAGTATTTGCAAAGTATTTGAATATTTTACAATGATTATGTATTGCCAGTATAATTTGTTTTTTCAGTGTATATTGATTAGGTACCTACTATGAGTCTTGCATGAAAACTCAATCTGTCTTAAAGTATATCTAGAAGAAACATTACACACCTTTTAAAAACTCAAAGCCTGCAGAGGTATAAGGGGTACATTGATTAGTATCATTAAGTTAAGATTTAGAATTTTCCTAAATCAAAACACAGGAAAAGTGAACATGCAGATCATATTTGGGTTATATTTGGCCTATTTAATTTTCATGTTCACTAATAAAGTAAATTTTACAGTGTCTTCTATCTGTGGGTCATGTGGATTCAGGGCCAAGTGAGTTCATTTATTTTGATCAATAGAGGTAGTAAAATAAATGATCTGGATTGGTTATTCTGTATGTACATAGTCCCTAATCTGGTCAGGAATCTTCATGTCTGATGAAACATATATATGCTAAGTCTCTTCCAATATAGTATTATATAGTCACAATCTGATTAATTATATCAAAGTAATACTTCATTGTACTTTAATAGTCAAGATCTGTAGCGTTAAATTTTCTTTAGAAATTTAAACTATGATATATTAAGATATAACCATCTTTTACTTTACCTTTAACTTGATGATGTAAAGTAATGTCTGTGCTGAGAGTGTCTTAGCACATTTTTCTCCCCATGTTATTAGTTTTGAAATTTCTGTGCCATTCTCGGTGGTATGTGCATGGAGCTGGGTGCTAGGGCTGGGCTTATCCACCATGTGCACCATGAGGCCATTCTTCTCTGAGGCTTTGGAAAGCTCTGACCAGAGGGTTTAGAAATTGGGAACATATCTCCCCAGTTTAGACCACCAGGCATCCTATACTTTGCCTTCACCAGAAGGGAATCTTCCTCTTTTTCTCCTATTTCTAAAAGCATTTCTTTCTGTTAACTTCTCCTTTAAGATCAGGGATTATTATTTTCAAAGAATTTAGGTTATCGAGAGGAAAAAACAACAACAACAGCATAAAACAAAACGGCTATAAGTAGTTTCTGTATTTTCCTTATAGAAAGCCCTGAGGCAAGGAAGTACTAAGAAGTTGGCTTTCTGGTTGTAATGGATGAGGAGAAAAATGCAAAGTTTAACACAGATAAACAGTTCAAATAAGATCTTGCCACTGCATTATTCAGGAATGTTATGATAAAAAGTTCAACATTCTCCAACAAAGCATTTGTAAACACAGAAAAGAGCAAACAATTCCTAGTTTGGAGATATCTGTGTTTGCTGTAGAGACTGTTTCTCCTTCCAATCATGAGATGTAAGCAGAATAAAATGTATATGTTTTAAAACTGTGCTTTTAACTACACTACTAAAGATGGATTGAATAAATATTGGTATGTAATTGTTCTATAATTAAGTCAACAAACCAATTTTCTTTCTTGGAATCTGAGCCCTGAAAAACTTCTTCATACACTTTGAACCCATTCTGTTTAGCATTGAGGTAGAATGTAGTCAAATTCTATTTTACCTGATTTACGTGAACAAGGAAATGTGGAGAAAACGTATGTAAAGAATATGTTGCTTAATATATAACTTCAAGACCAACAGGAGAAAATGTGTATTGAAGTGCTTTTAGGATTTTTACTTAAGTTGCTAAAGCTTATATTAAAAAAACAGAAATGAGAATTGTATCCTTCCTGTTTCTCAGCAAAATAATGGACTTCAGTTGAATATGGCCAGACGTTGGTGAGCCTGAGCCACTTGAAAGAGCACTTAAAAACAGTGTTCAGCACCTTCTTCCTTCAGAATTCAGTTATGTTCTGCTGACCTAAGTGACCATGTTTTCACTACAGTTTTGTCAACAAAAATAATTTTTATGTTGGTTTCTATTTGTTGACTGTTAAAAATTGTGGTCAGTGATTCTGTTGCTCTTTATTTTAATGTGTTCTCTTATCTTGTTCTCCTTCACCTTTCATACCACATGCAATTCCTTACCCGTCAGGTGGAGAGTGTGATACAGATGGAGTAATGCATGTAAACATAGTACATTATGGGAAGAAATGGTTGTTATTGTAACATTTTCCAGAAGTCTCATATATAAAGTAGGTTTCTAACTAGTGGTCCACTAAACACTTCATTTTTCCCAGTGATTGTTACTACGTGATGACATTTACTCATTCGTTCAGTTATTTATTTGCTAATTCATTCAATGGCTATTTTTGAGGGTTTATCATATAGTAGATATGATGCAAAATACCAACTAAATCATTGTGACCAAAAGAGAAGCAGTCTCACTTTTTTCCATGGAGCTGACCATGCTGTTTGTAGCACTGGGGGAGGGGGTTGGCACACACGGGTGTAAATGAAACAGAAGTTTTGTTTAAGCCAGTGGTCAGAAACTCAAAATCACGTCAAGGACAGGCAGATAAAGCAGCTCGTCGTGAGACAGTAGGTGTTTAGCTGTTTTTATTTGCCTTGTTCCACGACTCTCTAAAACAACTGTTTTTGAGGGGTGCCTGGGTGGCTCAGTCAGTTAAGTGTCTAACTCGATTTCAGCTCAGGTCATGATCTCACAGCTCATGAGATTGAGCCCCATGTTGGGCTCTATGCTGACAGCAGGGAGCCTGTCTGGGATTCTCTCTTCCTCTCTCTCTGCCCCTTCCCTGCTCACACTCTGTCTCTGGAGAAAATAAAAATAAAATAAACATTTAAAAAAAAAAACCTGTTTGATGTATAACAACAAAAATATATATGTTCCTAAGTCCTATAGATTTTTTGGTCTTGAGTTTGAGACTTGAGACATAGGCTGATGCCAAAGATCTCTTTTCTTTTTTTTTTTTTTTTTTTTTTTTTTATCTTTTATTATGAGTTGTGTTCCAAGTTGTTTAAGGATAAGGTGGCAATTGAGTCATATTTAAAGTTGTTTTTTTTTTTTTGTTTTTTTTTTTTTTACAATAAGTGTATTTGAGAGGGGGTTGCATGCCATTTTTATTCAACTATTTCTTGGGTTCCACCAAACGATATGGCTCAAATGATTTTTCTTTTTCCTCTTATAATAGGTAAAGATTTCTTTTTATAACCATTCCTTCTGGTGACTTATACATTGATATGCAAATGTGAAATTTCTTCACAATTTCTGTAGGACATCGTGCAAGCAAGAATATGTATATCCTAATAATGTATGCGATAGTAATCATGAACGTATTTTTGATCTTTGAATTCTGTCAGTGATATTTACTTTAATGGGAATGTGTTTTTCTCAAAAAGATCTCAAAAACTTTTTTTCTCAAAAAGAATATGTAGTCAGTTTAATAAAATAGCCTCTCCATCATTTTTTACTGTTTATTGATTTCCTACAGGATTCACGGGACTTCAGTTTATACTTAAGACTCAGGTGGTGTGCAGTGATTAATCAGTGTTTTTTTTTGAAGCAGTGTTATACGTTTGATTTTGCTCAAGGTTTCCTGCTTAGACATTCATATGATGTTACTGAAATGGCCACAGCACACTCATGTGAAATGTGTGCTTGTCTTTAACATCATCCATTCACTAGTTCATTAAACACACATTTGTTGAGATCTACAAAGGGCAGAGTACTATGTGAATCTCTGGGGATATGTAAATGAAGACTACATGGCCCTTTTCAAGGCAAGGAGTCATATTTTGAGATAACCATTATAATCCAGTGTGATGTACATATCATTCATCAAGTCCAGTGGGAACACAGAGTTGGGGGTGTTTTACTGATTTTGGTTGAGGGTTGGAAAGAGTTTGCTTTGGAAGGGGTAGGTTGAATCCTCAAATATAAATAAAATATTTTCAGGCAGTGGGCCAAGAAAAGAGTTTAGGCAAAAGGAGCAGTCACTTCACTCTGTGATGATTAACTGAGCCAGAGAAGACAAAGGCATCCACACAGCAGGACAGCTTACACTTATTTGCGTTACATAAAAATTAGGGAATATATGTCAGTTTTCATATCATCAACGTCAATATAATTAAACATTTATTGGTGTTTATTTTTGTAGATAAATGAGTTAGTTTGTTGAGACACAGAGTTCTATGGCACGGACTATATACTTGGGGAGTTTATAGGATGAGTAAAGCTAGTGTTTCATATTAGAAAGATAAAAATTGATGCCAGGTTTTAAAATGATCTTATAAAGGCATAATACAGTAGGCTGATTATATTACTTATATGTACATTTAAACATATATTTCCTTTGAAAAATACTGTTTTGTATTAAAATAAAGGAGTTGTAAATTTTCTATACTTTTTAAATTTAATTTGTTAAAAATAGTGTGATATTTGAAAACATTGATATCTTTGATACACACCTTCCATCTATCATAAATTGGCTGGCTTCGTCTCAAATATATACATGTTACTTAATGAGACTTTATTCCATAGGGCTTGTTATGTGTTAGGCACTGGAAATGCAAAGATTAATGAAGTGTTTATATTTAGAGTCGTATAATCTAAGGAAAAGTGTGAAAATTTTGGCTTTTACAAGTCACAGGAGGTATAGCAGAGGGAGCATGTGGTATTGAGCGGTGAGGGGTAGCAACTCAGACCCCAAAAAGCCTGATGGGCTTCAGTAAATGGAATCATTTGATCTGAGATTGAAATAGGAGTATGAAGTTACCGAGAAAATTCCAGGCACAGCAGGTGTAAAGATGGGGATAAGGACACTAATTTGGAGATCTGCTTGTAGTTTGGCATAGCTGAAATGCAGGCTATGGTGTGTAACAGAAGAAACGTAACACAGGACTTAAAACATGTTATGGAGACCTTTGTACAACGTACATTTTTATTAATAAAGTAACATCTATAAGATGTTATTATGGTAAAAACATGCTATAACCTTTTAACTCTGTGCTTCTCTGGTTTTCTTTTGGTTTTATAATTACTTAAATTTCAAAGACTTTTTTCCTCAGAATTGAGAAAATAAATTTGAGAATAAAATAAATAAAAATGAGAATTTTCCATTAAATAATGTGCTTATTTCTTTACATTTGAGAATACCCTTTGCACATGTGCATCATTGTAATTCTTCACCTTCTTCCCTAATTTTCTACTTCTTGAGACTTATCCAGTATGGGGACCACATGTGCAGTCACCATGGATTTATACTGCCTTTTAATATTTTTATTCTCCAATAAATATTTAATGCAACACAAACAGATGGAGCTTGAGACCTCTGGGCTTGTTTGGCCATGGCTAGTGTAGCAGTGAACCTGGGATTTCAGTCCTGGAGGAGGCTCTTTTCATAACCCCAAACCTCATGAAATGGAACCACTAAGTGTTACGATCACATTTGGCAAAAGTCAATAAAATGTAGTCAGTAAATTCCCACATTTGAACAAAATGATATCTTTGTACTATTACTTATTTACACACTTTCCTTTCAGTGAATCTTAACACGTGTAGCCCTGAGAGAGGACAGGCATCAAAATTATTATAAACTGCTTCCAAAAGTAGATGCAAATTACGAATTGTCTGCTTGAACGTATATAGTACACACACACACACACACACACGTGGAAACACATGCTATTTTTGAAAATGTACAAGCATGTATTTTCATGATATGGTAGTTAATACAACTACACATTTATTTTAAAGAATTGTTGATTTCAGTATGTTTTTACCATCATCTATTTTTTATTTAACATACACTCATGATTATTTTATGTGAGACAGCCCATGGCATATTTTTGACGTTAAAAAGGCTACTTAATTTCACAACTTAGAAAATGATAATCTTAAAGTATTTCGGCTTTTATTTGTTGAAAGGGTTACTGATACTCACTGAAGTCCTTTCCTTTATTTGAAAATATCATTCTGATGCTTCACTAGAATAAATTTGATTTTTTCCAAGAAGCACTGTAAATAAGGTAACTGCATAAAAAGGTGTTTTTCTTATTTGTTTTTACAAAAGTATTTCTAATATTTTTTGAACTTAATGAAATACTGTTAAAGAATGAAGTGAAATGCTTTTATATGTTGGGGAATATGGTGGGTTTCCTCCCCATAACTTGTCCTACAACCTGAAATGCTTTGCAAACCAAAATAGAAAGCCAGCAAATTTAACTCTTCTATCTTTTCACCACAAACTCAGGGTCAAAATCAAGGCTCACCCTCTTTTTTGTGGCTGCGTCTTCCCAAGGACCATAAGTACATAGATACTGTAGAATCTAAAACAAAACTTGTTCCAACATTACACACTCGAGAATGTACTGTAAATATAGGTTTTTAGTGACTTAGAAATTAAAATGATTATTAAAGTCTTTTTTGAAAAACAGGTCTTAAAAATCAATCTTGGTACAGGTATCAACTTCAAAATAAAGCTACTTGGTCCATTTTTACCTTCTAGAGCAGCACACGCTTTATGGTCATTCAATTATCTTTCATCATCAGGATCTACTATATACAGAAAGTGAATGCTATTCATATTTTTTCTTTTTACAAAATGTCAACTTTCTCTATAGGAATATAATATTAGCTTTGGGATAGACTTCATGCAGTCTTAGAGATATCAGAAACAACTCAGCCTTAAGTAAGAATTTGCTGAGAGTGAGAATGGATAAACCCAGCTGTATAAGCTGGAGCCCTTGACCCAGAAGAGCCCAGGCTTCTGTGAGTAAATAAACAGTGACATCATGATGCAATTTAGTAAGTGCTGTTCTAGAGATGTGACAAATTAGGTCAAAACAATCAAGGTGGGTTTTTCACTCCCACAGCCATTCTTAGAATAATGTAAAGAGCTTTTGAATAAGCCAAATGAAAAGATGAAATTCTGCACTGGTTCCTTGTTTGTGAAAAGCACTTCCTATTGCATGCTATCTCTGATTAGCTAGAAAGCACAGAAATCCTATTCTCCATTACCTTCTGACTTCTGATTCTAATGGACCATATGGTTTCCGATTCTTCTGTAAGTAACTTAATGCTTTGTGTAATTAAGAGGGCATATGCTTCCTGTACAAAATCACTGTTAGGTCTCCTTTGCATGGCAGAAACCAACATGGACCAAGTTGTGATATCAGCTTTTATCTGCTGCCAATAAACTTTAGAATTGCTTAATAAAATTCAGAGAAAATGATGATACGTCTTGCAGTTTTCAAGATAACCACATGCATTATTCTAGTTTATTCTGAGACTCTCTGCTCAAGAGAACTTAACACCTTGTCACTCCCCAAAACCCTCTCCCCACCAGCAGGCTTTTGTGATGACAGTTTGACCAGGTATCAGGTAAAGTTAAAATTCTCTTTAGATTCTTCCTGAAATTTATGTATTCTATAGCATCATTCCAGCTCACTTATTTTTAAACATCTCACAGAGCACCATTTTTTTTTTCCTACTCTCTGCAATTCTGCACCTACTCTCTGCAAAGCAAGAACTGCAGGTGTATGGTCAAACAAGTGTGAGTCATCTGTATAATTTTATACATGAAAGGGACAAAAAAGCATATCACTTTTTGTTTCACATTCTGAGGATTGACTGTCTTTGATCTTAACTCAGAATAGATGTAGAATTAAGTCCTTTATCTTGAGTCTTTATTCTGCTTCAGGTTGCTGGGAGGATGGTCTAATTCCTTTCCTTTGTGTTCCGCTCAAACGCTTTTTACAACTATCAGAAGATACTGATTTCTACTAAAGCAGTAATTGTCAGAGACCCTAGCTAGGAGTCATGTTGGTGGGGTTCTACACAGATCTAAATCCACTGAAGGCAGTGGGAGTTGTGAAACTTAAAAACTAGTATGCAAAAAAAGTGACGTATGAGTATGTGAGTTAATTTTTATCTTTTCGGTTGGAGTATGTGCTAGATTGCAGTAATGACTGTACTTATTCTACATCTGTTGTCCTATCCGTGGCTTGCTCTGTAACTTTGTGATAATCTCGCACCATGACTGGGAAGAACTTCCCTGCCCATTGACTGTGGTCTCAGCCATGTAATTTGCTTTGGCCCAATGAAGGAGGTGGAAATAACAGTGTGCAATTCTGCACCAAGGTTTCAAGGTAACTTGTGTATTTCTGACTGAGTTTTTGTGTTTCTGCCTTAGCCAGAGAAGGACATTCCTGGCAGTCTGTTATTCCTAGACAAAGAGGAGAGACATGTGGAGCAGAGCCAACCACAGATAAATGAGGAACTTACCTGAGGTTAGCCAGACTCTATAGATGCATAAGAAATACTAGTTTATAGTTGTATGCTACTGAGTTTTAAGGTGACTTGTTTGGCAGCAAAAAGTCAATTTGCATTTGATGTGCTCTAAACAGAAATCCTCTCCAGAGGTGGCTATTCAAAAATTTCAAAGATCCTTATAGAAATCTACAACAAAGATTTTGTTAATTAGTATATGGCTTGCTAGAAATGGATGAAATGAACAATGTTTAAGATATGTCATCAGCTCTGCCCCCATAATTATTTGGGTCATACCAGTTAGAGAATCCAGCTAGCTTAACTCATTAGTACCTTTAGATCAGGTCTAGAGATTCATTGGCTCTATGTTCTCCCTACTCTATGCAACAATATGTTGTTTTTCAACTATAGGATTGACCAGATTAAAAAAAAAAAAAAGGTTAAAAAAATAATCATATGACTGATTTCATGCCTGATTGGTAATAAATGTTTGCCTGTTTGGCAAATTTTTCTAAGAATTGCTTTCATTGTGAAATATGGGGGCAATCACTACTGTTTGCAGTGAATACTTCTGCCTCTTCGTCTTCCATGGGACATTGCATGGTGAGGTTCATCGTTAGTAAGCTGACTGAGCATTTAATTGCTATTACAGGGCCTCTCCCTTTGCTCTCTGCCATGGCCTGTGGCAGTGTTCCTTTTAGTTGCTGTCTGTCAGTCTGGGTCTCTGAGTGAGAACAACAAGGACAAGGTCAGAGCCTTTAGTCAGCCTCCAATGGACAGGACATATGCCTTTGTTATATTAGCTTCTGAGATTTGGGTTTTTCTTTTTCTTACTCAAATGTAGCCTAGGCTCAGGTACCATTTGATAATGAGGCTATTGGGAAGAGGAGATATAGTGCTCACCTGACTCTAATCACCTCATGGGAATGACAGTAATAAAACTTGACAGTTATTTAATGGATAATTTGGCAAAAGTGAGGTTGATATATTTCTGTACCAGTGACTCAAATATGTCTTGAATCTTTTCTGGACTGAGAATTAGTTGATGGGGCTCTAATTCTTTCTCATTCAATAAGTAGATTGTTTTAAATAGGAATACTGATTTCTCATGACTGGGTTCTGCTTTGAAAGAGGGGATGATATCTAGTTTAGAAGACTCCTGGCGGTCTAGAATAAATTATATATGACATGAGAAAAATACATATTTTGCAAAGTTAAGATAGTTAAATAAACCTAGGATGTTGTTATTTTAATTTTCTCTCAGCAATGCTCAGGGCCAATCCTGGTAAGAGCCTTTGAAACCCAGCTGGGAAACTTCACCAGCTCCCAGGAATTGATGTCTCAGGGCTGTTGAAACAGAAAAATTGGAGGGTGTGCTGAACATGTGAATTACACATTTCAGTGTGTGTGTTTTATGTGGGATCTTGTTTCATCTTCCCACAGGGCTCTGCTTTAAGTATGATTCTTCCTATGTAGGATTCTTCACAAGTGGTTGAAGGTTAGGTTAGGTCAGTTGGCCAGGACCACTGGCACATTGAGAGAAAATAGCAGCACTTGGACTTCAACTCATTCCTTTTCCTCCAAGTGTCATGCCTTCTGCTATGAGCTGCCTTGTGTTCCATCCCCACCAGGGCTGTCCCTTAAAACACACTGGACACGTCCTCTGAGTTCTCATTTGGTATCCCTGGGACTTGGTCCTCGGTGATCAAGCATAGGTCACACACAGTATGCGGTGGTCCTGTAGTTATGTCTTCCCGAAGACATGTAGTGCCTTTTCTGACATATCCCATCGGCCCACTTTTCTTATTCTTCAATTGCTTTCCTTGCCACCTTTCCCCATTTTATCATTGTCCCTTTTCCCATTTAGTAGTGTATCTTTAGGGATTTGGTAAGAGGAAAATGAGTTAGGACTAGATCACTAGGTAAGTAAGTGAGGGAATAAAGCTGAAATATTTTAGTTTTTCTTCTTCTTCTGACCAGCCAATGTGAACAAAATATGATTGATGGTAGTTTGGCAGTATTTCTGAAAGCCAGGTGGTTAAAAATATGATAGATGTACTTTCTTAAACTATTATTTAAAAAGCATAAAGTCTATCTCCTCTTTCTTTATATAAGTTTCCTAAGTGTGAGTAAAAGAAATGAACAAAAAGAAATGGGTTAGCCTAGTCTCACATACTGGAGAAACCAAGTAGTATTATACAACATTTCTTATTCTGAATACTCATGAAATATAAACATTCCAAGCTATGGCTATCTGGGGGGAGTTTATGTTTACATGAGCATTGCATTAAACTTGAGTCCTCAGCAAATATGGTCAGAAGATATGTTCATATATCTTTTGAAGGAAAAAAAAATCACAACATTGTTGAAGTGATTTAAATACGTGTCATGGAGTTGTAGTAGGAAGTACTAGATACAGTTTGACTGGGGCCTCAACAAGGTCAGCAAGGACCAAAGTGAGGGTTTTTGCTTTCTGGGATTTGTTTGTTTGTTTGTTTGTTTTCTTCTTTCTGCTTTAACAACTGTCCTGCATTCCAGGTGGCTGCCAGAGTTCTAGGCCTTGCACAGGCAGGCTTGGCAACACACTGCGGCAAAGGAAGTCTGGCCTTTGCTTCGGCTTGCTTCTTAATAGTGAGGCAACTTCTTCCAGGAGCAGTGCCTGCGGAAACCGTAAGCCCTTACTGGCTTGTGTTTCATTCCATGCTCACCATTAAATAAAATAGATTGAATCTTGAGGTTGGTATAAGACCGCCCCTCCCTGAGACAGACATGTAAACTACATCAATTTTGGTAAACAGGGAAGAAGGACAAGTATCCGTAGTGCAGGCAAGTGACAGTGACTACTAGAGCATTTGGTTTGCTTCCACATTACAGTTTGTTTTTTCCTGTTGTCATTCCTGCTGAAACTTGTGTGTGTAAATATGTAGTATTTGTTTCTTGAGAAAGAGAAAAAAAAAAGGGATGATTCTTACATTGTTAAGATTCAGCAGGCTCATGGAAAGTAGCTTCTTGAACATTAGGAATGAATTTGAGAAAATGCATTTTGTTTCAAGTGGTTAAGAAAATAGTGAATTACTTGTATTCCATTTCTGTTAATCCTTCTTGGTTAACCACATCTTGTTTGTTTCTTCTGTCAGTATCTATAATGTTTCCATCGTTAATTTAGAGATTATACATTGTTCTATTTTGCAGCCCACACATAGAAATATGCTCATTATTATATGTTTAACTTGCTCCCAGATTGATTAGTCATGGGTGTGTATTGCCAAATACAGTGCAGTGTATTATATAGAGAAAAATCACTTTGAGCAGAAAGATGTTTATGTATATGTGTGTATTGTAGTGGGGGATAGTTGTTGGTGAAGACTCAATTTCCTTCCATTGAAAAACAGCATTCAGAAAGCACTCAAGTTGCTGCAGGAAACAATGAAAGGAAGGAAACGTTAGTCAAGGGTGAAAGGCACCATATGTCCTTCAGTACCTAGGCACAACGGGGAGTCAGCCTAATAGCTGTCTTAATGCCCCCTGTTGTGTGTAGGTATTGAGGACATATGGTATATTTCACCCTGAACTGTGAATTTCCTGAAACAGCTGTAATGTTCTTTTAATGTAGTTTGTGTCATTATATATAAGCAGAGATGTTTAAAGCATCCCCCTTTCTCCCACTGGCAGCAAGCAAAGGAAATTTACATTTTGTTAATATACACTTGTAACTATTGAACTTTCTCATTTTGAAATGTTACTTGCCCACTCTCTACCTCTCTGCCTTCCTCCACATACCTGTTTTCCTCTCTCCATTCCTCGATCCTATTCCCTTTTCCTCTTTTCTGTAGTTAGTAGCAAAGGGCTACTGTTGAGGAAAAGGAATGACAGTTTTTTCAAGTTGTTTTTAAATGACAGCTTGCATATCAAAACCATTTATATGCATTTTTATTTTTAAAATGTTGAGCAAATTTAGATCTCCATTTCAAGTTTGGGGTTTCAAATATATTAGTAAAAGTGGGAAGCTTTGTTCCTTATCTCCTGAAGAGTCTTTTTTTTTTCCTTAGGGGCATTTTATGCTTGTTCTGAATTCATACAACCAGTTCTGATTTGCAATATGTGACTTAGAAACAGTTTAATAGGATTCTTACATTCAAACAGTAAAACATAACCTGATTGTGAAAATGAGAAAAATAATCTTATGAGGGTCAAATGGAGTATAAATTATGATAAAAATTATGTAAACCTATAGTCAGGAATATGGATGAAGGTTATAATTTCAGAGAGACATTTTTGATGTGAAATTAATTTGGCATAGGTATCACTGTTAAATAGGTATCACTTTCAGTTCATCTAAAATCAATGAAGGTGATTAATGGCTCACGTAAGACACAAATGACACATCTTAGAGAACAGTTACTTCTCTAGGGTCATGGGGGGGGGGGATGAGAATTTACAGCATTCAGTTAGGACCCAAGTAATTGCTTACTTAAATTAATAATGGCTCAACACTTAAAAAGAAGATATGAATATGTAATAGACTGTAACACTTTGCCTTCATATGAGGACATTTTATTATAGTTTTGACTTGTGGTAAATGACAGAACTACCTCATTTTAAATGTATTTTATGTCTCTCTCTCTCTCTCTCTCTCTCTCTATATATATATATAGACATAAATATATATATACACACATATATATATTTCTGTTCTTTGAAAGTAATATTTCATATTTTACTTGGTTGTGGTAGTGTGTGTGGGATAGAGCCATCATTCATCCTTAAAGATTAAGGAACTGAAATGCACACAGCAAAGTGTTACAGCCAGTTGCTATTAACAAATCCACCTGCTCAGACATCTTTACTTTGGTAATAAATGTAGCTGGATAGGGACAGATTAGGCTAAGAAATCTTCCAGGCATTTCTTTGGTGAGTAAAGGTTTGATAACATACTATATGCCCTAACTACATACAGATGTTTTAACATCAGTCAAATAGCTTCCCAGAAGAGTAAAATAGCATTAAAGCTAGCTGTATTACCTTGGAATTTATGATAATAGTTATAAAATGTTTACTTTTGTTTAATTTCTTATAAAAATATTAACCAACTAAAACTAAGCAAAAGAAATATGATATAGGAGCCTACTTGAGAAAACTTGTTTGGCATAAGTTATTTCTAAAAGTTGGTAGAATATCTTTATAACAAACACATTTCTATATTTTTTAGAGTGGAGCCAAATCATCATTATTAATTATTCAGAGTCTTTTGATATGTAAAGTGATATTTAGTTTAAAATATTCCATAATTCTTATTTAACAGTAATACACATTCTTCTTTCCTTAATTAGTTCATACGAAGATTTTTTTTTTTCCAATTTGCATCAGGGTTCCAGTCACTTACAAAACTGACAGTCCTTTTGTAATAAGTATATCTAGAGCGGTGTTTTTTAAACTTTAATATGCATAAAACTCACCTAGGATCTTGTTAAAAATGCAGATTCTGACTCAGTTAGTCTAGAACGGTGCCCACTTTTCTGTATTTCTAAAAAAGCACCCACGTCCTGCTGGCATTGCTAGTTCATTGAGTAAAAGGCTCAATTCAGTTTGTCATATACCTTGGCTGCTAATGGGTGCCCTTTGGGAGATTTTTTAAGTTACCAATACCTAGTCCCACTCAGAAAATTGAATGAAACTCTTGATGTGGGGTGCAGGCATCAATATTTTTAAAGTTACCCGGGTGATGTGAAAATGAAGCCACAATTGAGAACAGCTGTTTGAGATGATACCTGATATCTGTCAAGCTCTGTGATGACCTTAGTACACAAGATGTACTTCATAAAATCATGTATTCTATTGGAAAATGGGGTAATCTGTCAATTACAGCAGATTGGATAAGAAAATGGATAATTTTTTGGACAGTGAATTCACATTACTGCTACATGTCTCTCACTGAAAGGAGCAAAACAAGAAGATTGAAAAATGTAATTGAATACCACTAAGAGTACCAAAGGGAGATTAAGAATCCATTAAAAAAAAAAAAAAAAAAAAAAAAAGGTTTGGCTTGATGCAAAGATTGTAACATGAAGCAAAGAAAAGACAAAGGTCAAAGCCATATCTAATTAATTATGGGAGAAACCACATGTAATTAACAGCTGTGTGGGATAAATATCCATGTCTGTGTACTTCTGAAGGTGAAATGGATCTGCTCAAGTGTAGGCCTATGTTACTTACTCTTAGCTGAACTTAACCAATTCTTTGGTCCCATGATACAAAGAGTGTCCTTAGACCACTGTAATTATAATTACAATCAACTCTGTCTTCTGCACATCCTGTCCAAACTCTTGATTTAGTTTTCTCTCTGATACTTATCACCTTCTGACATACCCCGGTATGTATTTCCTTTGTTTACATTAAAATGTAGTGACAGAATTCTGTCTTACTTTCCTTCTTGTATCCAGGAGCCTGAATAGTGTAGAACACAAAATATGCATCTTGGGTAAATATTCCTTGAACATGTAAATGAAATGAAACAAAGAATAGAATAACAAAATAACAACAGAAAAAGGGAGGATAAAGAATGTAATCTTAACACCTAAAAGTAATGTAACATTCTATATCAACTACAATTAAAAAAAAATATAAGGTTGAAAATAACAGATACTTGACATCAAAAAAAAGAAAAAAGAATTTACTCTTTTTGATCTAAGGATCCATTCTGACTCCTTCTACCAGCTACAGGAATCTTTGTATTGTTTTTATATGAAAGATTGGCCTTATGAATTATTGTGTCTTGGGTTTTTTAAGATAGACATCTTAAAATAGCACCATAATACTATCAAGTAACAAAATATAATTTAAAACTCCACAAAGGCTCTAAAGTTTTACAGGTAAAATATTTCATATACAGGGTACTTAAATCATTAAAATCCTTAATTCAACTGTACAGAAATTACTCTTGCATATTTACAAGATGAACTGAAAACTTACTCATTTTCCCCATTTGTTCAGAGAACTTGGTAATTTTCAGATTAAATATTCTTTTGGGAGGGGCACAGTAAATATTCTCTTTCGGAAACCTATAAAATAATGGCGGACTCCTACTTTGAATTCTGAAAGGTATTCTCAATTTATTCTAAACTCTTGGAATTTAAGGTAGCAATGAGAATCCAACATTGGGACCATGTTCTTACTTTGGAGTCAGTACAGTGACAATTTTTATTTGTGTGTGATCTGAGTATGAAGGAAAACTTCTTCATATTACATATCTAATACAATCTGGTACATTCTGTGATTCTTTAATTTTATGTATAACTGAAAACAGAGAAGGACAAAAGGAGATACTGTCAGGAGTGGTATGATTTATGACTATTTTTTGGTTTGATGGGATCTTTGGTAGCCTAAAGTGTAGATAAACAATTATGATGGTCAGCTTAATAATTTCTTGATATTATTTATGGATATTCTACTCTATTGGTTTTGTTTTTCTTTCAATTTCATATTCTTTGAAGTATGTACAGGAGAGGAAATGTCTGATCCCAGCACTCTGTTTAAAGACTGTAAAAAATATATTTTATGGTATCTACAATGATAATTTGGAACGTGATTTGGCCACAATGTGTTTAGATAATTATAGCTTCCTTTCTACTGGGTTGTACTTCCATTCTGCTTTTTTTTTCCCACCCTATTTCATATTAACATCTTTGGTTTTAAAAATATAAATCAACAACAATTATCTTTTATTTCTCTAAATACTGCTGAAAACAGATAGTTGAGTTAATTTGGGTTAACTTGAGTTAATAGACACTTGAGTCAAATAGTGAATTTTAGGGAAAATATGTTCTTGTTTGTGTTTAATAACATGGTTGAATCAGTGGGAAAAAAGGGGGACAACTGCCTATAAAGAGAGGCCTATTTCCCCTCCATTAAGTTTAATTGCGAACATTTTAGGCATGATGAATCACTGCTGACCACAGGCCACTTCACCGTCATCCTGTGGTCATCGTGGGTGCTTGTGGCTACAAGTTTTGTATTTCAATTAGTAGTGGGAAGAAATTGTAAGCATAATTGTGATATTGTAGGAGCCTTTTGTAAGTTGCACATGAAACGGGGAAAAAAATAACTCTTTAGAACTCGTTGGCCTACTAAAACCTCAAACTTTGACTTCATGGAAGTTAAAAAATGATCCCCTTCTTTTTGGTTCTGTGCATTTGTCAGGTGGTAAAATCCAAAAAACCATTTATGAGAAACGTTAAAATATGCTTTGAGAAAACCACCATAACTATATTTTAAGATTGTTTTTGCAAAGCCTTGGGCAGTTTAAAGAGCCAAGCAAACAAAAGATGTAAAATGACTTTAGTTGTTCTCTAGCCTGTAACCATCAGAAGAAAACAAAACTGGCTGCTATGGGTTGATTGTAGAAATAATGCAGATTGAGACCCTGATACAGGGCAGAATTTTCAAGTGGTTAGAAAAGAGAAAGAAAATCATGGCAAGTGAGGTCATGGGCTGATGTCACATGAAGCATCATAAACACACAAATATTTTCTAATAGGACATACTTTAATAGATATTTAGCAACTAGAGTCAGAAGACAAGATGAACAGACGGGCATCACAAAGTTTTTTGTTGGTATATATGAATTCAATTTTAGTACTTATTTGGATTAAATATGGTAAATTCAGTTTTTAAACAAGATAGAAATATGCTAAGCAAAATAATTCACTCAGAGAAAGACAAATATCATATGATTTCACTCATGTGAAATTTAAGAAACAAAACAGATGACCATAGGGGAAGGGAAGGAAAAATAAGATAATATAAAAACAGAGATGGAGGTTGGGGCGCCTGGGTGGCGCAGTCGGTTAAGCGTCCGACTTCAGCCAGGTCACGATCTTGCGGTCTGTGAGTTCGAGCCCCGCGTCAGGCTCTGGGCTGATGGCTCGGAGCCTGGAGCCTGTTTCCGATTCTGTGTCTCCCTCTCTCTCTGCCCCTCCCCCGTTCATGCTCTGTCTCTCTCTGTCCCAAAAATAAATAAAAAACGTTGAAAAAAAAAAAAAAATTAAAAAAAAAAAAAAAAAAACAGAGATGGAGGCAAACCGTAAGAGACTCTTAAATTCAGAGAACAAACTGAAGGCTGATGGAGGGAGGTGGGTAGGGGGATGGCCTAAACGGGTGATGGCATTAAGGAGGGCATTTGTTGAGATGAGCACTGGGTGTTGTGTGTAAGTGATGAATTACTAAAGACTACTCCTGAAACCAATATACACTATATGTTAACTAACTTGAATTTAAATTTAAAAAATTTGCAATAACAACAACAAAGAAATAAGAGGGGTTGAGAAGTGGGATTTATTTTTCTTACCTGAATATGAACAGAAATGACTACTAATTCCAAGGTATACATAGCTTCAGAGATCTGACATAGATATAGTCTTAGATTAAAAAAAAAAAAAAAAGCAGGGCGCCTGGGTTGGTTAAATTGGTTAAGCGTCTGACTTGGCTCAGGTCATGATCTCGTAGTTTGTGAGTTCAAGCCCTGTGTCGGGCTCTGTTCTGATAGCTCAGAGCCTGGAGACTGCTTCAGATTCTGTGTCTCCCTCTGTCATTGTTTCTCCCCTGCTCGTGCTTGCTCACTCACTCTCTCTCTCTCTCTCTCAAAAATAAATAAAGAATAAAAAAATTTAAAAATAATTTAAAAAATAAGGCAAACATAGTTGTGTGTGTGTGTATATGTGTGTCTGTGTATGTATGTACATATGCCAACACAAGCACAAAAACTCTCCAAATATTTTGCCCTATGTATAGGTATGCATATAAATGCAAGGAAAAAATGAAAAGTAAAGTATGGAAAGTAAGTGAAGTATTTACTTATAAAATGGGAGATGAGATGGCCCTGGAACAAAGGGGAACTTTGTTACATAATTTTAATTTTTTACCAGAAGTCATGTAGTGCTTTTGTAATTATTTTTGGCAAATTATTAAAAGAAAAAAGGAAGATAAAATTTATGCCTTTGAGACAGAAAGTGTAAAACTAGAAGGTGATTAATGTTTCCAAGTTTTAAAGTAGTTAGAGTGGCTAGAGGCAGCTAATGGAAAAGTCCAAAGTTTGAACTTCATAAACATGTCTTGTTCAGGACCTTCGCACTCTCCAGTTTGTTTCCCTCCTGCACAGTCCCCTAGCTTCAAGCTCTCCTTGCAGATAGCTACAAGACTGATTCCTTTACTTTATCTGTGAGGAAATGACATTTCTTTGGGTGGTCCAGATTCCACTTCCTAAAATATCGCCTGCTACTCTTCCCTCATTTCTTTACCCTGAATTAGTTTCCTCCATGGCATTTTTCACGGAATCACATGTATTTTCAAGTATTATCATGTTAATAGGTGTTTCCAGCACTAGAATGTAAGCTCCATGACCACAGGGCCTGTGCCTTTTTCTCTTTTTGGCACCTACAACAGTGTTCAACATGTAGCAGTTGCTAAAAACGTATGTATTGAAAGGAATAAGACTGTCTTTTAAGATGCCGTTAGGAACAAAAGACAAATAAGGTGGAACCTCAAATAGGATGCCCAACAGAATATAACCAACTTTCATGGAAGTTAATTTGTTCCATTTACAAATAATCTTTATATCTTATATTTCACAGCTCTTAGATATTTGAATGTGTCTCTTGGTATTAAGTGAATAATTTTAACTTAAAATTCAATGTAGAGAAAATTATGGCTTAATATTAATTTTGGACCATCTCTTCACAGCAGGGATTTTTTTTTTTTTTCACTTGTGCTGCAGTCTCTAATTTCTCATCATTTTTGCATATGGCTACCACAGAGAGTCTAAAGGAAGAAACTGTGGCCTCAGAATGTTGTCTTGGCTCAAAAGCAACCTATTGTATATGTTAAAAGTACTTCTCAGTCATTATGTTGAACTTACATTTTTCTTTCCTCATATTTTCTATTTAATTATTAATAAGTATTCCTATAAGCATACAATAACAAGAACAAACACTCAGATGTGTGGGTGTTTGATTAAAAAGCTTTTTAGTCATAGTGTCCACATCTTTTTGGGGGGAATATTTTGTCTGAGTTTTATACTAGATTCTATATGTCAAATAAAAATCAATATGAATTTCTGTCCAAAGTTGTTCCAAATTGTAGGCTTTACAAATCCCCTCTCCCTTAAAAACAATTGGTAATATAGCATTTTAGAGCAAACAACTTTTGCCTTGAATATAATATATGGTGAAGGCAGAATTTTACAAAACCTCAACTAAAATATAAATATTGGGAAGGATAATTTATTTTCCTACCTATGGTGAAAGAAAATTTGCAAGGTAGCAATTTTTTTTTATTGATTTCTCCTTGTGTACTTAATCATGAACATTTTAGAAATTAATTTCATTTTGTTGTTGCTTAAGTGAGTGACTAGTTTATCTATGAAAGATGCTTAATATCACTACAAAAAGCAAGTAAAACAGTGAATTAAAATTGCACAGTGTTTCAAATAAGCATGTAAGACGTTACTATTAATGTTATGAATGCTAGACACCAAAAATAGATCTAAAATAACCAAATATGGTAAAGAAACAGAATGTATATTCAGGTAAATATAATTTTCTGACACTGAGGATTATCTAGGAAAAAGGGTTTCTTATTTGAATGGTGTGAATGTACATAAACATTATGATAATTTAGAATTTTAGGATCACTCAAGGCATTTTATGATCCCCTAATCATCACAATATTGGAAGTGTGTCTAAAAATTAGTTATAAGAATGCAGATCCCAGGACCCCAAAGCCCACCATTCTGAGTTTTAAAAGCATATCTCTAATAGTTCTTATCTACCCCAAACTTTGAGAACTACCCTCTGACAACATTATGAAAGAGGTGATAATACAAAAAGCATAATAATTATAGCAATATTGTTGCTAACAACTAATATTTCAACGTGCTGATCATTACCACCATTCTAATCATGTTACACGTATTAACTCCTTTACTAATCTCAGTGCCCCGACATGGTAGATACTACTGCAAACTCCATTTTGCTATCGAAAGTGTATCACGGAGAGGTTAAGTAACTTGACTAAATAACACAATGTATAAGTGGAGGAGGCTGGGGCCAACAATGGAACCAAGGGAGCCTTCCTGGATTTGCCATATTAGTCCTCTCAGGGTCCCCTCGTGTGTGACCCATGCCAAGCATTGTGGGTCAGAGATGAACAAGGCACGTCCCACTCTCAGAGACCTTGAAGTCCAGAGGGGAGACAGACAAACGCTGAGACAAATGCAAATATGATTTAGATATAAGATGATCAGAGAGGAGTGGAAAGACTGTTCATCTCTATGGGGAAATCTTCACAAAGGAACCAAGTCAAACTTACAGACTAAGTGGAAATGGCACATGAGATGATGACAACATTCCATATGGAACCTGCTGTGCCCTACTGCAAAGTCACAGAACGTTATCGCATGACTCGTTTAGAGCAAAGAAGTGCAGCATGGCACAAATATAGCGTGCAGGATGAGGACAAGTGGAAGGAGGTGGAGCTGGAGACGTACATCAGGGCAACATAGGAAAAAAGTGAAGAAAATGGCTATACTGGCCATGCCAATTCCATAGGCAAAGGTGTACAGATTTTTTTGTTTTTCCTATGACAACAGTGCCCTCTTGAGTTGTGCAGGGCAAATCCGGCACTAATGCATACAGTGGGGAGTGGTCGTGGGAGAGTGTTAAAGGATGGTAGTAATAAAATGAAATTTGCGACCAACTCAAGCCAGTGCTTCATAAACCACATACAGGAAGACCATAACCCACCTAAAATACGATTGAATTTGGGTAGACCTCGTCACATGAGTTGATCTAAATGCAGGTGATTTCTTTTCAAAAAGAGTCATTTTAAGAAAAGACCTTGGGGTGCCTGGGTGGCTCAGTCGTTAAGCGTCCGACTTAGGCTCAGGTCATGATCTCGAGATGCTTGAGTTCAAGCCCCGCGTCGGGCTCTGTGCTGACAGCTCAGAACCTGGAGCCTGTTTCAGATTCTGTGTCTCCCTCTCTCTCTCTGACCCTGCCCCGTTCATGCTCTGTCTCTCTCTGTCTCAAAAATAAATAAACGTTAAAAAAGAAAAAGAAAAGACCTTGAATACGGCCCTTTGCTGTGGAGGTCAAAGTTCACCTAGACTCTTCAGGATTGTTAAACATGTAAATATCTTTATAAAGTTGTCATTACTGAGGGCAAGAACTCTATCAAAGAGATGTTGCAGACTCAAGAAAGATCACAATTGACTTAAGGCAGAGTGGCCGCATAGCACACTGTTTGGGTTTTGCTGTACATACTGCATTTTGCTCCATCACTTAAGAAACTTACGTGGGACTCTACCAAGCTCAAGTAAAAACACTTCTTTTTTAAAATTTTCCATTCATTTTTTTTTTTTTTTTTTGAGAGAGAGAGTGAGAGAGAGCGTGCATGAGCAATGGAGGGGCAGAGAGGGAGACACAGAATCTGAAGCAGGATCCAGGCTCTGAGCTGTCTGCACAGAGCCTGATGTGGGGTTTGAATCCATGAACTGCGAGATCATGACCTGAGCTGAAGTAGGTCACTTAACCAACTGAGCCACCCAGGTGCCCCTCAAGTAAAAACACTTCTTAACAGCTTGACTTACTGGGGGGCAGGGTGGTTTGTCACTGGGGCATCATGGCAGGAAGAGAAGCAAGCATCTCAGAGCACTTGCTGAAGAAGCAGGTTTGAAGTGACACAGCAGCAAAACAAGACGGGAGCAGAATGCAAGCTTCTTAAGGAAGCTTAACGCGATTCATGAGGGACAGAATAAGCTAAACATTTCCAACAAATGGAAGAATGGAGAACACCCTATATGAGTTGAAGAGTGGAGAAAACTCTATGCAATCACACAGGAAGGCAAACTTTAGAGACTACTGAGAGGGTGATTATAGACGAATTATTAAAAATAAAGAGTGGTAAAAGTAAGCAGGCTACGTTAAAAAATAATCTGTAGGGGGAAAAAAGCAAGTTAATAAAAAGAGGAGAAATATTTTAAGATGTGATATGTCTGGTAATTTTAATGTGTCCATGCAAATGATCAGGGAGGTTCCTGATTTTCTGAAATAGTCATCTGATTAAGTTGTTAGCCAGGATTCAATCTCAGGCAGATCTGATGCCAAAGACTACCTTCTGTTAGTCCTAGCAATTTAACAAATTCTGTGAACCCTATTATAATTATGATTTATTAACTCATTACACAGAAGATCACATTGTTTCCACAAGAGAAGGCTCTCCCCCTAACTCACTTCACAGGGTTGTTGGGTAGGGGTGTCTGTGCCTAGATAAATGTGAATTGGGATATATGATCTGCTTATACTTGCAAAAATAGGCTGTAATGCTCTTCTTTAAAGGTAAATTTTAAAAATTGAATATTTGTGGAATGGGGCAGCTTTTGTTGATTTTTTATGGATGCGATTTAATAAAGGATAACAGTAATACTGTATTTGTTTGTATAGGGAATATAAACACTGAAGTATTGATGAATACCTTTTAAATTACGTTACACGTAGGCTGAAAAACTAGTGAAATCTCTGAGTTTATACTTGACCTTGATCAGTTTTTAGACATGCAGAATCAGTCTTGTAAGAATAGATTATAAGAATATCCTAAGTATCTGGGTGAATGAGCAGAAAAGTAGCTGATGAGCTTTCGTGTCAGCTACCACAGTATAAAATGGTAAAGAATAAAACACAAAAACTATATGCATTCAAAAAAGGTCTCTGAGGAATTTATTCCTATTCTTGGCTCATAGTCCACACTTGGAGCTTTTGCGTTGCCTCTGCTGAGTCCTTATTATCCCCTATGTTTTCCTGATCTGTCATTGCATAACTTGGCCCAGCCCAATGACTTGAGTGGAACCAGAAATGTCTTTTAAACCGAGCTGATTTTTCCCCAGTCATTTCAGCTCTATCCAAGACTGTGTAAGTGTGGCAACAAAATATGGGACTATATGAGGAAGGACCCTGGAAACAAATAAGAGTATTATTCTCCTGGCGAGGGATAGCTTACACACACACATCTGTAAAGGTGTGTGCAGTTATGGTTTCTTCATTTCAAGAAGATTTAAAAAAAAAATGAGAAGACATGCAAAGCGGTGTGCAGGGGTGCTCCACTATAAAGTTATAAAGAATCTGTGAGGGTGACAGTTGAAAATATATCATAAATTATTGAGGTTTTAAATGAAAAAAAATAATTGTCATAATAATATTCATAGCTTTTCTGTGTGTACTACTTCATTTACATCTCCTGACAAACATGTAAGATAGATATAATTATTTTTCTTTACAGGAGAAGCAATTGAGCCACAGAGGGATGACAAAAGTGAACATAGGTCAGGGGAAGAGTAAGTCCTTGAACCTTAGGTCCACTGAATTCACAGATTTTTAAAAGTCAGAATTTTTAGAAGAAGAATTTACAGTTTTTACTTGAAATTGGAGATTAGGAACACATACTAGGAAATACTATTCCATATGGTGAAGGATATATGCTTTTAAATTAAAAGGTAATATGAATGGATTTTAAAAGGATTTGAGAACCTTGCTCAGCATCCACTGAATAGAACTTGGCACTAGTTCCATTCTTAAAGTTGAAGGAAGAACTCCTGCGTTTTCCTATGGAGTTCTCGGAGGTCCTCTTAGGGAACACTGCAATGCCAAAGCTTATGGAACAACCTACAAACCCTTTGACTTTGAGAACTGAGAATTTTAAGCTGTAGGTGAAGTTCTGTTTGTGGTTAAGTTTTACCAAATGAGTAACTAAATATTATCCAAAAGGGAAAGAAAAAACAAAACAAAACATGAGGCAAGGTGGTAGAGATAGAATGTATGTTAGAAATTCCATTAGCTTCTATAACAATTTTTCTAGGAATATGAGATAATAATTACAATGGAAGTATTTCTGAAATATACCATATTCTAAATCAAACTTTATTCAGAGACAGTTATGTCTGTACTTATAGTAATTGTACAGTAGATTCAAAGAACTTGAAGAATTTAAACAGATTATCACAATTTTTATTATTATAATTTTAAGTGTTCTAATATGTATTTCTCCGTTACAGAAAATATTACTGTGTAAATCCAATGGTTTTCAGTTGTACAAGGGTGGTAGAAAATCAATGCATTGGGGAAGCTTTTATGTATGTATGTATGTATGTATGTATGTATGTATGTATGTATGTCGGGCTTTGCTGGTTTGCAAAGTTTTAACTTCCTGGGAATGATGAAGAATGAGCACACTGAGGGAACACCATTATATAATTGCAGTATATGTATTTGCAAGGCTATATTTGTGAAATAAATAATAAATCATGGTAGTGGGTAACGACATACTTAAAAATTATTTGAGATATTTAACAAAATGATAGAACCCATCGCCAGCCTTTGATTGTCATGTGAACTCCAGCAGTTTACTCACGCTTTTCAATGTCAGAGAAAATTGAAAGATGGAAGATGACACATTTAGAGGCATGTTATGCCAAGGCATTCAGGTCACACATTTCTGTAACAAGAATTATAGCTTACATTTAATAACCACCTGCTATGTGAAAAATACTGTGTCAAGTACTTTATATGCAATATATTATTCAATTCTCATAATGATTCCATAAGGTGATACTCTCATCATCTCCATTTTTAACAGACAAGGAATTTAGTTTATTATTAATTAGAAATTTAATAGTTAATATTAATTAACTTAGACCAAGAGAGGGCACAAAATTTTCAGTTGTCTGATTACCGATCCATGGTCAGAACCAATAAGCAGATATACGTAATGTATCTGATACAGATAGATCATAAATTAATTAAAACAAGAAATACAGTTTATGTAATAAACATAGTCTAAATCATATTCAGTCTTCAAACTGACTAACCAACTAAATAGATGTTTATGTTGGGGTAGGCAAGAATGAGGAGTGGTTATTCATAAACATTAAGGTATTTTGCTTTCTGTAAGTAGGTAAGTTTTTTATGAAAGGGACTGAAAAGTTTCCACTATATAAAAAGGTTGGAAAGCTTTTTAAAGCTTACTTGTAAGTACAAAGATAGACTCTTAATGGATACAGAGAAACTTACGGTGGAAGAATATTTCCAGATGATCCCATGCAACTGATGTTCTAGCGGAAGAAGAGAATAATTGATGTTAGCTATTTGCAGCATTTCAAGAAGCCAATAAACGAACAAACAAACTTTCCATAGAATAAGACTACCTGGTTAAAAGGAATTTTTGCTTTGTGTTTATGGGGGTAATAATGAAATTTATAGTTGTGTGTTGAAACTATCTATAGCATATGTACATAGATGTATATAGCAGTATTGTATTTGGAGCTATTTTCCAAGTGATACAAATAAAAATGAGTATGTAATAAAGGCAATTAAGACTTGCTCTGATTCATGTAACACATAGTAGCGTATAATTAGTGCTAAACCACTTTAAAATACAATGCTCTGACATACCCAGGGAAGATTTATTAGAAACAGAAGATGTGTTATTGTAACCAATGATACTTTGGTAGTTAGTGATACAGGAACTATAGACAGAGAAAAATTAATTAAGAAATAATGGCTTTTCTTCGGTATCGGGGCCCCTGACTGAGCAGGATAACTGCTCCAAATCTGTTTCTCTAGCAATCTTTTAGGCAGCATACACGTGGCTGGACCTGGACACAGGCAACTATTAACTCAAGTGATCCAGAGGCTCTTTTCTAGTGTTTCAAACTGCTGATCACCATCTAGGAGAGGGTAATGCAATCAGCTTAGGAGGGCTTATGCATATTTTCTATGTCATAGAAATGAACTGGCAATGTCCAAATGGCTCTTGTGGACTAAGGATGACCGTTTTATGAAATATTTTCTTTGAACCATGGATGTGTGTGGAAAGGATAGAGGTTGGGCAATGGTGAGTTATAGAAAACTTCTGTATGGCTCATAAAGTAAAATGTATTTCTGACTGAGTGGAGAAGATTAAAAAAATTAACATTTCTCTAGGACATGATCATGGAAAAGCTGATAAAAACTTCCAGTGTGGACAACCAATAGTGTTGGGGTCTCCCTAGTCCCACTTGTGGGTCTCCTATTTAGGAGCATGATTTGTTCTACTTTCTGTGTCTGTGAAGTCCATCCCATCCCTGTATCATATAAACTTCCTTCAGATGCTCAGACAGGGGAGCTTTCTAATTTGTTTCTCTGTTGATCAATCCATCTTCTATGCCGTTTCCAAATGAATTTTTCCCAACCACACTCCTGCTTACAACTCTTTAATGTTTCTTCATATGGTCCAGGTTAATTTTAAACTCTTCAATTTGGCATGAAGTTGTTGTTGTTGTTGTTTTTGTTTTGTTTTGTTTTTGCCATTGCCCCTTACCAATATTTCGAACCTTATTTCCCGTCATTGCTATAGAAAGACCCGAGGTTCAGTGAAACCAAAACACTTGCTGGACCAGGTTGCTTGAGGGCATTTCACACCTTTATGTTTCAGCTCAGGGGTGTCCTTTTTTATTGTTTATTTCTCTCTTTGTAAACCAGTAAACCTTTAATTTGTTCTTGGAGTCTCTATTCATGCATCCTCTCCTTTGTGAAACCTTCACTGATACTCCCCACCCCAGCAAGAGTAAGAAGGGTCATCTTTTCTGCCTTCATGATCCTTTACAAGGCTGTCTCTCCAATTATGTCTTATATAGCTTTTTATTCCAAGTGTACAATACAGTACTTAGGACATAATGAGAGATTAATACATATTTGTTGAATGAATAAATGTCAGTAATCATGGAGTTATAGATAAAGATATTAATATTTGCTGGACATATTTATTTGATTGATGCTCTCCTTTTTCCAAAAACTGAATAAATATTAATTAATATACCAACACTGCAAAATTGAAAATGAGTTTCCGCATGACATAATGAAATCACCATCATTTAGTAGACGTGATGCTTTGAGCCCTGCCAATAACTGCTTGTCTAAGCTGTTCTTGATGAGTTATTATTTTAGTCTGAAGAACAGTGAAGGGAAATGATTTGTGTATTTATAAATAATTTCTGTATAATGTGTGTTTGTGGGGTTTGTGGGGAGAAGAGTGAGAAGCATTGTGATCGGAAACACAATAGAGAGAATGGAAGAGAAAGACATCATGAAAAGAAACTAAGAGTTCATGTTTTCACCAGTGATTTTGGTTCAGAGAGCATTTGATGCCTACCAAGAAGTATAAATCAAGATTTGAGGCTCCAACATGTATTGAGTCAGTCATTCATCTTAAGGAAATAGGGATATAGATACAAATTCAAATTGTTTTTTTTTTAAATTTTTAAAAACAAGCAAAACAACTAAAATGAATAATATGCTTGCCTTTTTAAATATAAAAAGAATGATTACTCAAGATAAATTAAAATGTTGACCCTATTGTTTTGTAAAATTGTGCTCGTCTTCCTTGTGGAATAATGAAGAATTTTCCTCTAGCGTTTGAACATCCACCATAAATTAGATAATTTTTCTTGGCATGTAGTTTTTCAATCACACCACTGCTGTAATAGATAATCAAAGAGAGACTGAATCCATATCTTACAAATGTAATCATAAATAGATATTTCACACTAATGTTGGCAAGTGTGATCTGAAGTATTGGACAGATGTGTAATATAAAGAGATTAAGCTGACATCTGTGTTTCTGATAGTGAGGTGTGGATTTCAGAAACACAGAGAGTTAGGGAATGATGGAGCCAGACACGCAAGTATTATGTTAAAGGACAGGGTTGGGGGGTCATTTAGGCAATGACTAAATTTTATAAAACCTTCCTTTGTGATTCCTATTAGGCTTGACATTGTGTAAGGTATGTATTTTTATTTATTATTATTTTTTAATGTTTATTTTTGAGAGAGAGAGTGCGTGTACGCATGTGCTTGCGTGAGTGGGAGAGGGGCAGAGAGAGAGAGAGAGAGAGAGAGAGAGAGAGAGAGAGAGACAGAGGATCTGAAGTGGGCTCTGTGCTGATGGCAGAGGGCCTGATGTGAGGCTCAAACCATGAGATCATGACCTGAGCTGCAGTCTGACACTTAACTGAATGAGCCACCCAGGCACCCCTATTTGTTATTTTTAAAGGAAGGAATATATCATGCGTTAGGTCTTGCTATGGGTCTTTTCAGAATAACCCTATGAAGTAAATATTCTTAATTATAACTTATAACCCATGTAATGTCTTTTTTTATGGGTCAAGCAATATGTGTATATTCCTCAACAAGCATTTTCTATCGTGTATTTAAAATAATATTCCCTCAGCCAGACTATGAAATCCTTGTAGTCAGGGACTGCACCCTTAGACTGGTAATAAGTTCACTTTCTTAGACTTTGTGCTATAGCGGACCCCACTCTAGGCCTGCTCTAGCTCTGCCCTTTCCCATGGGGCAGAGAGTCTATAGGGTCAGGGGGATGTACGTACCTATGACCCATATTCAACCCTCCTGATTTATAGACTATGCCCCTGGTAACTGAAAATGAACATGTCTCATTCCCTGTACCTTTACCTTGCCCATACAATTCTGGCCAGGCACTTGTCTCATTTTATTCTTTGAAACATTAAGCTCATCCTTGCCTTAGGATCTTGTATTTGATTTTTCCTCTACTTCCTATACTAGGATCTCCATTCTGAAGGATAAATACTTTCCTGTTAATCAGTTTTCAGATGAAATGTCACCTCCTCAAATAGATTTTCACTGACCTACTATGTCAAATAAATTATTTTGTTTCTTCTTTTGAAAAATTTTTCTGCTGTGTGTGTGTGTGTGTGTGTGTGTGTGTGTGTGTGTATTGGTCTGTGTGGAATACAAATTCCATGAGAGCAGAACCTTGTTTTCTCTACCATTGTATTCTGCTATATTGCTAGTACCCAGAATGGTACCTAGCACATAAGAGACACTCAGTAAACATTTGATGAATCAATGATTGTTGAATTGTTTGGAATAATCACCATACTCAAATACATGTATAATGTTTGAATGAATGAATGAATGAATGAATAAATGGTCACATCTTTTTTCTGACTCCAAAACTTATGGTCATTTCACTATTACACACTACTTACACCTATTCTGTGAACCCAGCCAAACCCCTGTACTCTTACGAAGCTTGAGATAACAGGATGATTCTACACTGTAAAAAATGTTGCAAATTATTTTCATTTCATACCCTTGCATTGTGACGTAAGAGATCCTCCCATCAGTAGTGGAGCCTGTCTCTCCTCCTTGCATCTGCATCAGCCCTGTCATATGCTTTACATGATGAGCCATTCCAGACATGATGGCACAGGGTGGCTTTCCTTCTCTTGCTGTGGTGGAAAACCCTGGGACAGCCATTTGAAATAGCCCAGGCTATTTTTACTAGATGATGAGAAACATGTGGCACAGTCCCCTCAGTTGCCCCGGGTGACTGGCTGTCAATTGCCACATGTGTAGGGGTGATACCCTCCTAGATTATCCATCCTTCAGATGACCTTTCAAATATCTACAGCCACGTGACTGAGTTCAGCATATATCAACAGAGGTAGTTCAGTCTAGAAGATTATCTAGCTCACCCAAAGAATTATGAGTCAAATACGTGGTGGTGGTTGTTTTAATCACTAAGTTTGGGTGCAAAAGCTAACTGATACTGAGGCTGTATGGGAAAAAATAAAAACAGGTCCTGTTACAACCATGTCCTTGTAAGTTCAGGTAACTTCTTAAAGTGTATATATTAAACTCAGGTACAGACAAATTATTTTGAAATGGTCATTCCTAAAGTCTCTGTTAATGGAATGCCTCATTTGTTTGACAGAAGAAGGATGATTAGGATTTGCCTTCATATAATTGAATCTGATAATGAGTTATTTTTCAATGTGTCTCATAGATGATATTTAAATGGCAACCTGAAGACAAGTCGCAATTTAAATACTACAGAGGTAGAATTAGAATAGATAAGAGCCAGGGCTTCTCCTAGATGCCCACATCACAGGATTTGCTGCAAGTGGGCTAAAGTTGGAATGATGGCAGTGGGACCACAATTGTAGAACATCCTATTAGATCCATGGCTTACATGAATTTTTATTTTGTAAATGATATAAAAGTTATGGTTGAACATCAAGTAATTTTAATATCATTGAATGGCATATTTTGATAAACACACTGAGAAACACCATATTATTTTGCTTAAAAAAAGAAGTGTGGCTGAGAAAAGTTGTGGCCTCCAAACATATTCCAATGAATGATTCCAATACCACACTAATCTGATACTTAAATTTGAATTGCTAATGCTATAAAAATTTGCTGCTTATACTGCCACTGTCAGTACTTACTCTGGCTAAACCAGATGTCTAATATCCACCCTACACCTACACATTAAACTGCTAATCTCAAAGAAAAAAATGAAATAGCTCATTTTTGTTGTTGTTGCTGTTACAGTTGATCTCTAAGATGTAATGGTAAGACATATTTGTATCATAATATAATTTATTATATTAGTATATATTCCCTGTATTCTCATGTTTCTCTAGGCCATTTGCTACCTGAACTGTCCTGCCAATGACAGTATGGTTCAGTCTGTAGCTTTGTGGCTTCCTGGTCAGAAAATCTTGTATGTGATTCCCATGTGTCCTATAAGTGGTCTGTTGAGGCCACTCCAAAATTCCATCTCCCAGTATAGATGCTATCATTTTAATGAAGAAGTGAAATGAAGTTTCTCATCATTTACTAGAAATGGAATTGTGGATATACTAACAACCACAACAAAAAGGAACAAGAGATTGAGAATAGAGTCTATCTCTATTTCAGCCAAGTAAAGACCTTGAAATAGACGAAAACCTCTTATATACATCCAAAACACATCCAATATCTATTAAATTATTTTCATCTTCTTCCCAAAGTAAAGTATCTTAGGCAGATTCTCTAATGATAGAAGTCTGTATTCATTCAGTCTTGTCCATATTTTTTTTCTGTGTGAACCTTTGTCAAATATTGTACATATTCCTCCTGTGGTATTTTAAAATATATGCAAAAGCCTTTGCTACTCCTCTTCTGAAAAGGTGCAGCTTAATTCTTACTCTCTTATTAAATGTGGGCCAGACTTAGTAACTATCTTCTAATTAAAGAGAATGTGGCAGAAGATATGTGACTTTTGAGACAAGGTCCTGAAAAGCATTATGGTTTCTTTCTTGCTTTTTCCTGGCTTAATCACTGCTGGAGAAGTCAGCTGCCATGTTGTAAGGATTCTATATGGAGAGGTCCATGTAGTAAGAAAAAGAGGCCTCCTTTCAGAAACCATGTTGGAAACATTTGGACCATCTTAGAAACATATCTTCCAGCCCTGTCAAGTCTTTAGATGATTGCAGTCTTTACCAGTATCCTGACGGTGATTTCACGAAAGAACAGAAGCCACAACCACTCAGCTAAACTCCTGAATTCCTGACCCACAGAAATAGTTCAATGATAAATACTTACTGTTTTATTTTTTAAGTTTTTATTTAAATTCCAGTCAGCATACAGTGTAACATTAGTTTCGGGTGTACAATATAGTGATTCAGTACTTCCATCTAATACTCAGTGCTCATCCCCACAAGTGCAGTCCTTAATATCCGTCACCTATTTAACCCATCCCCCCCACCTCCCCTCTGGTAACCATGAGTTTGTCCTCTATAGTTAATGTTTATTGTTTTAAATGATTATGTGTTGAGGTTGTTTGTTTGTTACACAGCCATAGAAGCTAATACATTCACTAAGGCAACCAGTATGAATTAAGTAAATCTGTCAAATAAAAATACTTCTCAGATGTTGATTGTTGATACCTTTTCTCTCTTGAAAATGAGATTGTGTGAAATGTCTTCTTCCTCCTTCCATGAAATCTTGTGAGCGTATTTTCAGGAAATTGTAAGCTTAATGATATGGGCAACCAGGAAAGGGGCTTTATATATAACTGAAATTATAATATAAAGACTATGAGTTGAGGAACTATAAATACATGTATAATTAGGTATGATTACGTATGTATGGAGTTACCTGTTCCAAGATGCTAATTAGTACAAACTTGCTGGCACAGGAGCATCTTTTCCCCTGTATCTCTGTACATAGACTGGCATGTGAAGGCACTGTTTTTCTTTGAAAATTTGGAAAAGTAAAGAGTTTGGGTTAGGAAATGATGCAAATAGTGGGAGACTGAGTAAGATGTGAGAAAATGTGTGTTTCAAGGCCAGCTCCTTGGGTTAGGTTTGATTTCCTACAGTAGAGAAGAAAGAGCCAGAAGCTGACTTAACCATTCAAGAAAGAGTATGTCACCTAGACTGACAGTCAGTCATCTGTGCTTGTGGCTAGAGACCCAGAAAATATGAACCTTAATCATGGAAGAGGTCATTCTCCTATTTTTTCGTACAAACCATCAACATCTTGTATTTCAACATATCTCAGAATTCCTTGAGGATACATGGAAGATGCCTTATACCACATGATTTAACATCCTTAGGAAAAGAACAATGGAAGTAACATAATGGGCAGCAGCTGGAAGTTTTTAGAATTTGACTTCACAGGCTCCTTTAGCAGGGTCAAGTAAACATAAAAGCAAGAGGAGAGGAATGGAACAGACCCTATATCATGATTTGCAGTGGACAAGTTGTGAGATGCTCTTTGGAGGATGCCCAGAAAAACTGATATATTCTTTTTAAAAAAAATTTAATGTTTATTTTTGAGAGAAAAAGAGACAGAGTGTGAACAGGGGAGGGGCAGAGAGAGAGTGAGACACAGAATCCGAAACAGGTTCCGGGCTCTGAGCTGTCAGCACAGAGCCCGACGTGGGGCTTGAACTCACGAACTGTGAGATCATGACCTGAGCAGAAGTCAGATGCTGAACTGACTGAGCCACCCAGGTGCCCCAAAACTGGAATATTCTTAAGGGGACAAATCTCTTAGTAGTTAGAAATCTTGTGGGTGAGGAAAGTGCAATTACTTACAGCCACAATCTGGGAGGTCTTAGACATACATTTGAGTTGATAAATATGCTTCCAATTTCTAAATGTTTCTTTCCTTTCTTTCTTTCTCCCTCTTTCCTCTTTTCATTTCTTCTTCCTTTCTTTTCTCCCTCTCTTCATGCTTCATTCCTTCTCTCCCACCTTCCTTCCTTTTCTTTTTGCTTCCCTCCATTCTAACTTCTAACTTCCCTCTTTTACCCTTTCTTTTCTACATAGTTTGGTTAGTTACCTTCTAGGATCTTGATGTGCTGGCTCAGTTGGGTCTCTGATTCCATTTGGTTTTATTGACATGAGCTTTTTGACACACATGTGTGCATGCGTGCCCAGACACACACACACACACACACACACACACACACACACACACACACACATCCTATTTCATTTTAGACAACTCATTCTATTTGCTAACTCTTATAGGGATGCTTTTGACCTTTGTCTATGGTCTGTCACACATCTTTGGAATTTAGAAAATTTAGTAATCATTTTATGTTATTTCCAGACTTCTGTTAGCGGGGGTTAAGTATTACTTTGAAGACTTTCTATTGCAGCAGGTTGAAACTTCGCATAAATTTTGACACCCAGATGCAATATTTCTTCCTGATTGCATGGCTCATAGTCACTTAATAATGCATTGTTTTCCCAAATAAAACTCAGTGGAGGTACAACATCTGGTTTCTAGTGAAAAAAACTAACTTAATTTACTCAAATCCCTGGTGTGATTTACAAAGCACCAAAGAAGGTGGAACGCTTTGACACATTGTAGAATACTGACTAACTGTGTCTACATTGGCAAGGGTTTTCTAAATGGCTCATTTAAAGCAATCAGGGAATCTTTTATTTGGTACCTCCCTGACAGCCAAAATGTTTACATTTCTAAATGAAAACCTTTTTCTTTGGGTTGAAAACATTTCCAAAAAAAGTAAATGCTTTGGTCATTACAAGCAAAGACAGTGTTTTCCTTTGAACAGTGAAGATTGTAAAATGTTTTCCAAATATCCCCAAACATTATGAGGAAAGTGCAAGTGTTTGATAAATTCCTGGCTCTGAGTTCCATTATTAGAAAAATTATAAGCAAGTTCAGACTTTTCACAGGCTGTCAGTTCTTATAGTAGTATAGTTGGATATTTGAAAATGTATCCAAACGGTAACAATGGCAATTTGTGTGCTGATATGAAGAAAATAATCAGGGTCGTTGAGATCAGCCCTCGTATAAATGTATAAGTTACTAACAAAATGGTTTCAATGCCTTTGTTTGTTTGTTTGTTTTGTTTTTTCTTCATTTGTTTCTTTGATACGGTGAACTCTGGTAATTTGTGTTGAATCCACATTTATTTGAGCACCCTCTGCATAATATGGTAGGTACTATTAAAGAAAAAGTCAGAATTTGGTGTTGGGCTATAAGAATGTCTTTGCCATGGTCATTAAAAAAACAAAACAAAAAAAACTTGTGTGATAATTATTGCATGGAGGGAACCAGGTGGCTAATCACCAGGTTTTATGCTTGTTGAGTTCATCATAGCACAATCAGCAAAGTCATAGTTAGTGAGCTAAATAAATAAAACTAAATTTTCTACAAATATAGACGAATAAATATAATTTCCTACAAAAATAAACAGAAACTATTGCCTTGAGTTTTAATGGTCAATGTATAATGATAAGTCATTGTCACAAAGGTAGGAAGTCACATGAGAAATTCTGATAAACTTTATAATTTGAGGATAGAATAAGTGTAAAATTCATATGAAGTAGCACCATCACAGCTAATTATATCCTTACAGACATCATGGTTCCTACTAATTAATATTTTTCAGCTTTTGCCCTTATCTATCTATCAAGTCACGAGGTCAGTGTGCTTCATTCACAGTCTTGTTTTAACATGCATATTTAATATTTATTTGCATCTTTAATTGGCTTTTAAAATCAAGAGTGAATTTGAAGAATTCAAACTTTGCAATTTTCATATTCCACATCTGTTAATAAATTACAATAGGATCTCTCATATAACTCTTGACAACCCCTCATCCCATAATATAATTGTTTCTTTGTAGCAAAATGAAGCAAAGCATAATGCACTCAATGACATTGGAAATTTGAATAAAACACGGGAATATTTGTTTCTTCTGATTATCTACGTTCACTCTATTAACAAAGCTTATATTTTAACCTGACTTTCTTATTAAATGCAGTATTGCACTCAGCCTTATGACAAAAGTAGGTTTTATCCTGATTACCATTTTGAACTTTAGTATTCTTGTATTTTAAATACAGTTTCCTACCTTGTAAGATGTTTATGTGTATTAAATATAACACGTGAAAATTCCTGGCACATATTAAATGTATACTGAAAGACTGTGGAGTTAAATAAGAAGTCATGCAAGATGATATTGCTTATTAATTTTACACTTTGTGTAAGGACATATACAGACCGTTTATTACAAATACTGTGAAAAACACAGAAGTACAATGGTTGACTTACTAAAGTAAGTGCTATTTGTTTTTCTGTTTGGTTGTTATTTTGCTTTAATTATCCTGACATAGCTTGTCAAAAATAGTATTTATTCACTCAATACACATTTTGTGAGATCTTACGTCGCTGACACATTTCTAGAAGATGATATGTAATAGTGCATCAATGAAACAAAATTTGTCTCACAAATTTCCAGTTTAATGATACAGGGAGAAAAAATACACAAAGGAATGCATAATATCAGGTAAGTAGTTGTACCAATTAAGGTGCTCCAGAGAAACAGAACCAATAGGGTGTGTGTATGTGTGTGTGTGTGTGTGTGTGTGTGTGTGTGTGTGTGTGTGAAGAGATTTATTTTTTTTATTTTTAATTTTTTTAAATTTATTTATTTTGAGAGAGACAGAGAGAGTGAGCAGGGGAGGGGTAGATCCTGCTTGGGATTCTCTTTCCCTCTGCACCCTGCCTGTCTCCCTCTGCCCCTCTCCCCCACTTGCACGTACACACACACACACACACACACTCTCTCTCTCTCTCTAAAAACAAATTGAAAATTTAAAAATTAAAAACAAATTAAAAAAATAGAACTAAATCTTGGGATATTCCAGTGTTCAGAGTTTGGGAAAGTAAAAAGGTCCAACAACAACCACAAAAACAAGAACAAAGTTGATGCTGGATAAACATCTTGAATTTGGAAGTAAAAACAAACATATATCTGCAAGTTTTTTTGAAGGCTATATTTCTTAAATTAGTGTCAAATTCTCCTCAAATAAATTGATTTTATGTTCCATTGTGTTTTCGGTAGCCTTTTTATTATATTGTCCTCCATGAAATTCTTGATGAATATTTCTATATTAAAAGCTGTAGAGGGGCGCCTGGGTGGCTCAGTCAGTTAAGCCTCTGACTTTAGCTCAGGTCATGATCTCACAGTTCATGAGTTCAAGTCCCACACTGGGCTCTGTGCTGACAGCTCAGAGCCTGCTTTGGATTCTTTGTCTCCTCTCTCTGCTCCTTTCCTGCTCGCATTCTGTCTCCCTTTCTCTCAAAAATAAATAAACATTAAAAAAATAAAAATAAAAGCTCTGTAGAAACCTAATAACAAATGAACTTAAACTGTTTAACACAATATTAAATTTTTTTATCATAGAAGCCTTTTTTTTTTTAAATTTTTTTTTTTAACGTTTATTTATTTTTGAGACAGAGAGAGACAGAGCATGAACAGAGGAGGGGCAGAGAGAGAGGGAGACACAGAATCTGAAACAGGCTCCAGGCTCTGAGCTGTCAGCACAGAGCCCGACACGGGGCTTGAACTCACGGACCGTGAGATCATGACCTGAGCCGAAGTCGGACGCTTAACCGACCAAGGCACCCAGGCGCCCCGAAGCCTTTTGTTTTTAATAGCAGCTGATTAATTCCATAGTCCTAAAATTATTTTTGTTTTTCTGCTACATACTAATGCAATGCCTATTTTGATGTGATCTATTCTTTTAAATCTAATAGTTAATAACATTGTCTCCATTTTTTTTTTTTTTTTTTTGGCACTATGATGAGATAGAAGTGTCTAGATTTGGGATATCTTTTTTAAGAAATTATTTTTATTTATTTTGAGAGAGAGTGAGCAGGGGAGAAGCAGAGGGAGAGGGAGAAAGAGAGAATTCCAAGCAGGCTCCTTGCTGATAGTGCGGAACCTGATCGGGGCTTGAACTAATGAACCAACTGTGAGTTCATGACTTGAGCTGAAACCAAGAGTTGAATACTTAACTGATTGAGCCACCCAGGTGCTCCTAGATATCTTTTTAATTTCAAAACTAGTAGAACTAGATCATAGACTGAAGGATGAAGGCAAGGGAAAGAGACAGTTAAGGATGACTACAAGATTTGGCCCTTAGCAGCTCATTAAAGTTATTGCCTGTAACAGACATGGAAAAGGCTTCAAAGGTGACTATGAGATCAGGATTACTTTGTAGGATAGGGACTAAGTTAAATTTCACTGAAATGAAGATGTATAAAAAGCAATTGAACATTTGAGTGACAGAGAAAATTGATGAGTAGATAAATTTGGGATTGATGAAGATAAGATAGTATTTATGTCCTGAACTGAATGAAATGATGCAGGTGGAATTTAGAGAATTCCAGAGACATTGCAGGCTGCACCTCTCTCCAACACATAGAGATGTTATAGATGGAGCAGGAAATAACAGTGATTTTCCACTGGAAGTTTTGATATCCTCTTTATAACAGTAGAAGACCAAAGTTCGTAGTAGAGGAGAAAATATTACCAACATGCGAAACCTCCTGCTATAGTCACTTATAATCTTTTGATGGATGGTTCAAAGCAAATAATTTTAAGTTCCATCTTTTCTCCCTCTTTCTAATGTAGTCCTAACAGCCCCCTCTCTCTTCCCTATCTCTCTCTGTGTCATAACCAGTTTATTTAACATATCATTGAAAAAGTGTCTTGCATGCATTACATGCAATATGTGGGGAGTTGAAATGTACACTTAGAGAATTTTGTTCAACTTTTAAATTTCTACTAATCAGATCATTTAAAATGTGAGATCCTGGGGAATTCATTTATTGAAGTATTATATTCAGTAGATCATTTTCTCCCAGTGCATTCCCTTGTTAACCAATTAGAGAAATTGGAATACTTTGTAGATACAGTCATTTTTGTCAAATCTCACTTGGAATGCTTTTGCATTTTTGTCTTTGTTTCTGCATTGATTACTGGTTGGCTTCATCAGATTAATGGTTTTGGAATCATTACACACAGTCATAGATTTGGGACAGAGTCATCAAACATGAAGGGAAGGCTGATAACACTTGTTAAAAGACTTGAATAATTGTGTTTATTTTTAAATGCAAAATCAAGCAGAAGAAAGTCCGAGAGTCAGATTTCATTAATATTAAGTAACTATTCTTATCTTCACAGTTGCAGGAAAAAGGTAAGAAATCAGCCCTGTATTTCTCCACTGCAAAATGATAGGGTTACATTTGTGGGGACAGCTTGCTTCTGCATGAGAAATGTAGTTGTCCAGTGCTTGGGTCTGCAGTGGTAGGTCAGTGGTAGGTCTGAAAGAGTGCATGCAATATTGACAATGTTTTCCCCACACTACACAAAGTTATCAGACTCAGAGAGGTTAAGTGATGTTCTGGCTGAAAAATTGCATACAAGCAAGGGGAGGAGCAGAGAGAGAGAGAGGGAGAGACAGAATCCCAAGTAGGCTCTGTGCCATCAGTGTAGAGCCCGACGTGGGTCTTAATCTCAGGAACGTGTGAGATCTTGAACCTGAGCCAAAACCAAGAATCAGTTACTCAACCAAATCACCCAGGTACCCCCAAATCATCTCTAATCTTTATAAAGAGACACCATTGAAGATACTTTTGATACATTTTCAATGCATTTTTATACGAGTGATCTCATATTTGTTTAGGGTTTCCTGCCACATTTTATCTGTGTTTATTGCCACGTTTTATTATAAGCGTATTATGGACTTACTCAAATCTGTTAATACACATTATAATGACATAGTATTATCACATGGTACATAAATGCTCTACAATGTATTTATTTGTCGCCCTTCTGTTGAGGTTTGGTATGTTCAACATTTTTGTGATCAAAATTGTGGTGAACTTGTTGATAAATATTACAGTTAAAATACTAAAATACGGAAGACATTTTTTTGATTATGTGGTATTTTCTCACATTGATCATTTAAGTTGACACAACCAGAAATAAAGGGAATGTCATTTTTATACGCCCATTTTTTGGACTAGTTGATGAGAAATTGACAATACTATGAAATAGTTCACTGAGTTAATGTAAACGCTGATGGGTTCTGTATAGATCAAATGGCAAGTGTGCTTTGATTCCAACATTTTGAAATATTCAATCGTAGGCCTGGAAAAATAGTCCAATACTGATTACAAATACTTTAGTATAATTAAGTCTCATCTCTTCAGAAATAACCTCTGCTTTCTAGTTAAAACATGACTCAACTGAATCCCTTCATGGATCTTTTTCTGGAAATCTTGCTTTTCCCTTTCGGCATGATATTAATCATTATGTTGTAATTTTGATCATGTGTAGAATGGTCATCTTTATGTAGGTGCTGACACCTCTTCCTGTCATGATTCAAATGCACATGAGTGAGTAGGTAATAATGGTGCTTTATTATAATGAAAGCAAACAAATACCTTAAATTCATCTAAAGGAGAAGCTTTACTCTGAAGACAGGTGGCATATTGAGGGCCACTTACAAGCGTTATAGCTTTTTGTTTGTTTGTTTCCTTCTGCATTTTCTCAAACATACCATTGTTAACCCTAATAAATATAGAAACATTAAATGGGGATAATCTTATTAATTAATACTCTTAAAAATTAATGGGAGTAGAAAAGAACATTGGTTATTTATTGACTCATAATATACTGATTAGTTGGCACATGTAAATTATCATGACTCAAAACTGTATCAGAAATTTAAATACTTCAGGACCTGTGTATTAATAAGTTGTATGACACCTTCATTGACCCACTATTGCATATATGGATATCTGCATTCCTAGTTATCTCTAGTATACATGGGACAGATCAGAGTGATCCATTGTCTAGATCGTGATGGTGAATTGATGTTGCAGTGAAAATCGTATTGTGCAAAATGCTTTCTTTTTCAGTAGTTTGCTTTAAATAAAATATATCCTAATTTGTTAAATATCTTCAGGCATTATATAGTGAATTAAATAGGTTCAAATTCCCAATATATCAGCAAACTGATGGTTATCAGAGGGGAGGTGGGTACAGGGTGGGTGATGGGTATGAAGGACTGCACTTGCTGTATGGCATTGTTGAATCACTATGTTGTACACTTGAAACTAATATCACGCTGTATGTTAACTAATTGTAATTTAAATAAAAACTTAAAAAAATAAATTCCCAATATATCAGGTAAAATAAAGTCATAGTTTGTATTTAACATTATAGAATAACATCTTTTCCCCCAGACTCTGCAATCTCTCATTCTTTTCATGCTTAATTTATATCATCTCCCTTCTCTTTTAGTTCACTGTGTTCCCTAGTTTCAATATTCTCATGTTCCTCATTTCACAGCTGCACACTTTTACTAGGAGTTGTATTAATCTAGTTTCCCTAGAAATATTTACAAACACATTATAAAGACTTCTGTTGTATATTGAACAAACAATCTGATGGTAGAGTATTTTTTATCTAAATTCTAAATGATTCATTAAAATTTTCTTTATAGATGATGGCTTCCAGAAAAAAAAAATCCCACAGATGGAAGCCCGTTAATTATTCTTAGTGGGGCAATTCTTAAATGAACAAGTGGGCTATTAATTTACCATTTGGGAAGGGTTATTGATTTTTTATGGTGAGACAATTCTGTAATAACAACTTCATTCTATGTTTTAATCCTGGGCATGGAATCAGAGGGCCTGGGCTCTGGTCCTGTCTCTGGACATGTGGTTTTGTATAAATCACTTAATTTCTATCTGACCTTCACCTCATTTATGAAAGATACTTCTTACCCTGACTTCAGGTTATTAGGAATAACAAGGAATGCCATGTTTTACAGGCTACAGTGCACTGGAAATATACAGTAGTATTAATATTATAATTGTTGATATTAGATTATTATTAACTATATCCTAATTAACTTCTTTTAACATATACTTTCATTAAAAATAGGAAATTTCTGAAAACATGCAATATATGACTTTATCATATATATGTTGTTAGGGCTACCATAACAAAGTACCATTGATTGGGTGGCTTAAACAATAGAAATTTATTTTTCAAAGCTCTGGAGGCTAGAAGCCTAAGATCAAAGTATTTATAGAACTGCTTTCATTTTGAGGGCTCTTTCCTTTCTTTTATTCTCCTTCTGCTTTCATATAGTCTTATCTATGTCATAATAATTATTTTTCATATAAGGAACCAGTTATATTGAATTAGGGACAATTCTAATGTCATCATTTAACCTTCATTAGCACTTGAAAGACCCTATATTCAAATACAGTTACATTTTGAGATACTGGGAGTTAGGACCTTAACATATAGATATTTGGTGTAAAGAATTCAGCCCATAACACTGTATAATGACATCTTCCAAATGGTGTTCTACTGAACACTAGCATTCAGACATACTTTAATGAATGGTTATGATATTAAATATATTAAAATGTTAAGTAATGTACAAAGAAGCCTGTGTTTATTTGGTTTGAGACTATTGTGGGTCTTTCACAAACCAAGGAATGTTAATTTCCAGGAGAGGATTATAAGAGGAAGGCTGTTCTAAACTTATTTGACTAAAGAATGTGATTTTGTGGTTTGGAAAAGGCTATGGCATACATATTTTGATGCTTGCCATTTTTTTCAAAGAGAATAATAAAAATCTGCCACATCTGAAATATACATCTTAGGATATACTCAATTATAGATGGGGTAGGTAGTCAACTCCAACATATTTGTGAGAAAGAGCAAAAATAATCTACTTGGTTAAAGACTGAAAGAACATATTTCCAATACAAGGAATTACCATTCATTGTCATTATATTTTGCTAATACAAATACTTATATCTGCTTTTTCCCCCAAGAACAGATAATTTTTATGTAATATCAATTACTAACACCTAAGGATGGATTAATGAAACATTAATTTCTCTTTTTCTTTTTAAAATTTGTATTTTAGACACAGTGAGAACATAAGTGGGGGAGAGGACCGAGGAGGGAGAGGGAGAGAGAGAGAGAGAGAGAGAGAGAGAGAGAGAGAGAAAGAGTCAGTCAGTCAGTCAGTCTTAAGCAGGCTCCACACTCAGTGGGGAGTCCAACTATGTGGGGCCTGGGGTTATGACCTGAGCCAAAAGCAACAGTCAGGTGCTTAACTGACTGAACCCCAAATTTCTCTTTTTCTTAAGACCTAGAGGGAATGGGACAAAGAAAGGTACGACCAAATGGGAGGAAAAATAAGGAAAGGTTTAACCAGTTGTCCTCAAACCACACCTGATCAGACTTTTAAACATGAGAATATCCTGGCCTTACACCAAGCATATCTGATTTAGATGGTCTAGGGTAAGGCTGAGCTTTAAAATTAAAGCTCTCATCATGATTCTAAAGTACAGTCAGGAGTGAATCCGTGAATCAGAAGGAGAGATGGCATGCAAGAGGTGTACTGTATCTATTAGGGAAAACTTGCAAAGTATTAGGCACTAGAGTAAGATTTAAAAAAAAATGGCAGTGGCTATAGAAGGTGAAATACAAAGATCTAGTTGATCATATTTCCTGAGTCAATATGTGAGAGGGAAGTGATCAGTAGGCACTCAGAACAGCCAGAACAATTTTCATCTTGCAAAAAGTGAAACTGTATACCCATTAAACACCACCACATTTTCCTCTGTCACCAGCCCCTGACAGCCACGATTCTATTTTCTGTCTCTATGAGTTTAACTACTATAGATACTTCACATAATTGGAATCATACGGGGTTTGTCTTTTTATGACTAAGTTATTTCACTTAGCATAGTGTCCTCATGGCTCATCCATGTTATAACATTTGTAGCGCACTACCAACCCTACTCCCAGACTCCCAAGAGTCTGATGCTCAAAATTCACATATTTTTCAGATAGTAGAGTTCCTTTTTAACACAAGCATTGTCCCCTTGTCATACAGAGATGGCTCTGAAGGAATCTGTTGCATGGTGCTCATTTCTTTTATCAGGGATTATCTAAGAAATTTAGTGCAGGATCTAATAGTTAGTGTAGTCATATCTCCTATCACATTCAGCAAGAAAATTGGATGTAAGTTGAATTTATCTCAACCTTCAATTTACAAATGAAATGTAATGGGAAGAATATATAAGGAAAATTTTGAAGGAAAAGGCCTCACCTATCATCTGTACTTGCTAACTATTTATTTTGATTCCCCACTGTCTTACAGGAAAATATATGTCTTAGTTCCTTTTTCCCTTTTATTTCTATGTGCTTAAATAACCCAAGAGAATCTGAAGCTTCTAAATAAACAGATCCAGATCATGTATGCACTTCAAAATGGAGATGAAAGTCCTATGACATTACTCAGTTTGGGCCTCATCGGCGCCCTCTGGAAGGAAAAGAAGGCTTATAGAAGCCTACAGAAGGGTATTTTTTGGTTTTGTGTCCATATGCCCAGGAGGAGAAACTAACTGAACTTAAAAATAGCTGCAAACTATGTTTAAGTTGTTGACACCTCTTGATCTGTAGGTTACTGGTGATATTAAAGTTCTCAATGTTGCATCAGTTAGGATTCCTAGGTAAAAATGAAAAAAACAAAAACAACTAAAGTTATAATACTCCTCAAAATTATCTAATATATGGCTACATACAAATGAAAATTTTAATATAAATTTGATTTAATTCATTCTAATATTTTCTGGGAGGATATTATGGTGGTTTTCTCTGGCATTTGTGTTTATTATTTATTAAGATGTCTACATCTATTTCAAGGATCAGAATTAGACTGACTGATTTAATGAAGTAAGTCAATTTTAGATATATGTTACTATGTCTTGAGCTCAAAGTAAAAATAATGACAGTTCTGTTTTGTTCTTTTTTTTTTTCCTTCACATTCCTGTTTAATCAGCTCTTCTCAGGAGACTGTAAGAGAAGCAATAAGGGTAAAAATAATGACAAAATATTACTATTTTTTAAAATATATAATCCTGTCAATATTTTAGATTAAATTCTGTGGAGAAATTAATTTTCACTGAGGTAGCTAACTTTTATTTCAAAGGTAACTAATACTCTATATTTTTCTTAGCACTTTTACAATTAACTCATTTTGACACAGTGCTAATTGTATTGTGTGTATTTCCTAGTCAAGAAATATGAAGTTTGATAATTTCTATAGATGGTGAATCAAATCCAGACTTCGTTGGAAGTCAAAGATAATTTCTATTGTAGCACTTTGCCTCAGAAAGCAATAATCCCTAAAAAGTTACTGTTATATATATAGTTTTAGTTTCATAAATTGAACTTCAATATCACATAAAAGGTATTTCTTATATCTACCTCAGCCTGATTACATTGTAAAAAGGAAAAAAAAATAGCCCAAATTTGATTTTCAAAAAAAAAAAGAACAAAACTGTGAAAATGTTGCAAAATTCACACATATTCATGCACTAATAATAGAGGAATCAATTTATTTCTTATTTTCCAGAGGAAAGGAAGAGAATAATAATAGGAAAAAAAAAACACAAAGATCAACTGATATCTTACCATTTCTATATTGGGCACTTTGATGTATGTCATCAAATTTGTAGTCAAAAGAAAATTTTAAGGTGGAGTATCCCCATTTACAGATGAGGAAACTGAAGTTCAGAGAGTTTAGTTAGAGAGTATTCATTTCCAAAGCTTGGATTTAAAATCAATTCTGATTTCAAAACCTTTGCTTTATCTACATCTTGATATATGAGTGAATTTGCGTGAATATTTAGTGCTGGTGGAAATTACAGGGAAATCTTATCCAAACATATTTATTACATTTACACCTTTTATAAAGTTTTGAGCCAAACAATTCTCAAAAGGAGAAAATGTACTTTAGATGATGATTAAGAACTCACTTTTTAGCAAAATACATGTTTCTTCAGAAATACAGCTTCATTGTATCTTGCTTCAGAATATACATTTTTAAAATGCCCCATTCACACTTTAAAAGTAGGCTTGTATGTTCCTAATTTTTGTTCTGCACCTCAAAAAGAAATTTTGTTACAAATTATATCAGAAGGCTGTGAATTTCTAGGTTCATCCCATGATTAAACAATAAAGAAAACATTACATCCCAATTTTCAGTTCCAAAATTACTGCTTTGATCAAGATATCCTTTCACCCTCCCCTTCAAGGGGAGTAAATCCAGGGCATCCTTCCTTTAGGTTCTCTGCCCCCATTACAATTTAGCCTTGACCTTGGATGACCCACTTTGGGGCATAAGGACAACCGAGCAGGGGTCTCATTTAATGAAAGGCAGAGAGAGGACTGTGATAAAGTCCACATGGGATAAAAATGAGAGGAGAGTTGACATTTTTACAGAATAATGATGATTAGTAAAAACAGACTCTCTAGCCCCTCCCTATGTTTCATTCTGTGCACAGATTCAAGGCAAGGGCCCATGATCTTATTCTTAAATTTATTGTCTATAGACAGAAATATAGCAGAAGCTTTCATCACAAATGTCTCTCATTACAGGAAAATTCTTACCCTTATGGAATGCTACCTTATCAAAGAAAAAAGCTGAAATAACAGACAACCTGAGGCTTATTTTATGGTGCAATCTTAGGCTAAGGTTGTAGGAATTAGCAAAATGTTAAAGATTAAGCTGAGAATCAACTTTCACAAATGCATCAAGGACAGTTCAAGAGGCATATTTAGAGAAGCTTGGATTGTACATTCTTCATATCTTTAAACAAACCCAATTAAAACATCATTATAAATATGGCAATGTGTATGGAAGATGATGATACGGGTATTTTTCTGCATTCACTGTGGAATCTCAGACCTGGTGGGAGATTGCTCATGGTATTAAAACAATGTTTATCTCCATCTCTGCCTCTGTGGCCACTCTCTTTCTCACTCTCTTTTTTTTTTCCTTTTTTTAGGCCACTTTATTGATGTGTGATTGACATAAAAACAAGGTTGTACTAACATATACCACTTGATGAGTGTATAAATAAGAATACACCAGTGAAATCATTATTATAATATGTTATCTATCACCTCTGAACGTTTCCTTCTTCTCTTTCTCCTTCTCTATCTCCCCTTCCTCTTTTCCTCCTCCTCCTTATTTGTGTGTGTGTGTGTGTGTGTGTGTGTGTGTGTGTGTGTGTGTGTGTGTGTGAGAGAGAGAGAGAGAGAGAGAGAGAGAGAGAAAATACTTAACATAATGTCTTCTTCCTTAGCCATGGTTACTCTTTCCAAAAGTTCATTGGCCAGTAGTTAGCCAAGTAAAGGAGCTGGCTCATAATTACTCAGTGAGTCATTCTGTTCACTTGGTTTAGTGCCACCTCTGTAGTGGATGTTTTCTGGTGGGTGTTGATATAGTTCAAAGAAACTCATCACTTGTGCCCACATGCATCTTTCCCAGATCTTGTTGCTGACTTCTCCAATCTTGCTGTTCCAGCCAGGTCACTGGCCAATCAGCTAAGCCGTTTGGGCCATGCCAACAGTGTGTTACATATAACACAAGACCCTTGCTAGAGTACTAAGTGGCCATGTGTCAATTAGCCCTCCCTTATCAGTGTTATATGCTGTTCTCTCCATTTGCTTTTAACCGTATCCTTAGATTCCACTCCTTAAGTTCACTTCAGATTCTGTGGTATACATGGTGGCCAGTCCTACTGCTCCTTGACAAATGGCATCTTCCTTCCTATAACAGGCCCAGTAAGTCATCAGTTGGTTGCTGAGCTGTGACTCTGATTATGAATGTGTTGCATGGGAGGTGAGATGGTAACAGATCCTCAGAAGGGCAAACGTTGTCCTGAAAGGCATTAGCAGATTTGAGGCCTTTGTGTAATTGTCAAACAAAAGGGAGGACTATTTCTTCCAGTAAGGGCCACTTCAACAGGCCCACAGGGTTTGGAAGAAACTGGGGAATCTAGGTCTTTGAATATAGAAAGTTCTTTCCAGATTATTTCTGTATCTAGTCTCAAAGTCCTCGCTTTCCCTATCAGAGCCTCGATTCTGGCATAGTAGACTTACCTTGGCTGAGAATTTAGGATCTCTGATCTTCAGCTGTGCCTGATGTTCAGGAGATGGATTCTCATTGAGGGAGTCTAAGGAGTCCTGACTCTCACACTGTGCTTTCACTTGTTTGTTAATAGATCTAAACATGTTATTTTTATTTTTTCTTTTCATGGATTTAATGATGCATAGTGATAGCCACCCAATTCCATATGTGCTTGCTATTTCTACCTCATCTCTCATTTTATCCCAAATATTGCACCAGTCAATGCATCCATTTCCACCTTTTCCCATCCCAGCACACATGAGAAAGTCTTAGACTAGAAATCACACAGATGCATGTAAGGGATGCAGAGACTATCAAAACTCCTCCCACAGTTAGTAAGGAAGCCATGGTTGCTCTTCATCAGTAAGAAGTCAACTCTAGAATCCCATCGTTAATGTCTGCTCTCTACTTCAGGTACTAACTGCCTTAGGTTTTCAAGAAGTAGAACTTGGATCAGTGAATCCTTAAATGCTTTATTCTAGGAGTGTTCTCAGGAAAGGAATGAAGGAAGCAGAATAGGATGGGGGGGGGAAGCTAAAGAGTAACGTAGTCTTGGCTTGAGTTCAGCTTCAGTATGATCCTATGAGAAGCTAACTTTGGAGCATGAATTACAACAGTCTTTCCCACATTTTGTACCCTCTAGCGATCATCAAAAAATTTTGGTAAAAATATAAATAGTTAATGTTTTAGTCTTTTGGGGCCATTTAGTATCTGTTGCAATGATGACTCTGCCATTGTAGTGTGAAACACTATGTGTAAATAAATGAGTTTGGCAGTGTTCCAGTTACTCACAGAAACAGGTGATGGCTTGGATTTGAACTACAGCCTAGCTGCAGTTGGCTGTATCTTGCTGTAGGAAAAAAAGGCTCTAATTTGACTGAAGGAAATTCAAAGTCAAAGGAGAGTGAAACGGTGAGTTGTGATTGTCCAATATGCCAACAGATGACGCATATGAGCACATTGTCAGTAAAGGGCTTCTGGGTAGGACACCATCAATATCCACTGTAGGAGAGTTATCAAGGAAGGCTTCTAAGAGGCAGTGTTAACTGGCCTGATTTTTTTTTTTTTTTTTGAAGGAGAGACAGAGAGAGAGAGAGAGAGAGAGAGAGAGATCATGAGTGGAGGAGGAGCAGAGAGGGAGGGAGACACAGAATTCCAAGCAGGCTTCAGGCTCTATGCTGTCAGCACAGAGCCCGATGCAGAGCTCGAACTCACGAACTGTGAGATCATGACCTGAGCCTAAGTCGGACGCTCAACCGACTGAGCCACCCAGGCGCTCCCAATTGGCCTGATTCTTTAAGGAAAACTGATGAAGTAACAGCATGAGTAAAAGTGCAAAGGCAGATTGCAGTGCCATGCATTCAGAGAAATAAAGTCAGTTTGGAATTAAATGTGAATGGTGGAAGAGGACGCTGGAGAGGTAAATAACAAAGAGATTGTGGTGGGCATTATATATTACACCTAGAACATTGTACTTTACCTTGTAGGAAATGAAGAGCCATTGCGGAATTTCAAGTAGAGAGGCAGGATTATCTCTGCAATGAACATGCATGAGCCACATCTTTTGTTCCTAAGTCCATGTATATATATCCATCTATATTCCATGTATATATATCCATCTATCTATATATATATAGATGGATATATATACATATATAGATGGATATATATATATATATATATATATATATAGGTAGGTAGATGGATATATATATATATATGTAGATAGATGGATATATATACATATATAGATAGATGGATATATATATATATAGATGGATATATATATATATAGATGGATATATATATATATATATAGATGGATATATATATAATCATTTACTACCTGTAGAACTTAATAAAACTTCCCTTTAAGACCCAGTGTGTGATTACTTAGATTTGCATCTTTGATCAATGTGCTTTTTTCTCCCCTGCTTCCTTTGGAACAACAGCAGATGTTTGAAAGGTGTTTCTTTAGATGTCAGGTGAAAGTTTATGACCATGAGATGTAGACATTTGCTATTGCTCAATGAAGTCAACTGATCTACATTTAAGTCACACCTTGGTCTACTTAGTCCCATACTTTGCAAATAATCAAATTCATTTTGTACCAAATGAGTCTCAAAGAACCACCTGTTCAAATCAAAGCTTGCCATAATGTAAACAGCCTCTTATGGTCTTTTTGGAAAACAAAACCAACAAAAACACCCCTGTATCTTTTTTGTGGTTTCCCTGCCTACACCCTTCATTCTTCACTATTTAGTCTAAGACCAAAGGAGGGAACTAGTCACTAACAACCTTTTAGAAATAGTCTTCTGTGCATATGGAAGGGAGAGCAGATAAGAGCTGTGTTGATATCTTAAGCTTAGGGTTACTGGACCAGCATAGTTTCAGTGAGAGAAGTGTAAGAAAGTCAATGGATCACACAGGTAACAGGTGGGACCTCTGGAAAGTAGATCAAAGACTGATTTTTTCTTGTATTTTCCAGATATCTACAAAAATTTTATTGCCATTCATAACAAGAAACAATAAACTTCATTTTAATAAAGAAATTACATTTTTTGAGTCCGAATCCATTCACTGGTTTTAAAAAGTCTATATGTGCAAGCATGTGGCAGGCATGTGCACTAGAAAGTTATTAACATGGCTCTAATATTTACGTAATACCTTTACTCCAAAAGGATGACCTCAGGTGTTTATATTGTATGCTAGAAAGGGAAAATTTTTATTAGCTGTTCTTTTGGAGCCTAGGGTTCCTATAAAATTCTAACATACAACAACAATGTGTTGCTCAGACATTAGTCCCTCATCCACTAAACTGTTGTTTCTAGAATAAACAATGGAGTTTTCTTCTTGACTAGGGCAGTGCAGTACTCAATATCATGTATGTTGATAGAGAAGAGGGTTTTCAGTGACCAGAATCAAGCAATTTATGGGAGTCATAGATTAACATTACTTTTATAAATTTGCATTGAGTAGCAAGGTTGGGAGGAGCAAAATTAGAACATTTTTAGAGAGTCTATAATAGGGAAAAAATACAAAACATGACTAAAATTATATATATATCTATATATATAGATATATATATATATAGATATATATATATATATATCTCACATATCCTTGTTACCATATAAAATAATTAAATGCTCACCATAAGGGGAAAATATATTTTTTTAAGGGAGGGGAGGGGCAGAGGGAGAGAGAGAGAATCTTTTTTTTTTTTTTTTTTTCTTTTAACTTTAATTTTAAACAGCAACAAGGTTTTATGGTTAGGCAAATCAACAGAGGTTACAGTGAGCTCCAAGTTATGCACTTTGCATCGAACTTTTGAGGAGACAGACGGCCCTGGACACAGCGTCACAAGGTTTAAAGTGATGCCTTCTGACAGCAAAGGGGACCCTTGTGAGAGTGACTGCAGTTTGCTCCCAAATGAATACACTTAGAAGAAAACTGCAGGGATGAGGTACATTTCCTAGAGAGCTCATGTCATAAAAAAATACATAAAACATGAATTTGTAAAAGAGCTTAAAAAAAAAATACTGTCACTGTTTTAATATCTCCTTTTCGTAAATGAGGCTGGTGTGTCAGTATAGACTGCTGACATTTTGCTAAAACTTGAGCCTGAATCTCACCAAAGGAAACCCAGACCACAGTGGAATAGATAGGAAGTCAGATATTCAGAGCTTGTTGACTGAACAGGTTAATTCAACAGCGGTCTCCTGTTAAATAAACGCAAATGCACAACAACTCCATTCTCTCCAGAGAGAGAGAATCTTAAGCAAGCTCCATGCCTGGTGTGGAGCCCAAGGCAGGGCTCAATCTCACCACCTTGAGATCAGGACCTGAGCCAAAATCTAGTAAAAATATTTTTACTTTCATGTCCCCATCTAGCATCCTTAGCTCTATAGAGGTAAGTTGAGCCCTATGTTAGATTGAAGATTGAGGCAACTTTATTAACCCATTGTCTAAATGAGAAAATCCGCATGCACACAAAACAGCACCTCGATTCTTCTCCCAACCCTCAGGCCTATTCCAGTCTAGCATCAAACATAACAGCTGGCTGCTAACTTACAGGGAAGCGTAGTAAATTTATGGCATATAGAACACTCCACAGTTCTCTTTCATAAGCAGTGTTTCTTCTTACCCCTTCCCCTTTATGTCCCATCCAAGCTCTTGGCCTTTAATCTCTTCCATGGACATCTTATTCTCCCTCTTTTCAAGCAAGGTATTAACTCCCAAAGTCCAGTGTGCTTGGATTTGAATTCTTTTGTGACCTATCGCAATAAGATCAACTACCTCTGCTTTTCATCTATTTCTAGTTTTGTCTCTATAGAGAATCTTCTGGGTATGATTTTATCTCTATCGATAATATATAGAATATATATTATATATAAATATATATTTCCTATATGTTATATACATTTCATATATATTATGTATAAATTCAACATTAGTCTTTGCTCATTGTTTTGTGGAAAAAGCACATTGGCAGTATAAGCCCAAGTCTGAGTCATGAGTTAACCTGACTGGAAGCTGTACCAAGTTTAAGAGAGCAGATGAAGGCAGAAAAGAAAGAATTAGTGCTTTATTCCATAAAAACTTGATTTAAAACCAATTTGTCTTAGTTGTTACTATTTTTATAACTTTATCATTCCTTCATTTATGCTCAAAAACTGGGTAAAACCACATTTTAGTCAATTAACTTTTTCAAACTTTGGCTATCTTATATGACATTCATTCCCCCCCCCCCCCACCTTTGGACATTTATAAAGCTTAGATCTAAATCCTTAATTACTGAAATGTAAACCAGGATTTTATTGTTGCAGTCATCATTGGAATGACTCCTCTAGAAACCATATTGAAGCCCAAGTTTTGCCTCTGGAGCTAGAAAAAAAAGTAAAACTACTTCTTACCAAATATAACAGAAAAATAGTAAGCAGCAAGCTTAAAGGGTATGAAAAATGTGAAGAGACAGATTCTCATCTGCAATATTCTAGTTCTGGATTGAAAAGTACATCATTGCTTACCTACTCAAATAACACCAAGATCAATGGAAATGTGGCATGGCATTATTAGTTGGGAACAGACTAGGCTTTAGGGTCTAAACTTTGAAAGAGCTCATAAGGTGCTAACCACCCCCCCACCCCACCCCGCCAGGTATCCATTTGAACAATAAGATACACATAAGAGATCAGTTGATTGATTGATTTTTTTCTGTAAGAGAATAAATCTTGTGTCTTTATGTTTTTGGAGGGAGAAGGAAGGTGATAGAAGAGGAAAACATGAGAGCTTTTAGTCTGAAGGCTTGGTTTTATGCCCTCTGGAGAGCGGGATTTTGGAGTTGCACTTCTGGATAAATTTGTAGCACTGCAGGTGACAGGGTATAAGAGACAGCTTGTAAGATAACTCTTTTAAAATCTCCATACCTGTTCTCACCACAGACCGGAAAAGAGCTTAAGAATGGCACCCTGAATGTTCTAGGTCTACCACTAATACTATTTTTGTAGAGAACATTGTTGGTGGAAGCAGCAAATAGTTTCCTAAGTAGGCTTGCTTAGGCATGAAATTATTCTGTGACTTGCATAAATAACTTAAGGAGATATGAGGGTTGGGACAAGCCATGTTGGGCAAAGAACCTTCTAAGTTAAACTTGCTTATGAATGTGGCCTATTTGTACCTATAGGCTGGTAAAACTTGGGGAAATATGGGTTATACAGATTATAACAATCACATATTTTACAGAACAAAAGGATTTATGAAGACATAGGCCATTCTTCAATTAAAGTCTCCTATTTATTTATGAGTGTGGTGTGTTTTTTGGTTTGTTTGCTTTGTTTTGTTTTTGTTTTTGTTTTACTTTCTTGATTACCACATGTTTTCCCTTCCTTATCATGAACTGCTTCTGGCCACTCCTTTGTTTCTAACTTTTTTTTTTTTCTCCCAAAATATAGCCCACTTCACTTTTTAAATGTTTGTTTGTTTACTTGTTTTTTAAGAAAGAAGGTGCAACCAAAAAATGAGACACAGATAAAACCAAACAAATTTCAAAACAAGAGCATCAGCTTTTGTGATTCTCACCAGCTTTCTTAATTACTGTTCCTATATATTTAGCCTCTGATGTTGGAGCTCCTGGAGTTGACATTCAGTTCTACTGCTTCTTAAGACCCAGATTGACAAATAGAAAGAGGGACAAAACATTTGACTTTATTACAACCTAGTCTGCCATCTCAGAGAAATCTCTCAGGGAAAAGCAATTTTCAACTGGTAAAATGCACATTTTAACTTAAATCTAAAGTTACTTACACACTTTAAAAGTGGCCTTCACATGAAACTATGTAGACAAAGAGAAACCACCTAAATATTAAATATGTGAGTGACATTCAAACATTAAATTAAGATGAATAATTGAAGACATAGCATGTTTCTTCTGAAAAATTGCCAGGGGTAGGTCTGGTATTCTCTCCTAATCAAAATATTGATGGAATACCATGTCTATTTATGGATTTCATGACTTAAGGCAATAATAAAAACGTATGGTTTTCTGAATTTAACTCACAACATTTAGTCTGTTTAGTCTGAATCAGAAAGGGTGAGACATAATTAATGGTTGTTCTTAAATATAATTTCTCTTTTTTGTTTATTATAATAGAAAGAACTGATTTTTTACTTTATAAACTTAACACTTTTCAGGAAAACCACTATCAATATGATGAACTTCTTTGTAATTAACAATCCTGGATAATGGCTGAGGATTTTTTAGTTGCCTCAGCTGGAGGTTTCAATATATGAATGCTTTAAATTGTCTTTCCAGATGAACCAAATGGTCTTTCTCATTCTCTTCCAGTATCCCTGATTGTATCATTGTGTAATTTTATATTTTATAGAGTACTTATATATTTTATACGGTCTTATATATGTATATATGTGTGTGTGTGTGTATGTGTATATACATATGTGTAGCACTTGGTCAGTGCTGTCCAGTATGGTAGCCACAAACTACATGTGACTATGGAGTTCTTGAAATGTAGCTAGTTTGAGTGGAGAACCAAATTTTACTTTTTTAAATTTTAATTTAAATAGGCTATACATGGCTACCAAATTGGAAAGTACAGTTCTACAGATTTAATTCAGATTTTGTTTCTTTTAGCCTTAGTTGAAATAACTGGTTTTATGGTAATGATAATTTAAGCTTTAACATTGAAGAGAAGATAGGAGAGTTAGCCTCTAAAGTTAGAGTTTGCATTCTCTTGTGACATACATTAATTGACACATTTTGTCAATAAGGAATATTTATGGTTTTTCTTTTCCATTTTACATTTTGAGTGAAGAACTTAACTATCTATGGAAAATGTTGAATCTCCTTACTGAGACAGATTAATAATATGTCCTAAAGATAATTTAAGGGAGTAAGATTGGCAGGTGTTGTTAAGCAGAAAAAATAAAGTTCACATAAATTTTTGCCAGGTAGTTGGAATGTGGGATGGTGACATTTATGGAGAATCTCTCCCCATTCATCTTTGGAGATGATATCATTTCACCAGCTGTTAGAAAAAAAAAAATGTTTCTTCTCTCTACTCACCTTATAAGCAAAACCCACTGACTGGGCGCAAATCACTTCTCCTGGGATATAGAATGTATCTAAAGTATTTGCTTTATTATTTTCCTTGCTGTCTCTGCAAAAGTTGTACTCAGAGAACCAAAGACATTGGCTTTGTATACAAACTACATAGCAGTGGAATCAAATTGCCTTCTCCATGCTGCAGTTGGGGAATGTGTTCATGTCCAATCTCCTCTTTCACACATACATCTCCCATATGGGAGTAGAGGAGTTCAATTCGGTGTTCACTCTCAAAATATTGGATCCTTTACACTGGCAGCTTATTATCTTTTTATTTTAGGAAGTTCTCAAATTTTACCCTGTGGTGTTCAGAAGTCAGTCACTGTTCATTAGAATGTTCTCAAGAGCTTAATGATTAGAATTTTATGTTTTTCTTTCTGTCACCCTGGGCTTAGAGCAAAGTACCCTGGATAAATGTTGACTCAGCTATATCTACTTAAGTTAAAGTGCTTTACTCTGTGTGTCCCAACTTTTTAAAGCAAATACAGGAAACAACACTAGTGTAACAACTTCTTCATGTGCCATAGTTTCAAAATCAATAGCACTTCAATTGCCCAGCACATTTTTTAAAATTTAATGAAGAATGGATTAGTTGGTGGAATGGATGGAATTCAAAACTCTACCATTAGTTCTAAGATAGGGCACTTGCAATATTTCTTGAAATCTATTAAGTCACTCTTTCTGGTGCCTGGCATTTCAGCATCCCACATTCTTAAGTGACAGGTATCTAAATTACTTGAAAGGGAAAGGCTGTCTTTTCATGATCACATAGTGTTACTCATTTCATTGGAAATTCACAGACATTGCTGCAGTTACTTCCGCTGAACAAAGATTCTTTGCAAGGAAATTAGATTGAATTTTGAGTGAGTAGGAGGTCAGTGACACTTTATCTCTCTGATTTTATCTACTATTGTCCTAAAACTACTTACTTTAGTTCTAGAGACACAATGAAAGTTTCCATTTATACAATAAACAGTGAGGAAATCAGCCTTCTGCCTTTGCAATCTTAAAATGAGTTTAATTACATAAACAAAAATAGCCTAAAAAACAGGTATGAGTTCAATGTTCTATTGTTTCAATTTGAAAATAGTTCAACTTTTTCTTTGTCATCTCCAAAAGACCAACAAACTACATTTTAATATATAATAGTTGCATACTTTATTCATGTGTTTGCTCAAGGAAAAGAGGATAGTAGTTGAAATCGACAGTTCTAAATTCTTCACAGTTGAGTTTTTTGTCACCTGTGAGTCATCTGATCCAGCCGAGAGGATTTCTTCAAATGGAATTTCAAGCAAATAAAGAAAGATTTGTCATTTTTGGCTCTCCTTGTGTGATTTTCATTTATTTACTCACGGTACAGATATTTAAAGAGTACATTCTATAGCATAAGACTCTAATACCATGAAAAAAGATAGAAACATCTCTGTCTTCATGGGTTTTTCATTCTAAGAGAAGGGGTTATAAATATTATACACACACATATATAATAACTTCATAGTGCCATGAAGAAAAAATAAAGTGAGGAATAAATGTACCACGAGGGTGGTGGGGGGTGATGGCAGTTTTAAACATGGTGACGAGGAAGTTCCTCTTTGTGACAGTGACATTTATAGACGTGAATGAGGACAAGATTGGAATCCTGTAGATATCCAGAAGGAGACTGTTCCAGGCAGAAAGTAGTAATTGTAGAGGCCCTGTATGGAAGCATGGCTGTCATGGACGCAGCAAGGAGGCCGATGTGGTTAGAGCCTGAGTGAACAAGGTGGAGAGTATTAGGCAATGAGGTCAGAGAGATGAATAGGGTGAAGGGGGTGGAAGGATTATGAGGAGTCTTGTTGATGCTTTATAGGGACTTTGGCCCTTGCCCTGAGTAAGATGGGGAGACTTGGGGGATTTGGAGCAGAATAAAGCCATGATCTGACTTCTGCTCTAATTTTGTACGCTGTGTTCATAATAAACTGTCAGAGAACCATTGCAGAGACTATTACAGTAAAACTTTGGCAAAATATAATAACTGTTAAGACCCAGGCTGTAGTGTTACCCTAATGCAGTGAGACCCCAGATATATTGTGAAAATAGAGGAAAATTTAAATAGTTGATACATTTTAAGTGTAGCGTTAGCCAAGGAGCTAATAATCCAAGGATTTTATGACCTGTGATCTATGCAGTGCTTCTCAGACAGCCAAGTACAGATGGTGTAGATAAGACACATACATGAATCTGTAGTCCGAGGAGAAGTCCAGGCTAGAGATTTAAAAGTGGGAATCTTCTGCTTATTTAAATTTGTGAGGCTGGGTGAGAGCTCTCCGAGCTAGTGAATATAGGTAGCAAAGAAGAGAGGCCCAAGCGTTCTCCCTGGGTCACCCCAACTTTTAAAAGGTGAGAAAAGCAGGAGATGTAGCAAAGGCAGCAGGGAAGGAATGGCAGCGACCAGCACAGAGATGGGAGGGTGGGGTGCTGGAGAGGAGCGGCAGTCTGTTGACCGTGAAGGAAAGTGAAGAGAGTAAAGAGGAGGGAGTGAACAAGTATGTGGAATGCTGCTAGATTAATCAAGTACTGAAGATTGAGAACTGACTTGTGCATTGGAGACCTTGTGAGCAGCTGTCTGGGTCAAGTCTGGTGGTGAAAGTTTGGTTAGAATGTTCAGGGGAGCACCAAAATGGGATGGTAGCTAGAGTGGCATGAGAGATCCAGAGAGGCTTTTGGTTTGTTTTTAACAGAGAAAAAGAGTAGACTTGCTGCAGGGAAGTTTCGAATCTATGAAAAGCTTACTACTAGTGCATAAATGGAGGAGTTGACCTTACACAAGGGAAGAAGGTACAGCCCTCCATAATCACTGGAGAAAAAGCCAGTACGTGGGCCCCCAACACTAGAAAGTAGATAGAGAAATGGATGAAATAGACAGAGCTTTTCTCCTGGGTGATTCTCTTTTATCTGTGAAGTCAGAAGCCAATTTATCAGATAATGGAAGTAACAGGAGGAGAAACCAGAAATATGAAAGAAAATAACCATTTATGACAGCAGGATTTACAGTGTTATTTGGATTTTCCCTGTAAATGAAATCTGAGAAGTCCTTTTGATTCCTGTCAACATTTTAAAATTAATCTCTACGATTTTTTACCCTAATTTTAAGTATTAACAAAAGATAGTTTCTGATTTAGGTAATTACTGATATTGTTAAAATAAAACTTTGCATCATTGAAAAAATGCATTCAGTGGGGGCACCTGGGTGGCTCAGTCAGTTAAGCGTCCGCTTTGGCTGAGGTCACGATCTCACCATTTGTGTGTTCAAGCCCCGTGTCAGGTTCTGTGCTGACGGCTAGGAGCCTGGAGTCTGTTCAGAATCTGTGTCTCCCTCTCTCTCTGCCCTTTCCCCTGCTCATGTTCAGTCTCTCTCTATCCAAAATAAATATTAAAAAAATAAAATGATATAAAAAAATGCATTTGATAGAATCTAAATAACTCTTCTAAACCCACCATCCACTTAAAAATGTTATATGCACAGGTTTTTCCTTTATCGGAAATGTTAACATTATCTCTTTTTCTCTTTGAAATGGAACTCCAGAATTTAAGCCTAAGGACACATAATGATGCTTGAAAATCTTTTGTTACTCACCCTCTCATACTTCTGTGTAAGAAAAGTAAGTACCCAAACCGGCTTTACAATTTTACTATGCTACATAAGCCAAGAGTTTAAAATTTTCTTCTGGAGTGAAACAACTTTAACAGTGTTTGCACTCAATTGATAAGTGTAACAATATATCATTACAAATGAAAGATTATGAAACTGTCAAACACTGTATTCGTTGGATCCCTCTGGAAGCACACACACAGTGAGTTAGAACCACCAGAGGTTTGAAGTGAGGGTGGGGTAGTGGAGAATACCTGAGAAAAATAACAGACAGAGGAGGGATTGTGTGGCAGAGCCTCAGATCACAAGGTATGTCTGGCCAAGTCTTGCCAACTCACTGGAGACTGCGGAGAAAAATCACCCATTAGAGAAACCGTGCACAGAGCCACAGTGGCCAAGCCCAGTCAGTGGCTGGAGGGTTGTCCAGGAAGAACATGGCCCTGGCTGGAGAGCTGACACATCAGGTCTCAAAGGCACTAACAGCTGAGGACTTTGGGGTAGCTGCAAGGCCTGCTGCTCAACAGAGATTCCCTTCTTGAAGAGAAATCCGGAGAGCATTTTTCCGTCACTGCAGCAGACACGGACTGTTACCGAAAGCGCACTTAATGAAGTGGCTGGACTTTCTGTATCAAAGTTCGCGTATCTGGGTGGATAAATACTGCTTTATTATGATAATGATTCAGGGCTCAACATCGGTTACATTTTGTATGCTTGTAAACCCTTAAGAAACTATGTTCATGTAAACAAACATATTTTTTAACTTTACTTTCAAATATATAGCAACTGTCTAAGAATGTTAAATCATTGAGAATCATTTCTAATTATCACTTAAAAATTCAACTAGACCCTCTAAGTTTGGTGCAGTTAAATCATAGAAAGTTCTGCTTGCAAAATTCCCCCCCCCCCCCAAATTATTAGAGTCATTCACTTTCTCAGTGCCTAGGAAATATTTTTTGAAAGTTTCACTAAGATTTATTAAATCACAATTCATTATGCATATTGCTTTTTCACCTAAAGTTCCTATGTTAAACCTGTATAATTGGAAAGGATTGTAAATTTCGAAAAGCTTTATATATGCCTTTGCTAGCACAATAACTTTTGATATTTTATTTTATTTTATTTGTTTTATTTTAACATGTATCTTAAATATATTTTCATCAGACTTTTTAGCTATAGCTTTAGCTCCTTCAGTTTACAAAACATACCTGTCAGAAAATCTAATTGGAAAAGCAAGTCCTAATTTTCTAACCATTTGTCCAACTCAGGTATATTTTTTCAGAAAATTTTTACTTTATTTTCAATTCAAATAATAGTGTTCGTGCATATCTCTATGATATCTGTCTCACTCTAAATTCTAATTTCATGATAAATAAATATAGGGCATAGACTCTGGAAATATGTTTGTTCTTTTGGTGAACTGCCTCTTTTGATTTTTTTTTTTTTTAATATATAGTACTGTCTGCTTTGGTTTCACAAGATACTTCTTTAGGAGTGATTCTTTCTTTGATAATAAAAAAGGGAAGGAAGGAAGAGGTGACTAAGTTAAATAAAAATTTCCAGTATTTCTGCTGCATCACTTTATAATATATTACCATATGTGTGATTTCGGAATATATTGCCACTAGCCAAAGTACATTGTTTTTAAACACTATAGTTTGTCCTTAACAGAATAATGGAGGAAAGATAAATACATGTATCCCAACAAGGGATCCCAACAAGGGCTTTTTGTCCCTGAGGCTTCAAATTCTGAAATCATTCTTTAGCTTGGTGTCCCACAGTTTTTGTTTATGGGGCAGTGCACCATGGTAAGATTCAGGATGCTTGTGAGATGGACCTTTCATGAAGTTTTTGAGGATGACTGTGAAGAGGGAATAGGAAAGAAGAAATTGCCTACTACCTATGCTGTAGGCATGTTTTTTAGATATATTTAAGGAAGAGTACATATGGAAGTTCTCCATTGGGATACTGATTTCCTTAGAACTGTTTATGTTACGGAAAGGCTTTGTGTACTCCGTGAGATACAGATACCCCAAAGGGAAGACACTGGTCTGGAAGAACAGGTGAATGAGTATTCTAGAACAATGATTCTCAACTCGCCATGATTTTTGCCTCTCAGGATACATTTGGCAATTCCTAGAGACATTTTGGTTGGTGAAAACATCCTTGCTGCTAAACATCCTACAATGCATGTGACGGTCCCCACAACAATTACTCAAAGTACCAATAGTGCCAAGTTAGAGAAACCTGTTCTAAGCCTCACTACTGAGCACGAGGTCCAAAGACCAGCCCCATCAACGTCACCTACAAGTGTGTTAGAAAATGCAAAATCTGTGGTCTCAGATGATTCAGATTTATGTTAAAGTTTGAGAGGACCTGAACTAGGGAAATGCCGGGGCATTGCTAGTGGCTCTGATGGTCCAGTTTGCACCCATTCCAGATGTATGGTGGGAGGCTGTTTTATATACTTCTAAAAGTTTCATTTCCCTTCCTTCAGATTTGCAGGAAATGTGACAAAAATATTTTTGGATTAGCTAAATACAAGAAAAACGTTGTCTGTATGCATCTTTAAACAACGGCAATGAATTAGATATAAACTAAAGCTTTTGTGAAAGAGACGATATTACATTTGAAATCAAGACATCCATTATAACAGATAGTAACCTTTTTGTTGTCTTTTCATTTCCAAAATTTAATTTAAACTTTGAGGCTATTCAAAAGAACAAAACACATCTGCTAACACATCTGCCTCACATACAATTTACATGTAAACATTGCTCCTATCCCCATTTTGTTTTGAGTGATTTATATTCTCACAATTCAACACAAGTCCTCAAGCTATATACTCATTTTCCTTTGCTTTTTGATTTAGAATTGTTTTCAACTAAGACACGTGAAGAGAGATAAAGCATGTAACCATTATAAAAGTAAAATATTGTACATATCACAAGATAAAATGCCAGTTAGAGCTAAATTCATAATACCAACTTATTTTCATTCTCTTTTACACTATTCCCTGGTGATAAAGGTCATTAACTATTTCAGGATGATAAAATGGCAATTGAAAAATTCCCATTTCTGTTCACTAAAAATGAGCTCTAAATTCTATCAAGGTACTTATATCCAAACTTTTTCAGAAACATCTAATATTCTCAAGGGGCCTTTATTCCTTAAGAAAATCTAGTAGAGCAGAGAATGTTGCATTTGAGTGCAAACTATAGTTTTCTTGAAAAAAGTTGAGTCTGTTCATATTACTGAAATTTTTCTTTCTTACTATAGCTACCAGCATTTAAGCTTAATTTCTTTCACAGAATTCCATGGGGACAAAGTAAGTGTTCAGTCCATTTACAGATCTTCTGATAAAAATCCTCTGCAGTGTAGAGATTTTCAAAATTCATTTAAAGTCATCTTTCTTATTTAACTCACCATATTCTTATTGGAGACCCTCATCATTTTATGCCTCGTTTGCTGTTGTAAGTTGTTAGCAGATTTCTCTAACATTGGTCCCTTCTCCTTCTGATCATTTTGTGTGCCTTTCCATGACTTTCAATATACCAGTACTCTTCTCAGAACTCTTATGTACTCTTTCTTAAGTTGACCTAAGAATGTGCCTGCTGTGTAGGGTTCTCTCTGGTCTTCAAGGCTCGCCACTGTGTAGCTACGGTCTCTTCATCTATCTTCATTCACATTGGCCGTTTCCACGCTTGTTTGGAACATGCCATCTCCTTTTCTGTCCCTTACCTTCCTTAACAATTCTGCTTCTGTAACCTTACTCATTGTTCGCTTTTTTCCAGTCTAAGATACCCTGACTTCCGCCCTCTGCTGGTCTAAATTATAGCCATCAGTGAAAGCCTGGCTCATAGCCTATTTTCTTCATGAATCCCTCCCTGTGGGATCTACGTCTGACTCATAATAATGATATCTATCTTTTTTAACTTTCTCCAGCAGTCTGGAGTATTGTCAGTCTATAATATTGTCTTTTTCACAAAGGCTTTAGTTTATATCTAATTCATTGTCGTTGTTTAAAGATGCATACAGACAACGTTTTTCTTGTATTTAGCTAATCCAAAAATATTTTTGTCACATTTCCTGCAAATCTGAAGGAAGGAAAACGAAACTTTTAGAAGTATATAAAACAGCCTCCCACCATACATCTGGAATGGGTGCAAAGTGGACCATCAGAGCCACTAGCAATGCCCCTGCATTTCCCTAGTTCAGGTCCTCTCAAACTTTAACATAAATCTGAATCGTCTGAGACCCCAGATTTTGCATAATATAATACATTATATTACCAAATGTATTGAATTCTGGGAAAAAAGTCTTTTATTATTTCTACTTGCTACTCGATATGATGCAGCTGTGGTTCAATGCATGGGCTTACAGTTATACCTAGTGTGAAATATTGTTTTAACAAATCATTCATTAGCTTAGATTAATGCCTAAGTTATTTAATGTTTATGTGCCTTGGTTTCCACGTTTCTGTGACTTTACCTGACTGGTAGGCAATTCATTGCGGTAAATTTTGTTATCTGAAAATGAGTACTTCTATGAAAATTGAATAATACTTGTCAGAGTGGTAAGCACTCAGTTCCGATTAGATATAGATCGTCATCATCATCTCGTTACATCATTATCACTGTCATCATCTCCTTGATAAAAGATAAGCTCACCCAATGCCGGGGCCAACATTTATACTTGCCCTGGAACCCTATGCACATAGTTAGTGTTAAGCATATTGCAATGTCAATAAATATTCAGTTATCAACTCATTTTGTTCATATTTGGCTCCAGCTTCTACTCTCCAGGCTGCACTTCCACCCCTGATCTCTCATTTCAGATGGTATTATTATGTACCATAAAATCCCCCAATCTTTTTTTCCCCACACCGAGCATCCTTATCAGAAAAATATTGTAAGCTGGACATTTGGTATGTATTCTCATTAGATCAGATTTTCTGCAGGCAGACATGAGTGGTGAGTCTCACTGTAACCATTATAGAATGAAGCTTGCTTACAACAGGCTTCAGAGCATGGTAAAACTTCATTCTGGGCATATTGTCATTTTGCCTTTTTCATATATCTGTTTTTCTTTGAGTTCCTCTGAAATTCTATATACTTTACATCCTCTTCGTGGAAGGTCATACGGTCACCTCTGTTAATTTACCACAATATCTCTTCCGTTCCTCCCCACTTCTAAATAACCCCAGCTACTTTGTTAAAAGCAGTTCATTTGTAAAATGGAAAAAAAATCTCCTACCAAAAATGACAGTTCTTGTAAGTCAGGGATGGGAATTAGAGAGGAGGTTGGGGGTGGAGAGCCATGTTTCCAAGAAACCCAGCCTGGAAGACAGGTCTATAATACACATAGGCATGTTTATCCTTTAGGAGAATAGATCTGCTTATGAGTCTCAGAGGGTCTTGGGTGTTAGGATGAGTTCATAGAAATACAAAGATTCATAGCTATGTTGTCTTCTGTGTCAATGAGATTCATGTGGAACAGTATACGTAATCATCGTGAACATGGTTACTGAGACTTATATGCGAACCGCAATGTTATTGTGTGCCATGGTGGATACAAAAGTGATTACAATCCAAATACTCTTGGCAAAAATTTATATAATCAAGACTATTATTAGAATCAAGTCTACAGTTTTGACCAGTACACTTAGGGAAAGTTATAAATCATATTTTGTTAATATAATGAAAGAAAAAGACATTTATAAAAAAGATTATGTGAAGTATATGAAAATATTAAGCCAAGAGAGAAGACTGAACACCATATATGATACTTCCAAGTATTCTATCAACTGTATCTGGGATAGATCTCTCCTCTGGATTAGTCTGGGTCTGGGGAACATAAATAAGACCAAGAAGAAAGGGACGTAAATTTCTATTATGAAAAAGAGTCTAATGATTAGAATGATCTATCCTATAAAAACAGTTGTTTGGCAAGGGAACGGCCTCCTGGGACTGAATAGCAATGACAAAGTAGTTCTAAATGTTGACTATTAGGAATGCTGTAGAGGGAAATCTTGAATGTGATGAAAGATTAAATTATAGTTTCTCTAAAGACACCTCTGAATTTAGGAGTTAATATTTCATTTAAGTTTGGACAAATAGAAACAAGTTGATTTTCCTTTACTGTTAGGTCCTTCTGACTTTTAAAATTAATTATTATTTATATTTTCAATAGTTAATATTTTAATTTCTCCATGCCATAAAATATAAAACATTGATTCTTCTAAAAATGTAATAAAAATTGAGTATTGTTGGTTAAGTTTATCTTAATGCATAATTTTCATTGGGTTGGCTTGAATGGTGGTTTTCAAATTTTACAACTTGACAATGATAATGACAAAAAAACCCAGAAACAATGACAAAAAAAAAAAAAAAAACAAAAAACAAAGCTTGGATTCCCAAAGTATGAGTTGTGTTTATTTGTTTTACACATGTGCATATACATACGCACACCAGAAACTATTATTTTATATTATAAAACATTCTCAAATAGAAATATTATAAGGGTAAGTTAAAGAATATCTAAAAATATTTTAAATACATTTACTTTTATTAATAGTATAACATTAATTTATTGTATTTATTTTTTAAATATTTATGTTGAGAGAGGGAGAGAGAGTGAGAGTGGGAGAGGGGCAGAGAGAAAGAGAGAGAGATGGAATCCCAAGCAGGCCTGCACTTGATCCCAAGAACCATGAGATCATGATCTGAGGTGAAATCAAGAGTTGGATGCTCAACCGACTGAGCCACCCAGGTGCCCCAAAATTATTTTATTTTTTACTGGTACCAGATATGTTGGTTGTCACTGAAATTAGATTTAATAATGATCATTGTGATGACTTCACACCACTTTTATGGACATAGAGAAGGGACACCTGGGTGGCTCAGTCGGTTAAGGTCTGATGCTTGATTTTGGCTCAGGTCATGATCTCACAGTTTGTGAGTTCAAGCCCTGCATCGGGCTCTGCACCTACAGTACAGAATCTGCTTAGGGTTTTCTATCTCTCCCTGTATCTCTGTCTGTCCCCCACTCTCTCTCCCTCTCAAAATAAATAAATAAACTTAAAAAAAAAAAAAAAGACATACAAGGGCTCCTGGCTAAGTCGTTTAAGCATCTGACTCTTGATTTCAGCTCAGGTCATGATCTCCTGGTTTATGAGATCAAGCCCCATGTTGGGCTGTGCGCTGACAGCACAGATCCTGCTTGGGGTTCTCTCTCTCTCTCTCTCTCTCTCTCTCTCTCTCTCTCTCTCTCTCAAAAAAAAAAAAATAATTGGGGCACGTCGGTGGCTCAGTCGGTTAAGCGTCCGACTTTGGCTTGGGTCACGATCTCACGATCCGTGAGTTCGAGACCCACGTCGGGCTCTGTGCTGACAGCTCAGAGCCTGGATCCTGCTTCAGATTCTGTGTCTCCCTCTCTCTCTGACCCTCCCTCGTTCATGCTCTGTCTCTCTCTGTCTCAAAAATAAATAAACCTTAAAAATATTTAAAAATAAACTTTAAAAATTAAAAAATAGACATACAGAAAAGTAATGTATTTTTTAGTTTTTTTTTTACTAAAGATTATAAATCTTTTCAAATATCCATCTTAATAACTGAAATTTTTTGGCCACCTTCTTTTTCAGATGTATACATAAATTTCACATTGTAATTATATTGATGAAAAGCTTGTTCTAGAAGGAGAAATGATGGTCCTGCTATTTTATTATTCTTTCCTTTTATATGCATGTGAAATGTTTCTGTGTGCCTATGGGAAATATGCACAATAGTTATCCACTTACGCAGTTAATTGTCTAAGAATTCCAACAGATGTATGTAGATATCTTTTACTGGCTCTTTTTCTTTTTACAATTAACCCATTTAATGCAGCCAATTTTTAAAACGTCTATGTGTTACACACAGAAAAAAAAAAAGAGTAGTATTAGTATAATAGTCAGTCACAGTTTTTTGTAGAGTTATGTTTAAGTTACTTATCCATTTTTCAGAGTTAGCATAAAGTTAGATATTATAATTTTGTACCGAAGAGGAATAATAGAATGATAAAGCTTCTTGTTAACTTGTCCCTGTTATGGAAACACACCCCGTTCCCTCTAACCCTTTGATATCACAGATGACACTGTTGACAGTTTGAAAATTGATCAGAGGCTGTGGGAGATGCCAGTGATTTGAGTGTCAATTTGTGTGTGTGTGTGTGTGTGTGTGTGTGTGTGTGTGTGTGTGAGAGAGAGAGAGAGAGAGAGAGAGAGTCAGAGAGAGACAGAGAGAAAGAGAGAGACTGCACAAATACCAAATATTGTCCCTCATCTTCTTTAAAAGCCTTGTGATGTGTACTTCATTTTTTACACTACGGCTGTACACAATTTTATATTACATTGAATACAAATGTTAAGTTTGAGTGTCTTGTATCTTGTAAATACATATTATGTACTGACTTGAAAGACAATATATATAATTTCATCTGACAAGCTTCTCTCACATTTAATCTTCTATTTGCCATGGAATTCAAAAATTCTGTCATCGTGTAAGCTACTTTATGTGATAATTGTGTGACAATGAACATAATATGTGCTTTGCTATGTATTTGTAAAAAAAAAAAAACAGATAAAACATGATAATCATACATATATTTAGTCAATTTTCTAGGTTTTTTTTCCCAACTAAGGATTTTATAGAAATTAATTACCAATATTTACCTTGACTGGTGTCTAGTTTGTTCTTTAAAATGTATAGAATATTACCATCTAATTTTAGACTTTAAAGAATCTTCTAGAGCCTACCTTGACCTACTCTCTCTCTTCAAAATTTGGAAACAAATGTGGTAACTGTAAATATCATGTATTTTTCTGAGCCTCCAAATCTCCCAAAGGCTTTTAACTCAAGAGTATACTTTTTTTATGTGTGTCTTTCTTTAAAAGCAAAATAATTTGGCTTAACCACTAAAATCTAAATTTCTTCTGTTCACATATTATCTTCTGGGTTTGACCAGGTATCAAAAGTTACCCCTATTGTCATTGTCATAGATACTTTGAGCTAAGGCTTATATATATGCCTAAGTTGATGAGTTATGAATATATTATATATATTCACTTTGTGAATATATGGTATATATGGTATATATGTGTGTGTATATATTTATATGGTAGAACTGTATAGAAAGATACATATATCTTTGATGAATATATCACATATATTCACCTTGTGTATATATGGTACATATATGTGTATATACATGTATATATGATATATATTTATATGGTAGAACTACAATATCCATCATAGAAGGTGAATTGGTTAAACACACACAGTAACTAAGAGAAAGAATAGGACTGCTCCCCTGCACACAACACGAAACACACACACACACACAACCACTAAAGAGTTGGAACAATTACTGATATAGAAAACAATGAGGTGAATATTCTATTTAGGTTATTTTTCATAGTGGAGAACAAATTTATAGCAAAAGTAAAACAGTTACTGAATGTTTATGTGGAGGTATAAAGAAAACTGAGATTAGAAACAGGAATCTGATACAATCTGATACCATTATGGAAGACTGACTGTACATTGGGGAAAGGAATGAACCAATGCTATTCTAAGATCACCATGAAAAGAACTTGTGGATCTTTAAACTTCAGGGTTCATTGAGGATTGATCAACTCCTTCTGAATGCTGCTAAGTTCTGTTTCCTAACCCTGCTTCATGGGCATATTCTTCTCTTTTAAACATTTGTTGTTGTTGTGTTGTACAATTTCTCTCTCCTCATTAGAGAGTTAGAGAAAAAAAAAAGTCATCTCCTACTAAATGAATTGCATAATCTATCCCCTAGTGGTGGGATAAACCATTAGAAGTGTCCTATTGATCTAGGTCTGCACCACGTCTAAAATCCTTGACCAGTGGAGATCAGACTGGATCTTCATCCCTGGTTGTTCCCCTTCCCCAGGCCCGTACCATGACCCCATAGCCTCATCTTCTCATTTCTTCATTGTTTATGATTCCTTATAACTGTGGCTTACCATACAGTCTCATAGCTGTGAACCCACCTATGCATGTTATCTTTTCAGTTTCAATTTCCTCTACGACTTTTTTCTTTACCTTTGTATTTTTAAGTCAAATTCCTGACAGAGGATTCAGTCAAGTTTTTCTTTTCTGAGCCAGAATATGAACTTGGTGCTTCAAGTGTCAACTGTGGTCAGAAGCTAGGAATGGGCTCACTTGGTTCCTTTGAAGAAGATACTTGGATTTGTGATTAAATGCCCCGTGACAAAAATACTGTCCCTTGTGAAATGCATGAGGCCTCTTTGGGACTGCTTTAGAGAACAAAAGAAAAAAAATCCTCATTACTTGCTTGAGGAACTTCTTTACACCTAATGTAGAAGACTTTCTTAATAACCCAGATGTCATACTACTTAGAAAGCAGGTCAAATACATACATTTTAATGGAAAAAATTGTGAGTCCTAGGTTAACTTCAGACCCTCCTTAAAGGACAACTGTTTTCTCTACTCACAGCACTATGCCACCAAATGTGTAGGTTTTCCAAATGAAGTAATTCCCCAATTCCCTAAGATGCCAAGTATGTGTCCTACAATTTAATTCATTTATGACACTACCCAGATTTAGTGGGGACCCTGCAAATTAAGGCTGAGTCCCACCAGACGGTCCCCAATGCAGACACCAATCACAAATTGTGGGTCCCTAAGCTCCTCATACTTCTAATTTGGCTACAAATCAGGAATTCCCATGACCCCTCCTCAGGTTTGATAATTTGCAGTAATGGCTAATAGAACCCAGGGAAATATTTATTACTTATTTTATTATGAAGGATATTGTAAAGGATACAAATGAACAATGAGCTACATAGAGTGAGGTCCGAAGTGTCCTGAGTGTAAGAGGTTCTGTCTGTGAGAAATGTGGAGTGTATCAGGGCCTGTGGATCTGTTCACACTGAGAGCTCTCTGAACTCCTTTCTTCAGCGTTTTTATAGACGTTCCGTTACAGAGGTGTGACTGGTTGTGTCATTGACCACTGGTGATGAACCAAATCTCCATTCCTGCTCCGCTCCCCAGATGTTGAGGGGTGGGGCTAAAAGTCCCAAACCTCTAATCACAAAGTTTAGGTATGGTTGAAAGGGGCTCGTTATGAATAACAAAAAATACTCCTCTCACTCTATCACTCGAGAAATTATAAGGGTTTTTGGCACTCTGTGCCAGGAATTGAGAACAAGTACCAAATATATTTCTTATTGTATCTCACTTTCACACTTGTGTTTTTTAATCAGGAAATTCTGCTATGAAATACGTAACTAGAGACCCTGATTTACAACACAGACATTTTTCATACCATGGTTGCCCATAGAACATTGTTCTTTTAGTGGGGTTTTGCTCAGGAAAGTCCCACAAAGGGCTCTGAGCTGGCACGGACAGTGAATAACTTCCTCGGCATCGGTTACAAGTAGATTAGATGATACAAGCTTGTTTAGGAGCAAATAAAGCACTATTTAAGTGGATTTTTGATAATGCGATTACACCTTCCTTTTTTCTTTAACTTTATTTATTTTTGAGAGAGAGAGCAGGGGAGGGGCAGAGAGAGAGGGAGGCAGAGGATCCAAAGCTGTTGGTCTCTGCACTGACAGCAGAGAGCCCCCTGTGGGGCTTGAACTCAGGAACCATGAGATAATGACCTGAACTGAAGTCACATGCTTAACCAACTGAGCCACCCAGGTGCCCCACACCTTCCTTATACTGAAGTTTTTCATTTTGATATCGTATTTTTATTTTTTGCATATTTTATTTATTTATTTATTTGTTTGTTTATTTATTTATTTATTTATTATGTGCCAGCTGGGTAGTAAACAGTAACAGGCCATTATCACTTACATTCTCCCTAACCTTCAGAACCACCTTGAAATTTTAGACCCATTCTCATTTTATAAAAAGAAAGGAATTGGGGCGCCTGCATGGCTCAGTTGGTTGAGCGTCCAACTTTGGCTCAGGTCATGATCTCACAGTTGACGGGTTCGAGCCCCACTTCGGGCTCTGTGCTGACAGCTCAGAGCCTGGGGCCTGCTGCGGATTCTGTGTCTCCCTCTCTCTCTGCCCCTCCCCCACTCATGCTCTGTCTCTCTGTCTCAAAAATAAATACAAATAAAATAAAAATAAAAAAGAAATTGCCAATCTGATAACTAACTTCCCCACACATGGGATCAAACGTATTTAGGCCTCAATCAAACTCCAAACAGGTTCTTTCACTATATTATGTTGTCCTCTCTTTATGTGTATTTAGAAGGAAAAAAACCCAAAAAACAGCAAACTTTTTTGGCCACTTGACACTAGTTGTATCAAAGAGAGAGCATCAGTAACAAACTAATCATACGATTTCTCCCCCACTTTTCAGTTTCTTTTGCCACTAAAAGAGAATATATCTTTTTACCCTCATGCCAGTATCAGGTAGTTCCAGTCTAAAAGAGTACGCTTAACATGCATTTGCTGAATAAAACATCTGATCACATGTCTTCTATACAAAAGACCTTGAAGGAAGTTATTTGGTGGAAAATGCCCTAAACGAATTCAGGAATTTCAATATGAACGAAAGATGTGAAAAAGGAAAGAAACAAAAAATATGCTCTTAAAGGCTTTTTTAAGACTGGCTAGGCTTTTCCATTTGTGTACTATATAAGATTTTACTAGAATGTTCAAAATTAAACCACATTAAAGTAATCAAAGCAGTCTTAGAAATGATTCCGTAATAATGATTGGGACTTGAAGATACAGCTGTTTTTGGTTAAGTAGTGGCTCTTAAAAATTATTTGAAGTAAAATGAAAAGTAAGAAAAAAAATTGCCTTTTTAATTGTCCATATTTTAGAACATTAATACAGAGTGTGATCAAGTGGGAAGTGTGCCACTCTGATGAATTACTGTCGTTTTTAAATTCAGTGTCCTTTTGGAACATATGTATTGAAGGGCCTGACAATGTGGCCAGGCTGTTTCTAGCAATCAAATATTGCCAGACTTTGCCCTGTGTATGCCAGTCAGATTTCTCTCTCATTTTGCTTCCAGTGACTCAGGCAACCAAATTATGTAATAGTGATCTTCTCTCCTACACCATCCCCACTGAGACCCCCTCATTCATTCAGAAGATTTTGTTTACCAATTTCCTGTTCTCATATGAAGGAAGTTTATACACATTACACAAAGAATGGACTGGTTTTGAAGTCAAGCCCTGGGCTGAATTGGCCCATGACTCTTCTTCCTGAAAAATCTACCTATGTCCTAAGATTTGCCAGGTCGAAGATGTTAGCTGGTATAATGGAAATGCAATACAGTGAACCAAAAATGTTAACTTCACTTTAGAAATGCAGTTAATACTAGATTATTTAATGCATTTCATTATAGGTATAGCATGATTCAGAAAACATTTTTAAAATAGTAGAAACTCAGTGTAATTGTATACATGATGATGGTGATTGTTAATTGTTAAAAATAGCAGTTTAAGATTACAGTCGGCAGGTATTCTTAGGGACAAGAAGTAATGACAAAACAGAATATCACACCTATCCTATCTCATCTTTTTTGGACTAACTGCAGAAAGAATTACACATTTTTAACCTTTTTTTTGTGTTTGCATTATCTTACTCCCTTTACCTCAAGCCTTTTGTGTCCTCACGTTATATATTATTTGGATTATTCGTTATCCAAGATCCTTCTCAAAACAGTTCTGTTCTAACCTCCTTCCTGGATGACCCCTCAAGTATTCCTAACTTCTTGGTAGAAATGTTCTGTCCTTCATTTTCCCTTGTTCATATTAACCCTGATCTCTGTCCCTTTTCCCTTCTCCCCTTTCTGCAACATGAGGCTCTTGACTGACAGACTTTCACCTTCTAGTTGTGACATGTCTTTTGTCTGGGAAGGTCAAATTATTTCACTAGGCTGGTCAAACGTGTTGCGTGAAACTGTCAGCGATAGTTTCCTTCCTTTCCCTGGTACTGAGACTTTGTGGAAAGCTTGCTGAAAACAGAAATTCTATTTTGTTGTGTTCCTATCTGCAATTTGCTATATGATCTTCAAAAGTCCCAAAAAAAGCCAATAACAATTTGTATGTATTTACTCTCAAAGATGGGAATTCTTGTTCAGATCAACATCAAAGTACTTAAAGAAAATTGACATAATCTCAGTTTAGTTCCCTATGTATAATTCCTTCCCTGATATTCTATCACCATGCTCCAGCATGCTAAAAATATATAACAAGTTGGGATGCCTACCACTTCTGCAGAATTGCAGGCTGGACAGCATTCTAATATTTTAGTGCTTCAGTTTATGCTATGGAATTTGCGTAATTCTTAAATAACGTAGAGTGTATGGCCTTTTCTTTCCTCCTCCTCCCCTCCTCCTTTTCCTTCTCCTTCTTCCCCCTCCCCTGCTCTTTCTTTCTACCCTATCCCCCCTGTCTTTATGGATTATGGGCATCATTCTGTTGATACTTTTGTGCAATGACATTCTAATCGAAGAAACATTCCTTATATTTAAAAAAATATCCCACAAGAAATGCATATTTTTGGCTAACAGACTGTTAAATGCCCTGACGAAAAGTGGAAATTTGTCACTTCTTGAAATAATTCTGAATATCTAGCCATTACAAAGCACACAGAGACTTCGAGAGTTGACAAAATTTGTCATTTCATTTCTTAAATTTTTATCAGGTAGAGTAGAATTTTCTCTCTCCCCCCAAAACAATACCCTCCATATATATTGACTCACCTCTCTCATATTTTTGGTGGTTTTCTTTTGTCTTTATAGTGGTGTGAAACCAAGAAAGAGGTATGGATCATAGGTAGAGGAGACAAAGAGTGATATAGAATTATGCTAAGTGAAAGGATTTTTGTGTTTTGGATTTTAGAGAAAAAGACATTATATTCTTAGGAGAATAGGTTAATATGTAAAATATTAATAACACTTTTAATAGCAACGAGTAACTAGAGGCTTCTTTTTACATTTTGGTTTTAAAACCATTTTATGTGTAATTTCACACCTACAATAAAAAATCATCAGTTTTCTACGATCACTAACACCATAAAACAGGAATGTTAATTACATTTGTACTTTCAATTCTACAAAACAGTAATTCCTTCCACCCCGAAGATATGCTAAAACCACAAAAATCTGAATGCCACAGAACACCTGCAAACCAGACAAAAAAAGGAAACAAAGTGTTCCAAAGGTCAGAATTTTCTTTGCTCGGCTTTTTTTTTTTCATGCATGTGTACACCCATATACACACATGTAGAAACCGGAGAGAAGAGAGGATTTTCTTTTCCTTTTAAGAACCATCTCCTTGGATACATTTTGTGTGCATCATTTTCACTCCCAAGACCTCGGTGAAAGAGAGCTTCAAGTTGGATAATTGAACAAACCAGTAACAGAAGAAGGTGAGGGATCCTGGCTATAAATCACAAAGAACCAGGAGCCAATTAAATCAAAGTGATCAACAAGACCTCAGAAGAAGGTAATGATGATAAAATGTATTTGTAAAATTCTAAACCATTTTCAAGTAACTTTCCCCGTGTAGGATGTATTATTCCTCTGTAAATGGAGATAATCAAACCATAATAAATATACAGGAAAAGCACCTAATCCAGTGTTTGGTACACAGCATATGCTCAATTATTGGTCACTACAATGAAAACAGTAACCACACTTAGTAATAGTGATAATATACCACAAATCTATTCAGATTTCTGTCTCGTTCTTCCAGAGAGACCTTTGAAACACATATGTTTTCGTTTCATATTTAAGACAGTAAAAGTGACTTGGACAAAAGTCATGAATTTATGAATTATACTTGTAAATTGTACTTATGTATTGTTGGTAATAAAATATAGGGCTCCTGACCCCCTATCCCAGTCTTTTTTTTACCCTTCCCCCTTCTCTGCTGGGTCTGAGAAATTATTGCTTATATGGCCATGAGCCCAAATTTGAGTCCCTTAGATCATTGCTATTTAGAGTGTCTCCTCATTCCAGCAGCCTCACTGGGAACATGTCAAGAAAACATAATCTCAGGCCCACCCCAGATCTGCGTCAGTGTCTGCATTTGGTAATCCGTATGCACATGATAGTTTAAGAAGCTGCACCTTAAAACACTAGTGCTCAAACCAGACTCTACCCGGGGAACTTTCAAAAAAAAAAAAAAAAATTCTGATGGCCAGGATCTGCTCTGGACTGACTAGATCAAGATTTATGGAGGCAGGCCAAAGTATTGTTTTTTTTTTTTTTAATTTATTTTTTTATTTTTTAATGTTTTTATTTTACTTTTGAGCAAGAGAGAGCATGAGAGGGGAAGGGGCAGAGAGAGAGGGAGACACAGAATCCGAAGGAGGCTCCAGGCTCTGAGCTGTCAGCACAGAGCCCAATGAGGGGCTGGAACTCACAAACCATGAGATCAGGACCTGAGCTGAAGTCGGACACTTAACCGACTGAGCCACCCAGGTGTCTCAAGTTTCTTTCTCTTTTTCTTTCTCTTTCTCTTTCTCTTTCTCTTTCTCTTTCTCTTTCTCTTTCTCTTTCTCTTTCTCTTTCTCTTTCTCTTTCTCTTTCTCTTTCTCTTTCTCTTTCTCTTTCTCTTTCTCTTTCCCTTTCTCTTTCTCCTTTTCCTTTTCCTTTTCTTTTCCTTTTCTTTTTCTTTTCTTTTTTTAAGCTCTCCCGTTCCCCAGTGATTCTTTTGTGCAACCTGTGGTCTTTGCAAGTGGGTGGCTTAAAAGAAAGTGTAAATGTGGAAAGGATGCAGAGCACTTACAAAACAGTTGCCAGATTAGTCACCTTCAGTAGTTCAAAGGGAACAGGAAAGAATCAAACAGAACAGGTAATTTCTGCGCACGAAGAACAAAGTATAATCACAAGGCTTTTCATCACCAAGGCAGCTTCTTCATAGCTGAGTCTTCCTTGTTCCTCATTTTCTGGCATTCTCTTTAGGTGTAGTGTGCTCTTCAGGTGTACATGTTCCTCAAAGCTATCCCTCTGCCCCTTTTGCCAAGGTTTTCAGCCACCTTTTTCAGATAAGATGACCCTTTCTCTCTTTCCTGAATCCCCCAGATTCCAATCTCTCCCAGCTAATTTCTCCTGCTCTGTCTCAGCATGAGAGGCCATCTCCGACCCACTGCACCTGTTGAAATAGGTTCCCTGGCCTCTTAAAAGGCTTTACTTTCCTTCAGAGTGTCTGCCAATATTTTAATGATGAATTTATTCATGCAACTATTTACTTCTCATTAAACAAAAATTCCCACCAGGGCACAGGCAATGCTGTGTTCAGAGTATAATTACCACCAAGAGTTTGACTGTCTTACTGAAATACCAACATGATTGAGCTAAGGTACAGGTACAAGAACATTCACTGACACATTGTTGTAATTGAAGACATATAAAATACCCAAATTCTTGTATCAATAAAGGAATACTTATGCTAAATCTAAGGGGACCTAACCCAATCATTGAAATGGAGGAAGTAGATATATACATATGGATGTGAAAGATACCTATGCTTATAATATTTTTTAAAAGCAAGTTGAAGAGAAATTGATAAAGTGTGATCTACTTTATGTTTACAATGTGTTATGTTTTTCATAAATGCATATGTGCATGTGCATGCACAGATACACACATGTATGTTTTCCCTCAGGCACAATGGTTAACTTTCTGTCCCTGTATCTGCCAATGCTCTTTGTACCTTGGGGGCCATTGTAGTTGTTAGCTAAAGCATACTTTTTTTTCCCCCTTTACTTAACTGGTTGACTCCTGCTTATTTTCCAGATCTCAGCTCATTGCTAAAGTCTGAGTCTTGCTTGACGCTCCTAATTAACCTATACTCTCCTCATAATATATCCTTATATCATGAATGCCTCTCCTCTGTCACACTTATCCTGTCACTTTACCACCATCCCTATAACTCTTGGGTGGTATGTTTATCTGCCCCACTGAATAGAATTTCTGGGAGGCTGCTGTGTGTGGTCACTGCACATCCTGCATCTTCAGAGCATCTTCTAGCATTTCAAAGAATCAATTATTATTATTTAAATGAAGTTTATGAATTAATGAGTTCTCATTTTCCACCTTGTATATTGCGAAACCCAGTCTCTGAGTAGTTAGGCAACCTGCTCAGAGTAATTAGCTCATAAGTAGCAAGCCAGAATTCAAGCACACTTGACCTCATTCTACAATGTATGCTCTCAACAAGTAATAAATTACCAAGTTAAAGTTTCAAATTCTGATTTTACTAAAATGAAAATACTGAACCCAGGAAACATGTAAGCACACACTGTCTCTTTCTCAGGGACATCTCAATGAAACTATTACTATTATCTCTACAAGAGGAGGAAGGGGAGAGACCATGACAGTCTTAGCTACTGACGATCAAATAACCACCATTGGAAATTCTTTCATTGATAAGGCAGATCATTTGACACTGGTTTATAAGACTTTGTGACTTGCCATAGCCAACAGTTCTCATAAAATTCTGTCCATGACCAATGTGTTATTCCTGTGACAGACTATGTGTTCTCATCTATATCAGGAGTTCAAGCATGTTCATTTCCACTGACAGGCAGTAATGACTTCAATTTTTAAAAAAGGTGGAGACTCAGTTAAAAATGGGAAGACATTCTGCTTTAGAATGGAAGCAAATTCATTTATGAATCTGTTAATGTTTAGGTCCATTTTAGCACGAACTTTAGATTTGACCTATACGAAGGTAATGTCTCTAGGTAGATAATAGTATGGAGAGGTAGAGGCAGTCATTCAGGACAAAAACATTATACTGTTTTCTAAGATTCACAGAAATACCACATTAAAAAATAAATTTATAGCAATACCCTTAATATTTTCTCAAATGCACTCACCCCCTGCCCCCCCAAAAAAATTGGTTTAGGAAAAAGCCCACTAAGATTTGAATATAATATGACTTGAGCAAGACTTCAAAGAATGTTACTTTCAATGTTTATTTTATATTCATATATATGTGAAATTATATTAACATATGAATAATATGAGTATCATATGAATTATAAAAACATATGCATTATAGTTATATATGAAATTGCTTATAAGGGCTACTGTGTTTTCTTTTGAATATTCTCAATTGTGGTAAAATTGGTTCCAGAAAATCAATTCCATCCTTAAAGTTTACTCTCTGTCAATATGTCTAGCTGTCTACACACACACACACACACACACACACACACACACGCGCGCGCACACACACACATACATATGTATATAAACAATCACATATCCTATGTATATAGGTGTGTGTGTGTGTGTGTGTATTTGTTTATGTATATATAAAGATGCAGATATAGATACATAGATTTCTTTGAGGGGTCGTTGTTATCTAGCTGAAAAGAATAGGGTTTTCAAACAGAGGACTCAGCTCTCCCTGTAGCTCTGGCCCAAAGCTGGGAGGGCACCGTGTTTATAAAGCACTTCCTACTTTCTGCTTTCCCTGCTTTCTTTATCTGGTAATTAATGGCATGGAAGTAAGAGACTCTTCACTTCCGATAGCCCTTAGGTTTTCTTTCTTTTCCCCCTCTCACCATAGACTATACTTAAAGAATTTTTTTTTCTGAATATTGAATTGATCTACATCTTATGAGGAGATAGTTTTCGTTATAATTAGCTAAGATGGTTATTCTGTGTTTAAGAAATGAAAGATTGGAAAGATACCCAGCTGTCTTTTTTTATTTCAGATGTCTCTTACAGCATGACATTATGATGAGTTAAAGTGTAAATGAATCAAAGGTAGACTTTGTGATCCTTAAAAATTCACATGGGGTTTCATACTAGGAAAGATCTGTTTTAGTGTGCTATTCTTAAAACATTTGGGAAAATAATATGACATCTGTCAAATATCAAATGGAGCAGTATGTCTTCAGGGGTGTGTATGTAAAGATAGGATTGCATTTACATGTATGTATTTTATAATAAAATCATTAAATAGACGTTTTACCAAAAGTACTGGAAATTCAATGTCCCAGGTATATTTAATCCTTCAAAGTAGTCACCATGGGAGGCTCTAAACTTATTCTAATCAGGTTGTCATTGCAAAAAAAACAAAACAAAACAAAACAAAACAAAACAAAAAACAGTTCAGGAATGTCTTTTTAGAATTGCTTGCAGTGTTTTCTTTTGAATATTCTCAGTGGTGGTAAAACTTTGTTACAGAAAATCAATTCCATCCCTAAAGGTTAGTCCAAATACGATTTGAATTGGTGTGAAATTTGGCATAATGCCTGTCTGCTTAGTCCTCACTGAAGAACTTATTCCTGGCAGCAGCAGCAGCAGCAGCAGCAGCCGCAGCAGCAGCAGCAGAAGTATCTTATTATAAAGCTTTTTCACTTATAAGATAGCCCCATGGCATGGATCCCAAATGTCATGTTCTGATAAGCCCCATTTGTCACATTGGTAAAAAATTAAATGCGCTTTATGCTTTAAATTCGAAAGGGGGATTCAGTGGAATGTGAGAAATATTTCTTTTCAATTTGGAAGGCAAACTCATCAATCACCCATTAGGTAAATGGTGCATTTACTTTAGGCCTGTCAATAAAAAGATCAATTAACATTACCAGGTCCTGTCTTGTAAGAACACAACTCAGTACTACTTTTCCTTGACCCTAATAAGAATTCAGAATTTTCTCTCTACTTGTTGAACCAAAATGCTAATTGATACCAAAAGAAAAATACTAATTGATAATTTTAAAATAATATAAACAATATATATGTTTATTAGCCTCCATCTCAGTTTTTTGGAACAGAGCTCCTAAAACCATTGTAGTTCCCTAAGTGATAAAAGCATGAAACATGTTTTGTTCTAATATTTGGTCTCTGACCCCAGTTCGTGACAGAGCTTTTAAGTCCCTTGGAATTTCCTGGGTAATAGGAATATCTTTTGTTCTAATGAGTCAACTTTTGGTGGGCTTCTGGATGGCTGCAGGATGAGGATTGGCCACTGGAAGGACCAAGCCCTGATTAGAAGCTTGGAACTTCCAGCCCCATCTCCCAGAGTTTAATAAGAGGAAAGGGGCTGGAAGTCGAATTAATAATCAATCATGACTACATGATGATGGCTCCATAAAAAATCCCCAAAATACAGAGTTTGAAGAGCTTTTAGATTGATAAATACATCCATGTGCTGGAACGGTGGTGCACCCAACGTCTCAGGGACAGACATTCCTGTGCCTGATATTCTTTGGGACTTCATCCTACATATCTTTTCATCTGAGTGTTCATCTCTATCCTTTATCATCAAGTCAACTGGCAAGACGTAAGTACACATTCCTTGGAGTCAGTGAGATGTTATGGCACATTATTTAACCCAAGGAGGCAGTTGTGGCAACCCCAATTTATAGTCAGTTGTTGGGAAGTAGTGGCATGATCTGGTATTTGCAGTTGTCATCTGAAAGAACAGTCTCCTGGGACTGAACCTTTAACTTGTGGGAGCTGATGCTAACTCCAGGTAGATAGCGTCAGAACTCCATGGAAGCCAGCGGTGTTGGATAACTGGCCCAGGTCAGGAGTGTTGTGAGTGCAGTACTAGTGTGAGAGTAAAGGGAAACATGACACTTTTTCCTAGACAATAATTTTGAATGAGCCCTATCGGATTTAAAAATATTCTCCCTATTTTTGAGTGTAAGATACTTCTCTCAGGTTTCTTTTTTTCAGGTTTATTTATTTGTTTTGAAGGAGAGAGGGAGAGAGAGCGAGCAGGGGAGGGGCAGAGAGAGTGGGAGAGAGAGAATCCCAAGCAGGATCCACGCTGTCAGCACAGAACCTGATGGCGGGGCTCAAACTCATGAACCATGACTGAGCCGAAACCGAGAGTTGGACGCTTAAATGACTGAGCCACCCGGGCACCCCTCTCTCAAGTTTCTAAAAAATGGAATCCATCAATTTTTACTTCAGTTCAGATTTCCATGGGATTCTATGATCCTATGAAAAGCAACAGCATTATTTTAGTCAACTGAGGAGAAAAATCAATCGTCACTCTGTCTCTTTTGTCCTGATATCTATCTAGTTAGTCCTTACATGTGTTTGACTTGTCCTGATCGCAGTTTGCAAATCCACCCCTGTCCCCCCATTGGGGATCCCCTTGTCGTTACCTTTGGCCCAGATTATTATAATTGCCATGCTAATTCCATGCATTTGTGTTCTTTATTCTAAAACAGTGTTTAGGCAGCTTTATTTATTTTGACAAAGTGATCTGATCACTTAACTTCCCGTTCAAAAAATAGACACACAGAACAAAACGCAAACTCTGAAGATGCTCCATTGCCTCCTTAAGTATACATTCACCCTGATGTTCAAGGTCATCCATGTCTTCATCAATGCTTCCAGTTTATCAAAATTTGCCTTCAAATATTCTACACTCCATGTTACACTGTCTTCTGATATTACTGTTCCTGTAATTTTTTGTCATATTTTTCCCTCAGCCTGAAAGTAAGATGGCCATTGTATTTCATGTTTGTTTTTCAGTTTTTTAAAACCTACTTGTGACGCAGTGTCTTTTAGTAAAACTGTTCTGCCCTGATTTTGTGGAAGTTGTATCTTCCTCATCTGATTCTTACAGCAAATGGATTTTCCTCCATGTTTTACTTACTAGATTTCTTTTATTCCCATGTTTTAAATTCTCATCTTTTATCTCCCATCGATGGAGAGCTCATTGAAGGTAGGTGCAGGTCATTATTCATTGTTAGTGATATTTGCTGTGTCTTACACAGCATAGATGCTCAATAAATAACTGTTTTATTGATTGTAACTACATAGATATGACACACACAATGTTTATATTCTTAAAAAGTTTTCTTAAGCAGATGGTAGTTGCTGTAGGAATTTGGAAATAGTGGGAAAAGAACATTTTGATGCTCAGTGCTATTATGCCTGTATCCCTTCCACCCAGAGGGAGTGCAAAGAAAGGAGTTCCAAACCAGAAGCTTTTATTCAAATCCTCAAACTGCACACAGTATCCACAACCCAGACAAAATTTAGTATCTATAGACATTGGTTTTCTCCACTGAAAATGGAGATTATACTGTCTACTATATATATACACACACACACACACACACACACATATATATATATATATATATATATATATATATATATATATACACACACACACACAATTTACTATCTCTTTCATGGAGATTTGTGGGGAATAAAAGGGGGACAGGATAATATCCAACAGGAGTTTGTAAACTTTAAAATATTGTCAAAAGGGAAATCTTTAAAGAAATGGCAGTTCATATATATCCATCTCCTGAGATTTATAGTTTCGTAAATGTCTGTCTCCTATTAACAAACTTGTCTGGTATGATACTCCACAAAGGAGCCAGGATCTCTTTCTTTCCCGTTCTTCTTTCTCCATTTAGAAATTTATGCATCATTTGTAGTGTTTTATGTATCATGAAACTTGAAAAGCTATTAATTATCATTTTCACAATGAGACTTAGTGGGAAATTCATTTTATTTAGGGCTAGTGTACTGACTTAATATCCATTATTTTTTCCTAATCAGTGTGAGTTGGAAACGCCATGTTTCTTCTCCAGATGCCACTGGATGTCAATCACCACAAGAATGAATTTTATTTGAAGTTACAATTTAAACCAGATTATAATTTGATTTCATATTTTTCCTTGACTTAGCTGTCAAAAAAATGAAGCCAATAGATGGGCATACAGAAAAAGATGATTATATTTCAAATCAGAGAGTTCATAAAAATAAAGCAAAATACATACCCTTCTTAGAGTTAGGTGATGCCATCTCTTATTAGACATTTAGGAGACGCACACCCTCAAAAAGGCAAATACCAATACCTTAAATCAAATCTTATCTGAGGGAAAGGCAGAGGAGAGCTTTGAAAGGAAGTCACTCTTTGTGGGAAGGTGTAGTGGTGGAAACCTTGTCCAATTTCCTTTCTGGAAGTTTTAGCTTCCAGTGGCAGGAAGCTCTTAATTTTTTTCTTCATTACTTCTATCAAGCAGCCATGCTCCATTTCTCTCCCTTCCCTTTCATCTTTTAGTTTTGGAATCAGGCCAGAATTTTTCAAATTTTTGAAGGTAAAAAATAGCACGTGAATTTTTTGATGAAAAAAATACTCTAATGAAAAGCATACAAAGACTATTTTGCTCAATCTTCACTGAATTTTCACTGATATTCTTACATATTCCTAGCTCTGCCCTCCTGCTTTCACATTTAAATACCATTCCCCCTTCCCCTAATGTATGATAAACATCTGGACACCAGAGGACCAAGAGCAGGCAACTAAAAGGAGAATGGTATAGAGCATATAATGCATTATTTGAATGCAGGTAACACTCTTGAGGTTTGGTTGGTTGTTAAGTTGGGTACTGTTTTGGGTGACACGTAGTAAGGAGCAAGGGGTAAGAGAAAAAGGGATCAGTCCCATCCACTAACTGGTCTTCAATTTCAAAAGCCCAGTCCTTTGGGATGGGAATTAGGGTGTGATCCTGGAATTGGTAGTGCATTATTATCTGTGTAAGAAATCTAGAAGATGGAAAACTGGGATAACATGAGCCAATTTAGGTAAAGTGGCTGGGTGGGGAAGTTGTTTGGGGGAATGAAGCACTCAAGAATGGAGGGATCCTGAACACCAAAGTCTTGCATTAATATCACCAACTCTAGAGTCTACCAGTAGCTGATGCTGACTGATGTCCAGAAACGGTGGTAAAGTTCAAGTACCAAATTCAACCAAAAATGTGTGTAAAAGAAGGAACATTTTAAATTCTTTTAATGCTTTTATTTATTTTTGAGACAGAGAGAGACGGAGCACGAGCAGGGGAGGGGCAGAGAGAGAGGGAGACACAGAGTCTGAAGCAGGCTTCAGGCTCTGAGCTGTCAGCACAGAGCCAGACGCGGGGCTCGAACTCATGGACTGTGAAATCATGACCTGAGCTAAAGTCGGACACTTCACTGACTGAGCCACCCAGGCACCCCTAGAAGGAACATTTTAAAGAAAACTCATGCCTGAATTTGCAACGAAAGTGCAGAAGAATTATCAAACCAATTTTCAGGGAATTAGGGTTTGTGTATATTCAATTATCTAGCCAGTATTCTGTGTGTGCATACTGACAAAACAATTACTCTTGTTTACTCTATTGTCTGAATAGACAGAGTTTCATGGGGAGGTACCTTGGTAATCATGATAAAAGTGGCATAAACTAAAAATTAAAATTCTGATTCCCTGTGTTTTAGCTTCATCTATCTGAAAGCAAGATTTATGATAATAGTTTTGATTAACATTGAAATGACTCTTACTTATTTGTTTTGATAATTATTTCAACACAGGGGACTTCTCACTTAGATTGTTTCAGTCAACAAGCATGGCCTATATCAAGAATTTTGTTAGTTTCACCCAAAGTCAGTTTTATCTCAATTCCTTTCTTACAATACACTCACACACACATGCATGTGCACGCACACACACACACACACACTTCTTAGTGTACAGGTGAATGTATGCAATTTTATAGGGTTTTTATTTGTATATAAAGTAGGAAACAAAACCTGAAGAACAAAAATTAAAAATGAATGTGATATTATTAATTTCACATTATCATTAGAAATGGACATTAAAGCCAGAAAAAAAAGCTGATGAAACACAAAGAAAGCAATTGGGAAAAAGGTAGGAAACAGTTTTATGTTGCTTTTTTATTTTAGATGTGTTTTCAAAATCATTTGTGAAGGATGGATTTACTTCTATGACTATCTTTGCCATGCCATATCAATAATTCTCTAGTGACCAAAGTGAAAAAAATAATTAAAATGGGTTATTTGGATGAATTGATGTAGTTTATTAAAATAGGTCAGTTTCCATCAAATTTCTTAATCTGGGAGCCCCTAAATAAGTATTTTATGGAGAGTTAGTTTTCATCTTCAAATCAGAAGGTTATCATATGTGATTTGTGGTAAAAAGCTAGATTTTTCTTTGGTCTCTCAGGTTGTTCTGTGTAACCTGGTTAAATTAGATCATTAGTCACAAATATCTTAGGTAACATCACTGCTTATGTAAACAGTGAACTACAAGCCAACTTGATAGGCAAGAAGTATTTTTTCCACAATACTTAATTAACATTCAAAACTTGAGCCTGGATGAAAATGTAGACTTTTAAAAATTTTTTTTCAAAGAAACAGTTTATTTGACCAGGAGTTCTTTGGATAATAGGATTATTATTATTATTATTATTATTATTACTATTATTATTATTATTGTTTTGTTTCTTCCTTGTAATATTCATTTACTGTTAAAATGTAAAGCATGAACATTTTAATAACATTTTAGTATGACTTGTTAGTCATGTTTTATATTTTATGTTAACCAGAACTGAAGCTTACACTGATGATTTCACACTGTAAGCTTCAAATCCTAGAGGGCTGTATTTAATATATTCATGTGGCTTAACTGCTTACCAAGATCCAATAAAAATGGAGAAGAAATGAATGAAGTCAATAGAGAAAATGATTTCTACTTGCCTTCCATATGAAGAACAAAATTTTCGAAAGGTATTATGGAGCTACATAGTATTTATTGATATAATGACAATCAGGGTATAATTAGCCTATGGTTCTAACACATCAGGGCAAGGCCACATAAACAATCTTATATTAAGACCATCTTAATTTAATTTGGATTATTTAAATTACTGTAAAATAAGAAGTATTTTGGTCTTCCATTTATCTTTCTACCTTCTTCATATAATTACTCAGAGACAATAGAGGTCACATGCATAATTGGTTTCTAACTGTTCTGTTAGACACTATCTTTTCAACATTGTCTATACTTACTAATGTTTGAACTGCATAAACTTCTCGCACAGTTTTAATCTCATAGCCACATAGTCTATATAGGATGGCCTTTTGAATCTCCAGTGGTTTAGAATTGCATAAAGTTCAGTTCAAATAGAAAACAAAAATAACCAGAAATTTGAAGTTTTAGAAATATATTTGGATTTTATCTAAAATGAATTTGTGGAGCATCATCAGAAGAAAATGTGTATTTTGGATATACAGTTTCTTACTTTCTGCCCTGAACTTACATATGTGTTTCTTGGTTCTGCCTCATGGTCATGTAACAGCCACACTAAATAATATTCTCTGCCCCCAAACAGAAAATATTTAAAATTTCCCTCTCTTTCTAGTTATAAAAGACTATTATTTGTGATAGGAACATGAAGTACTTCTGTGCCCAGACGAAAATCTTACCAACGTTATGAGATCACCAGGAGAAAAACTAGATTGGTATATATGAATATATCAACTTTCAGTCATATGCATATAGACTTAATAGCTTTAGTTTGGGGAATAAGATGGCTTTATCACAAAAAGGATAAATTAATTTATTCAAGGGATAAAATATAAACAAAGAAAACATATCAAAGGAAAAATAGTAAAAGTTACATGAGGAATACCATACCAACATGGTCTTAGGAAACTAATATTTACAAAATTGTTTCTTGTACTTGAATTACATAAATTTGTATATATGTGACCACATATATATGTACATAATGGGACTGGGAAATCAAATGTGTTTTCATATTCTATCGTAGCTTTTCACAGGTAAAATATGCTCTTGTTAGTTTCTAGGCATAAGACAAAAGCAAATTAATAACTATATTTCATGATTGCTTTTGGCTTTGAAAGCTGGGAACAGGAGGATAGAGGTAATATTTTTTCTTGCATTTACTCTACACAATAAATCATTTCTTTGTGGGTTTTTGTTGTTGTTTTGCTCCCTGTCTTTTTATGATGGATCACTGTGAGTGGGTTAGGGCAATTGGGATAGGTTCTTCCCCATGGATTTCATTGCTCTACTTACCTAAAAGACACCCAGGAGCAGGGGTGCCTGGGTGGCTCAGTTGGTTGGGCGTCCGACTTCAGCTCAGGTCACGATCTCGCGGTCCGTGAGTTCAAGCCCCGCGTCGGGCTCTGGGCTGATGGCTCAGAGCCTGGAGCCTGTTTCCGATTCTGTGTCTCCCTCTCTGTCTGCCCCTCCCCCGTTCATGCTCTGTCTCTCTCTGTCCTCAAAATAAATAAACGTTAAAAAAAAAAATTAAAAAAAAAAAAAACGACACCCAGGAGCAGAATGTCTTCAGTTATTAATGTGGGTGATGAGAGGCAGAGCTTTGCAATTCTGAGAGAGGCTTTGGAAAATAAGTAGAACTGGGGATCTTGGGTGGCTCGGTTGAGTGACCAGCTTTGGTTCAGGTCATGATCTCACAATTTGGAAGTTTGAGCCCCTCGCTGGGCTCTTTACCCATCAGTGCAGAGCCCACTTAGGATTCTCTGTCTCCGTCTCTCTGCCCCTCCCCTGCTTTTGTGCTCTCTCTCTCTCTCAAAAATAAATAAACATTAAAAAAAAGACAATGAGCAGAACTAACATATTACTAACTAATCTTCAAGATAGGACTTCTCTCTATCTAACTTCCCGTCCTGGATACATACTGAAATAAAAAACAAAAAACAAAACAAAACAAACAAAAAAAAAACTCAATCATCTATCAGGATAATTATAATATTAAAAACCTAAGTCAGAAGTTGGCATTTTGTAGGTACATTTAAGAAATGTATATCATGGGAACCAAGGCTTTGAAATTTATTCCTCCACTAACTTAAAGTAATGAACAAGAAAATAATTTGAGATATGCCATTTCTTGGGCAAAGGCGCCTCATATGGAAAGGACAAAAACAGTAGAATCTTCATATATGACTATTCAGCCTTTGTGAATGCAGACAAGTGATAAAATATCTATTCCAAAAAATTCAAAATAACTAAAGCATCATTTTAAAATACAGATTAATTAAATAAGACTAATGTTAAAAAATAAAAAGCTAATATCATTTCTGCAAAAAAACAGAAAAGAGAGCCTTATGGTTTTCTGGTTTGAAATGTTATAGGCATGAAACATTAAGTTAAATATTTCAACATTGTTAAAAATAACTACTTAAAAATGATAGAATAGCATGTCTACTGTTATGTCAACCCTGTGTATATGTTGCTGATACTTACATGTATCTTAAAAGGTCATTTTGTGCCATTTAATGTGACACTAGTCTATACCTTTGATTATAAAAAAGTATTTCATCTGTCAGTGCTACATCTGGTTTTTCCCTCCTGGGAACTCTCAGTTTCATAGTTAAAAAATGAACCAGACCAAATTTGTCTGCTTAGTTCCTCTGTCTTAGTGGTTCTCAAAGTTTGTCACTGGACAGGTAACAATAGCATCACCTAGGAACTCATTAGAAATGCACATTTTCAGCTCTACCTGAGACCTGGTGAATCAGAATCCCTGGGGCAGAATCCCTGAACAAGCCTTCCAGACAGTTCTGACACCTGCTGAGGTGTGAGAACCTCTGTTGCAGGTCAGCACATTCCCAGGTCCCTAACTATCAAAACTCAAATGGTTCCTTCAAGTTCAAGGGCTTGAACTGCCAGTGCCTCTCCATGAATACTCTAAACTACTAGGCACCCTTTCCTTTCCTCAATATTCTGTTCAAATTTTACTGTTCTCAGTCTTAATGCTTCAGGGCTAATTCTCGAAAGATGAAGCCATACTACTACATTTATGTTTATTTATATTTGTAGGTTGCCCTTGTGAAAACAATTGACATTTAAATCTGAGCCCCATGAAGATATATAGGAATTATATATAGGAATTCAGCCCAAAGGACTTTTCTCTTGAATGGTTCACTTTTTAACATCATGACATTTTTCAGATTGTTCTCTAATTATATTTTGGGCCAAATGTATGCAACCTACTCATTTGCGCATAGTACCTATGTGAATATTCACATAGGGTACTATGCACAAATGACACTTATGACACTTAACATAAGAGAATTTCTCGAATAACTCAGTAATATGTCAAAGAATATAGGGTAAAGGTGGTGTATGTTCTTAGAAAATATTAAACTTAAAAATTTCAGAGGGGATAGAGGAGGCAGTGCGTTTATGACAAAGTAGATACAAATATATCCTGGAAGAGAAGGCAATGTTTTCATGAATTTTTAAGGTAAATTAAGTCTTTATAGAAATAAGAGGAGGGGGCTGTGGCTTTAGAACCTTCTCCCCAGCTAGATATAATTGAATGAAAAAGTTTTAGAAGCCCTTGTGGGGTTAGAATAGATGTTCTCCAAGACCCCTTTCCATTCAGACCATAGAATCTCATTTTACATAGCACTGTATTGAATGGCTACTAGAGGTCTAGGAGGAAAGACACTATAAAGAATTTAGTAGTTAGAAAAGGGGAGTTGAGAATAAAACTTCAGTGAAACATCTCTTTCAGTGAAGTATAGGAAGATCTATATTCTGTACTTCATTACCACAGAGAAAATACTTCTGAGAGATCTCAGAAGACTCCTAAGAAGAAAGGTAGAGAAACAAATATCTATTTTTTCCATTAAAATTTACTCTGTAACATGTAGCAAATCACAGCAGAGAAATTAAAGTTAGTTTTGAAATACAGAACAAAATGAAGAAGAAAAAAGAAACTTACTGCCAAGATCCCCTCTGCTTCAGACCCAGATGGCTCATTTTTTCTAAAATGCAGGCAATGCTGTGGCCAAATGCTGTGGTTGTCACTCTTGATGAGAGTGGCTCTGTGATAAGGCACAGTTTCTCTGAAAAGCAACAGGTGCTTACAATTTCAGCTGGTGGCTCTCTCCCTTTTAAAACAGTTATAATTTAACCTGAAAGCTAGCTGCTGATAAGTACGCATATGGGTAGCAATCAGCTAATGAGCTACTAACTTGTTTTATTTGCTTTGGAATGAACTGAGTGTGAACAATTAGAGCTAACATGTGACCTGTCACACAAACTTTAAAAAAAAAAAAAAAAAGCAAGACTTGTTAGAGCTTTAGAAGGATATAAGCCATATTGAACACTTTTACACTTAAAGACTGAGAAAAGTTTCCGGAACTGTTATATATAATAATAAGGGGCTGCCCAGAATGCATTTAATTAAAGGCAGTGCATTTATTTCCTATTGCTGCTGTGACAAATTATGACAAACTCAGAAGCTTAAAAAGCACAAATTTATTATCATACAGTGATGGAGTGTAGAAGTCCGATGCCTGTCTCACTGGGCTACATTCAAGATGTCACCAGGCCTGCCTTTCTTTCCGGAGGGTTTACAGGAGAATCTGTTTCCTTGTCTTCTCCAGCGTCTAGAGACTGAAGCATTCCTTGACTCATTGTCCTCTTCTTCATCTTGAAAGCCAGTAATTTTTTTTATCTCCCTTTTATTATTGTTCTGAAGTCAAATTTCCCCCTACCTGCCCTCTCCTGCCCTCAGTTTCCTTTATGACTACATTGGGCACATCTGAATAATACAGGATAATCTCCCCATCCCAGGGTCCCTTCGCTTGGTCATATCTGCAGAAGTCTCTTTTGCCCTCCAAGGTAGCATACTAACAGATTTGAGGAATTAGGGTATGGATCTTTTGGGGGACCCTTATTCTACCTACTATAAATATTGATGAAAGTCCCCGAATTCTTAATCTACCTTACTCCGCTGACTACCATTCGCCTGAAGTTGGCCGCTCAAATCTTACAAGTATAGAAATCATTTATTTTCCCCTCTTTACTTTAAGGAAATACAAGTGGATGATGCTTTCCATTAATGTTCATTGGAGAAGGTTGGGGAAGGCAAGCTTATCAGTTGTTTCAAGCACAGACATTTACTGAGCATCGAGTAGGTTGTGGACATTATGCTAGATGTTGGTTATACAATGATGCCTTAAATATGACCCTGTATTGCTTATGTTCTAATCTTACCTAGCCTCCTACTAGGAGTAAACACACACAATGATAGTAGATTCTCTAGTGTTAACTATAAAGACAAATAGCAACATCCTCTGATTCATAACAAGAGGTTTTTTATTTAATTTGAAAGAGAGAACAGAGGAGAGGCGCAGAGAGAGAGAGAGAGAGAGAGAGAATGAGAATCTTAAGTAGACTCCATGCTCAGAACAGAGCCAAAGTGGGACTCAATCCAACAACCCTGGGATCATGACCTGAACCAAAATAAAAAGTTGGATGCTCAAATGACTGAGCCATGTAGGCATCCCCATAACAAGAGGTCATTTAGACTTGGGTGTAAGGTAGGGTCTCTAAGGAAGTAACATTTAAGCAAAGGAAAGTGCTAATGGTAGAAGGTATCAAAGGGCCTGCATTGATTATGAGCTGTCTGTGTTTGGGGAAATGAAAACAGAGATTATTTCTATAGCTGGAGCACAGAGGGAGAGAGCAGTGAGAGGTAAGACTGGTAGGTGGTCTCTTTGGCAGAGTTTGAATTGTATCATAATTGAAAGAATAACAATGAAAGGCTTTAAGAAAGATAGATTGGAGCTGATTTATATTAAAAATTACACTGAAAATGGAGAAGAGATCATTAGGAGCTAAAACCATTAGGAGGTCTTTGAATTAATTCAGGTGAGAACATGGTGATTTAGGTAAACAGGGTTTCCATAGAGATGCAGAGACATATGACGATGCTGTATTTTGGAAACAGACTAGTGATTTAGGACTTAGCATAAGCATTTACTCTCAGATTTCTGGTTTTAGCAACTTGATGGACATTTGACATACTGAGTTTGGGAAACTTTATATTCCCATTTATGGATTCTGGATGATCTTAGAGCAATGTTTACAGTTTTGAGGAGTCAAGTTGAAAAAATTGGACAAAAATTTTTGAATGCAGTTGTTGAGGGTTAACAAATTCCCTTAACCTCATCCGTTTCACTTTCTAGATTCAAAAGCACTGCAGTGGATATCTTCTGCATATTGAATTCTCCTTTAAAGTAAGCTTCTACATATAAAAAGAGATTTTACCTTGTTAAAGATCCACTTAAGTTTTTTGGGGATCAAAAGGTTACTTTGCTAAAATCTAGCTCATCAAATTCTATCATTCTATCATTCTTCCTAATCTTAGAACTGCATTGTATCCCTGGTAAGCACACATTTTATGTATTTGTCCTTTTAATGCTTTTTTTGTTTTACAATTAGTCTCTTCTCACAACATTTCTACCCATTCAAAACCTAGCTCCCAAAGTCCCTTATCCATGAAGCTTTTTCTCTTGGTGCCAGTTAGCATCAACCATTCTCTTCATTGGGTCATTCAGGTGTTTGTAATTCTGTATGTCTCCCCAGCTAGAATAAGCTCATTGAGTACAGGAATACAGTCTGGCATCTTTGAGACTCCATTATAGTGAGCACAATAAATTAATAAATAAATATAAATATTATTTATTTATATATTTACTTAATAAATATTTACTGAATTTGATGATTGAAATGAACTGATTTTTCACAATTAATTTCCCATAGATGATGCTACAGCTTCCCAAAACCTATTTATTAAATAGAAATTCACACAGTAGCTTTCAGAAAGCTTTCCTCCATAAGTAAAGATATGCCATGTAGCTTCAAATATAAATCACTGAAAAAATGACCTTTAGTGGAGACAGTTGTTTCAGTCCATGCAAGTGTGTGTTGTTGCACTGAACATAAGATCTTGCATCAGGCATCTAGAATTTAACCAACCAAGTCGCAGCACTTTCTTAGTGTGTACAGTATACTTTGACTTTCTATTAAAGGCTGATTAACTATCAACTTTCATACAAATTGTCTTATTAAGTAACTTATAGTATCAAGACTGAGGGCTATTAAAACAAAATGTTGGGGGCACCTAGGTGTCTCAGTCAGTTGAGTGTCCAACTCTTGATTTCAGCTCAGGTCAAGATCTCATAGTCCTGAGATCGAGCCTCAAGTTGGGCTCCAGCATGGAGCCTGCTTAAGATTCTTTCTCTCTCTCTCTCTCTCTCTGTCTCCCTCTCTGTCTCTGTCTCTCTGTCTCTGTCTCTCTCTGTCTCTCTCTCTGTCTCCCCCAATCCCCCTTCAAAATTTTTTTTGAGGAATTTGTGTGACTTCTTAATGGTTTTTATTCTTAAAACAAATAAAAACAGATTATGAAGTGCACTCAGGTGGTAGTAAGACGTGCAGTTTCCTGTCCTGAAGTTAGTGTCATCTCTTTGACTTGAGCAGAGATGCTCTGAGTCCTATGCAAGTGTCCTGTCATCTGTTTTATAGTACCTTTTGGACCCTCAGCTCTATACCTCTCTGTCCATTTCTTACATGGCATTTAACACCGTGAGCTCATGAGAAAATTGAAGTATGCCAACCAAGAAAGTAACTTACCCTAAGGAAATGAAAGTGCATTTATACTAGATAGCAAAAGAAATGATACATTTTTACTACTTCCTTATAAAAATTTTTAATGCTTATTTATTCTTGAGAGAGAGAGAAAGAGAGCGTGAGCAGGAGAGGGACAGAGAGAGAGAAAAGGAGACACAGGATGTGAAGCAGGCTCCAGGCTCTGAGCTGTCAGCAAAGAGCCTGATGTGGGGCTCAAACTCATGAACTGCATGATCATGACCTGAGCTAAAGGTGGACGCTTAACCAACTGAACCACCCAGGTGCCCCTAGTTTTACTACTTAATATAATGAACTACATGGTGTATCGTATCTAGTCTGTTTTTATTAAGTGTACTTATTTATTTTGAGAGAGAGAGAGAGAGAGAGAGAGAGAGCGAGCATGGAAGGGGCAGAGGGAGAGAGGGAGAGAGAGAATCCCAAGCAGGCTCCGCACCATCAGCACATAGCCCGATGTGGGGATTGAACTCATGAACTGTGAGATCATGACCTGAGGCGAAGCTGGAGGCTTAACCAACTGAGCCACCCAGGTGCCCTTCATATCTAGTCTTAATCCCTAAAACTTGGTTTCCTACTTTTGCTTGCCTTCTCATTGTTATTGGTCTATCCTGTAAAAACAGTAGCAATTCTTTTTAGTAGTATATCTTGCGTGTTGTTAATGTTATCTTACTATATTCATTGTATTATATCATCTATTATATCTGTTATATATATATCTAAGAAATAATATTTTCTCGTCCAAAGGATGAAATAAAACCTAGCACTGTGAATTATGATCAAATGTCATGTAGGCCACGTGCCCATAAATACCAAAGAAGTTGAGAGAAGGGGGCCATCAAGACAGGTGAGGAGGACAGTGTCATGTCTATAGAGCATAAATGCCACAAACACTTATACGGCATTTCCAATGGTGCCCATAACTATCTGTGTAAATGCAAGTCAGCTTACCTTTTTAACTTCCTATATTCCTCAAATAGAGATATTAACGTAACGATCTCCTGGTACTAAATTATGTAACATGTACTGTGCTCATCACAATACCTGACATATAATGGGTCTCAAAAATGTGTGCAGAAATTATGAATATGAATTATTATGCATTACTATCATTATGATCATCATCGTTATTATTAGAAGTAGTATGGTGTAGGTAGTAAAGTTCAAATGCAGCAGAAGTTTCCCAAGGGCTGGCTTTAAAATAGCCCCCAGATATTCCACTGAGAATACCACTGCAGTGATGGTAATTGGTACTGTGGGAGATTGCAAACAGGAAACCTAAAACTCATTACTGTGTGTTGTTTCTCAGTGCTGAACATTACAAATGCTGAGCTCTGTAATCTGGAATAAAGACAAATTGACCTCCAGCTTTTTATTGTAATCGTTACAGCTGCTCAAAATATCTCCTCCATAGCAGCTACACAAAGAGATGTTCTTGTGTTTGTAGTTAAGCTGGAATAGATAGCATTACTTCTCAGCCAACAAATTTCATGTTTTGTGAGTTGTGGCCAAATATATTCAGATCCAGTGGTCCAGATTAGGAATTGAAAAAGGAGTTTGGTGGAGAGTAAGAATGGCATCTTCTCCCTGTTTGTTCACTGGAATGCCACAAATGAACTTTATGGGAAACACTTTATTTTGATGAAAACCAGGAGAAATTTCATAGAAACATTTAAATACAGCTTTCATTGAATTTAGAATGGGAGTTTCAAAGAAGGATTAAAAAAAAATCCTTGTGAAGGAGATGGTCATTTTGGAAGCAATTTTACAACAGATTTTTTTTTTAAGAAAAATTCCTTCATCTTGAAATACTTTCAATGTGTCATGACCTTCATTGGCCCTTTAACTTTACCTGGAAAAGATCTACAGGTGTCAGTCTGTGTTAGCCCAGTTTCTTCTCTGCAATACTATGTGTTTCATGAAGCCCCCACTGTGTGCAGCATGCTTGGAGAGCAGGGAGGGGGCAAATGAAACATATGGACGAAGTAACTCACATTCTATTTTTACAACGACTTCCAAAATATGTAGAGTATTCTTCAGAGATTTCCAGGCTAAAATTCATGAAATTTATAGACATCTTTCTGCTCATAGCAAAATCAATAATATGAAAATTACATTTTATTTATTCTTTATTTCTATATATTAAAATAGAATAAGTATTTTTTTCTGTAGCAAATCATGATAATTTAAAAAACATTTTGCTGTATCTAACTGCTTGGTAAATCTCAGTGAGGAACTTTTAGTGTTTTTAGTATCATTTTCCTGGAAATTATTCTCCAGCAATTTTCTTATATTGCTTTCACCTTCCAAAAAAAAAAAAAAACAGAGCTAATTGAAAATTAAATTGTATTATTTATCTTAGAAATTAATAAAGGCTTTATAGAAAAAGTTGGAAGATTAATTTTCAGTTTTTCTATTATTCCATATTAAATTCCATGCTATTATTTACCCTTAAAATTATAAATTGCTCTCTGTATTTTATTGATTATTCAGTAAGCTAAACATAGACTGACTGAAGCTGTTTCTGATTATAGATAATGCAAAGAAGCAAAGAACATGTGCACTTTTGATTTCTTATACATCAGAGCTTTTTCATTAAAATGATCTAACTTCTGTGTTGTCACGATGATGGTAATAAGTTTGAGTTCTAAAAGGATAATTTGCAATACATATATATTCTAAAAATATAATTTCAATAAAATTCTTGGAAAACATCACACTTCCTTCAATAATAAGAATCCTTTTAAGGACACCTGTCAGCACTTCTCAAAGGGAAGACGGAAGTATATTAAAGTTTGTTCAGATGCCTTTGAAATAACATGACTAAAATATTTTGTAAATTCTTTTCTCCTGGGATTTCTAATACCCTACATTCTTGTTCATTAATCTCATGTTGAGATTCTAAGGTCTAAAAGTTGTTGCATCCACATAGTGCCACCCAGTCAGACCGAAAGCTAATTGCTGGCAAAACCCCATTGCTTAGTGTCTACGGTGATGCACATGAAGGAAGCACCCAGCATGCAAATCATCTCACCTTGACATTATCAGGAGACAGAAGATTGTATCACGTGAGCTAATCCTATTCCCCAACATGTTTTTGCCTTTTTCAGTGCTGCGGCTTCTCCTTCTCCTCCTTCTCCTTCTCCCTCTCCCCTCCCCCTCCACCCTCCTTCCTTCCTTCCTTCCTTCCTTCCTTCCTTCCTTCCTTCCTTCCCTTCTTTCTTTCTTTCTCTTAAGAAAGTGTTTTTGTCAGTGATCTATCAAGGTAAACTGTGTCATCATTACTGTTTTTTTACTATAAAGTTTTTATATAAGTTTTAAAGAATTTAACTTAATAAAAAATTATTAAGCTTCTATGTGATTTATTTTTAATTCACAGGTATATGATGTAGCATAATAAAGAGAGCATGGAGAATAGAGTTATATACTCTGCTTCACTCCTTACCAGATGTGTGGCCTTGGGAACATCTGTTAATACATTCTGAATCTGTTTTCTCCATTCTAACCAATACTTAGAATTGTGGGGTTTCACTTGTATAAAGGCAATAATGCATGTAGCAAAGAGGATACAATAAACCCTAAAGAAATGTTAGTGGATACTCCCTTTGCCCCATATTATGAGAAAGCAAATCTGGGTAATGGGCTTGTTGCCAGCCTTTGGCTGGATGAGATGCTGTAGTTGTGAGCAAACAGCAATTCACATGGATTCTGTAGGAGCCCTAGAGGAAATCTGGTCAGAGGATAAGATGATAATAATGCAAAAATATAAATAATAATTATATACATAAAAATACAGTGCCTCTTCTTTTCCCTCGTCAAATTCACAGAAAAGTTGCCTTTGGGTAGGGACAATTATCCTTTATTATTCCCTTCTGTTTTCCATACTAAATTTAGTATATCTTTTGAGATGATTTCAGAGGAATAAAAATATGACCAGGTAGAGTGAAGAGCGTATAGAAAACTCAGCACATAATTTGTTTGGACTCCCCGACCTGCTGCTTTAGGCCTCCTGGTAACTCCCGGTAAAAAGTTGTTCTTTCTCAAGAGATTTTTGTTTAGAAAGGAGGCAGTGACAGCCAATAGTCAAACACTGTTTTGTCAATTCATATATTTGTGCAATAAATATTAAGCACCTATTCTTTACAATATCCTGTGCTATGGGTAGAGATGCAGTGATGAAAATGTTTACAGTAAAACTTTGGATTGTGAGTAACTTGTTTGGCAGTGTTCTGCGAGATGAGCAAACATTTCTAATAAATTTTAACTTGATCAATGAACGATGTCTTGCAATACTGGTAGTACATAATGCTGAACATCACATGATCACAACTGAACCAATGGTTCTTTCTCCCTCTCTTCTCTCTGTCTGTCTCTCTGTCTGTCTGTCTCTTTCTGTCTCTTCTTCCCTTTCGCTGCAGGATTGTGGGTGATCGTCACCCATGCTCAGATGCTCAGTCTTGGGCCACGGTCTTTGGCAGAGATCACTGATTTTTCAGAATGTTGGAAGGTGCCCACAATCGGCACTAGTGTGTTTTTTGTCACTTCAAAGCACCTATGAAGAGAAGAATAAGCTTAGGAATACTTTGCTTTTCCATACAAGAGTAAACTTAGGAATACTTTGCTTCATTCTACGTCAGGCTCCCTGCAGACAGAGACCCTTTTTTCCTCTGCTGCCTTATCGGCAGTTACATTAAATACAGTGATGACAAGAGTTTATTAATACTGTACTGCAGTCAACATCCATGCGAGTGTATTCAATGACCTAACAGATAGCAGTGATTCTATTAGTGATGGTGAAAACTGTCCTACACATATCTTGTTTCCCTCACACCAGACACAAAGGTTTTCAAAGGTAAGTTCAGGGTAATCTGTTTATTTTTCTTTATATTGTGTATTTTATTTATTATTGCAGTATTGTAATCATGAATATTTTTGGGTTGTGGAACAAATCATCTGAGTTTCCATTATTTCTTAGGGGAAAATTCTCTTTGATATACAAGCACTTTTTTCAAAAAAGAATGCTTAAAGTCAAAATAAGATTTTGTTTTTATTATCCAACAAAACTGGCTAAAGATAAGAATATCTAAATGTAGATTGATCAAAAATTGATTCTGAATTTTTCCAAAACATACAATACTGGAGTCTAAGGAAAATATCTTGCCACAACACAAGTAGGGATGGTGGGTAGTCATCTGGAACATCCCATAAAGTCATTCTTTATTCAGATTCAGTGAAACTTACAGTTCATTTTTTTTCCCTTAGCCCACCAAAACTAACTCATTCCTTCTATTTTCTGGGTAATGTTAGGCATAATTTGAATGTCAGTCATCATTTTGTCTTCAAATTGTCTTTGCTTGGTCTACTATTGCATAGAACTCAAAGGTCACAAATGCCATGGACGCTGAAGCATGACAAAAGGCAGAGAAAGACTGTTACGTTTCCACTTAAAATTTCTTTTCTGCCGATTCCGAAAAGGCTCACTCCCTAGAAGATACTTTGTCTCAAAGAATAAAAGGATCCCGTTTTCCTTGACATCATGACTGTTTCATCCTTTCTGCCTTGCATATGGATTAGTGAAGAGAATGCAAGATTGGTGATTGATTTTGTATTTTGTTAATTGCCACAGGTTACCACAGGGGTACTCCACAAACAAAACAGATGATACATGACTCAACAAATAAACTGAAAAGGCACTGTACAAATGCCAAAACATTCATGATACTTGGCATGTTGAATTCATCTTGTGGCAAAAATATTTGCTATGAAAATCTTTCATCAACATTGTGAGATAGGTCTTTATGATAGATTTCTTGCTAAAAAGGGTGATAAATCTATTTTTAAAAAATGGCTTTTTAATGGTGAAGATTTATGAATGGAAAAAAAGATTTTGGCATCTCATCCTCAATGATACTGCCTTCAGTATATATGGAGAATGTGAGTCCCACTGAAAGGTTGGGACTAAGTTTGGTTTATGTTTTCCTCAAAAAAAAAATGTCAGGGCTAAGAGGATAGTCTTATAAATTGCATCCAGTGAAAGAATGAGCTGAATTGAGGGGCTATAATGCCTGAAGTCTCAAGAGGACTCCTTACCTTAAAACATCATTTCAATACTCATCATGTGATAGCTTATATTTTATCCATAAGAACTCCAGGGTTTTTTTAAAATATTTTTACTTATGAACAAGTGAAAGTGGGGGAGGGGCAGAGAAAGAGGGGGACAGAGGATCTGAGTGGTTTTCATGATGACAGCAGAGACCCCAATGTGGGCTCGAAATCAGGAATCCAAGGTCTTGACCTGAGCCGAAGTTAGATGCTCAACCAACTGAGCCACCGAGGTGCCCCAAGAATTCCAGTTTTATCTTTTTGTACAATCGGATCTTTGTCACAGTATATTAAGACCCTGAATGAAAACTTTCCGTCCTTCCAGGTTAACATTTAAGGAAAATAAAAGCAAACTAGTGTCAGGAACCTACCACCGCAGATTCTTCATATTCACTTGGATCCAGGATTGAAGTTAATGCATGTTAGTTGGTTCACAACCAAAGAAAATATGAAATAAACTGGAGTTTATCATACTGAAGATAGTGTTTACATGTATCGTCTCCATACTGAACCTAGGCTTGACTTCTTGGGCTGCTTTCACTGTTCTCCCTGAACTGAAAAAGAATCTGACTGAACTACCCAAATGTAATTTGCTGTATTGTTCCCTAAAGGCCTGGGCATCAATTAACCCCACGACTGGAGCCTTAGACTAGAACTACCAGGAAACCCAATTCTTCATGTTTTAGAGTCCCCAAGGACTCTTCCTGCCTAGGGATTATATGATGATTTCACCAATATTCATTTGACTTCTATTCCTTGTAAAGTAGCCACAATTTTGAGACAGGAACACCAAACATTAGGAGTAAACTCAATAGTGAGCAAGAGCCGGGGTGACTCAGTCAGTTAAGTGTCCAACTCTTGATTTTGGCTCAGGTCACGACCTCACAGTTGTGAGATTGAGCCCCTCATCCACTGAGTGTGGAGCCTGCTTGAGATTCTCTCTCTGTCCCCCTTTGCCCCTCTGCCTTTCTCTCTCTCTCTCTCTCAATCTTTCTCTCTCCACCCCCCCAAAAAAAATCATTGATATAAAATATTTTAAATGTTCTAATACTTGAAAAAAAGGAAAAGAGCTTTAAAACGTTGGATTGGGTGGGAGAGTATGTTGTTGCCTTATGTTGTAGTAGGTGCTCTACCTTTGGACCTGGGCTGTTAAAATGATTTTATTCATGAATGAAGCATGTTTAAAGCTGCAAAGAAAGAGAGAAGAGAAGAAGGGTTAAAAGAAAGAAGGAAGGGAGGAGGAAGGGAAGAAGGAAGAGAGAAAACGGAGAGAAGAAAGATGACAAAGGGAAAAAACAATTAAAAATATATAGAATTCAGTATATTGTAATTTCAAACTTCCTTAATGATCTTAACTTATACAGAACATAGCATATGAAAGGAGGAGGAAGAAAAGAAAACTTACTGGATCTTAATGGATTTAACAAAGGCTCCCTTAATAAATGCTGCTATAGTGTTTATGGTACAACAAGGGGAGCCCATATTACCTTTAAGTCGTGCCTTTCCCATGGCCTGTATTGTCTAACCTTGTACTACATTTAATCAAGTTTGATGGGCTGCATAACAAAGGAGGAATTCCAGATAGTATTTGCTCTCATTCTTTTATTCCCTGGGTAGATATAGGGAAGAGGCCAAAACATGAATCTGAGGAATGAAGAAGTTTTAGCATAATGCACTGACCTCTAGAGCAAACTCGTTCCACATGAGAGTGTTCACGTTAATAAAAAGGCTAGCATCATTAATTCCATGATCTCTTGTTTTGACAGCCAAGATGAATCTGTCTGTTTTCTTAAACATTCTGTCCTCTTTCCTGAATAGAGATTACATCTACAATCATGGCAGTGAGCAAATTAATACTATTTTTTGAGAGGAGATACGTAATAACGACCACCAGAAAAATTGAAAAAAAATATTTAGGGTGTTCAAAACGTAAATCTTTACAGTGGTTTTATAAATGTTGGCAAAAAGTTCCTTCAAATGTTTTCCTGTATGTGTACAAACTTTTGAAGTCACTGGGAAATGAGCTGATAAAATCACTGTAAAGTTTGCAAAGTTAAGAGAATTGCAGTGAAAAAGGAGCTGTATTCTCTTTATGGCCCAGTCTAAATATAAAAATTCCTTCTGAATTGATTGCAACCTTGACTCAGCATGTTTTCATTCCAGGACTCTCTAGATACAGAGAACAAATAAACTTCTACATTGTTTAGTTAACCTACTAGCTCTTTAAAGCTGTGCTGAGCATTAAATGATAATTTTCTAAATGCTTCTTAGAGTCATAGAATTCAAGGAGTCAACTTCTAAAACCCAGAAATAGATTGCTAAGCCCCTCTTCTTTCTTTTTGTGATATGCCTATATCTGGCTCAGTTATTTAGGGACATAAAAAAGGAAAGTAGGTGGAAACACATAAACTAAGGGTTTCTTGGAAAGATAGACGATGAATAGTCAGGTATTGAAGACCCCAAAACGAGATGAGGGTGTCTCAGAAGAGACTGTGTTCACTTCTTAACATTGATCTTAGTATAAGATCAATCCTTATGCACAGACATATTTTCCACCATGCCTAAATTCTAACCACATGCCCACATTTGCATTCTGGCTTCAGATTCTCCACCACTGGCCCAATCAAGGCAAACCTGGATTTTCTTCCATTTTTGTTGCAGTCTGTCTTAATTGCCTACTCCAAAAACATTCCCAACCTTCTTCTCTTTTACCACTTCCAAAAAAGTGGCTGGAAAGCCAATTAATTGCTTTCCCGGGTACCTGTCCTGTTCAATAGCTAATCAATATAGTTCCAGCCTGTGAGAAGTAAAAACTCTCATGGGGTTTAGAGAAGGGGTTTAGTTCGGAAAAAAATTGCTTTCCTAATGGCGAAGGGCATGGTGAATTTTCGGCTCTTGCCTATTCTTCTTGCCTTAATAATAGTGGCATATCCATAGCTGCCACTTGTCCATATCATCACAAGAAGATAGGCATGGTGAGAAAGACCAACGGTCTCAGGGTGGCAAAGTAGGAAGAGCCTGCCTCTCTGATGGCATGCTTGAGTGTCCAAGCAAATGTCAGCAACGCCTATTCCCAGATCATGTCTGTACACAAAATAACTGCTATTGTTTAAGCCACTGTAGTCTGGCTTTCTGAATGTTACAGCTCAGTATATGTCCATGGGATTCAAATTCTTCAAGGAAATGCTTTTTGTATTTTGTGAACTATAGACATATTTGGTTTTATTAACATACATCACCATTTCTCACTGAATTGTCAAACCGATCACAGTAAAAATATCTAGAATATCTAAAAATAAGTATAGAAATCTCATTTTATGTAAACAAAACATGTTAACCACTTGGCACAATCTCAGAAATCTTGGTGAAGTTTTACATCTCATATCTATTATCTCACATATCTCTTGGTTTATCAACTCTTTAGCCTCATGGCATGAGCCTATTTGTCTTCCCAGTATTCCCTGTAGTGATAACGAAAGGACGTCGCATGATTCATGAATTGTGCCACTAGAAAAGGCATGTAGAATTTTTAAAAACGTGACTTCATTTTGTCATGCAATAAATCATTTTAATAATTATACTTTCATGGCTCAGCATTTGATAGACTTCTATAATTATACAGTGTCAGCAGCATGGCCAACCCAACTTTTTTCCCACTGCTCTTATGCCAACTCAGTGAAGCACAGCCCAGTGCAATAAAAATAACAGAAGGGTGTTATTAGTAGGTCCTAGGCACTACCTGCTAACTATGTGGTTTTGGTTAATTTTATCACTCTCTGCTTAAGCTCCACTCTCTGTAACATGGAGATAGTTTTTCATATTGTTTCCTGATTAAATAAGAATCATAAAACTAATAAATCATAAAACTTGGCACATATTAGACACTCAATATATATCAGCAACTTTTTGTCCTTCCCTGATGCATTTATTTTGTTGTTGTTGTTGTTGCTATGAAAAGATTCATATTTACTTCCATTGGATGCTAACTGAGGTAAAATACGTAGGTCAGTTTGTATTGGTAGGAGCAAAACCCCCCATATCTCATGTAATAATCTGTGCAGCATAAAAGTTAAAATAGAAATTGTATTTCCTGATTATATAATGCTTCACATGTTGAAAGCTGACCATGTGTTTGACATCTGTTATGGCTATGAGTGGATTATCTTTTTAAGTTAGCTTTTTTAATTTAGCTACCATTTTGATCATGTCTATTTTTTAAATGAAACACCAAAGATTCAGAGAATATGAAGAACCTACTCGAAGCCTAGTAGCTCATTAGTAGTGGAATTTGGTGGACTTCAGGTTTGAACGAAATCTCCATTATTTTAGAGCCTAGTCTTTAATTCATACAAGGCCTGCACAGGAATTGATAATATATAATTGATCAAATACTATAACATGGATAAACTTTTCCTTAGTCTTCAGAAACCTTTACACATTTTTAACTGGAACTACTCATTTTCATACTCTCTTTACCCTCTTATTCTTTAGAGGGATGTGATTATCTCAAATAATCTGATTATAATCCATATGACGCATGGTTCAATTTATTAAGGAGTATGTTGCAATATTGCAAACATAGCTGCTCAGTAAAATGGTGGTTACAGGTGGGAATAAAGGGGAGATGTTGGTCAGAGGGTATAACTTCAGTTATAAAATTCATGAGTTCTGGAGATCTAATGTATAGCATAATTAATAATAATGTATTAAATACTTGAAATTTGCTAAGAGTATATCTCAAGTGTTCTCACCATATAAATAAAAGGTAACTGTATCAGCTGATGGGTGTGTTAATTAGCTTGGTTGTGGTAATCATTTCATAGTACTTATCAAAACATAGTCGTCAACGTAAATATATATAATGTTTATTTGTCAATCATACTTCAGTAAAACTGGGAAATAAATGAATTAACAAACAAACAAAAACTCTTGCTCCAAAAAGAAAAGACAACATAGTTTCTCAGATTTTTAATAAGTCTGAAATCCAAGATGTGTACTTAAATTTGGCAGCTTTTATGCTGTGTCAGCCGATAGGACAGGATCAACAGACCTACTTAAAGCCAAAACACCAAAAACCTGAATTCTGCTCTGCTGCCTTCATATAAATATTTCATTCGTGACACCCAAGGATTGTCATATGTGACAAACAACAATTTTTACATAAATTGCTTAGTTTCATTTATTCATATCCTTAGGAGATGAATGTAAGCAGATCTAAAGTCTTGCTTAACTTTTAATGCATTTTTTAGAAAAGATATGAATTGTGAATAGGCTGTTGGAAGCAAGCCTTATAAATCACCTGAACTGTTCCACTATTGGCATGTCTTGGAGTCATTATGTATAATTGGTTAATGGTGTATTTATTCTCACATTATTGGATCAGCTCCAGGGATAATCACTGATGAGTTTCAAAACTCCAGGAGGATTTCTGTGCAGAGGTAAATGAATTAAAAAACAAGATAAAACTAATTACTTTTATTTAAATTCAATTTTGGGGGTAATCGTTCTGTCTTGGGGGTCTTGCAGCAGTTTTCAGAAGTGATAAATTTGCTTTAGTTTGCTAACTTGCATTCCCTAGAGCTCAGAAATTAAATCATTGGTGATGAAAGTAGAAAGAAAGTCATTCGAAATAAAGTTCATGGTAGAATTTCTCACCTGAGTTCTTCATGCTTTCTTTTCTTTTGATCCCTTATCTTACTTAACTTAGCCTCTAGAAACTTGATAAATACAACCATTTTCAGAGACAAAATCAAGTGCACATTATTTGTAGGTGTCGGGATTTACCAATAGCACAATACAAAAAGGCTTGTGTATACTTCATTGAAGGCATCTGCCCTGATTGGACATAGAAAATGTTGACTGTGTAGGGCTATACTTTTCATTTAAAGCAACTGGATATGGTTAAGTAATAAAAATTCAACAGTTTTTTACTTCCCTATGCTTGGCTGGATTATTATTTTTAAAAGATGTTTGATATGATATTGTTAGAGCCCATTTCCTTTGATGTGGGAACATATATACCATTTGAGTGTGAATATGCCTGGAATAGGTCTACAAATTAACTATTACATCTAATGTATGTTCCATGAGATAAATAGGACTTTTCTTGGCATATAACTTAGGATAGGGAAAGGAGTGCAATGAGAAATGAATTGCAGAAGGCTTTGGTGAGTATATCAGTTAGAATTAGATTCAGCTACACATAAATGAAGATTGATATAGAAGTGGTTTAAATAAGAAGTGAGTTCTATCGTAAATGAAGTCTGGAGCTAGGTGTTGCCATATTGGTGCAATTAGTCTATCATCATCAGGAATCAAGGATCCTTCTATTTTTGTTGTTGTTGCTCTAATACTCCTCCTTTTTTCCCAAGTTACTAACCTGTTGAAGCAATGAATGTCAGTGATTGAATGGGTTGAGGAGAAGAAAGACAATAAAGAACCAGTAATAGAAATTATCATTGCCATTATTCAACTGTTTGTGTGCAATAGATTTAAGGAAAAGCCGAACCACCAGAAATCAGGAAGATCAGCAACAAAGTAGAATTAAGACCTATCCATTGAACTGAAGAGAGATTTTTAGAAGCTCAACCATCTCTTAGTACTTAGGGACTTCAACATAAATGGAACTCAACTGAACTATGACTTTTCTCACTATTTTCCCAATACTTTTCACTCATTCTTTAGCTCAATCAAAGGACATAGGACTCGTTGCTCTTGTAATATGTGTATGTATCACATTTGAATCACTTATAATTTCATAGAAGCCACATTTCATCATTTGTGTGACATAACGGCGTGTCATATAGATGAAAAGATGCCATAAAAACTGAGTTGTATAAAATATATAAAATAAAATGTCATTGGATGAGGAATTAATTTAATGCCCCCTCATTATGCTAAGCTGTGATATTTAAACATTTTCCTTGAGGAAGTGAAAATTTAGTGGACTAGATACATAGTTTGTGACCTAGATTACAGATCTTTTGTCTATTTGGCAGTTTGTTGTTATGAGTTCACACATGCACAAAAAGCAATGAATTTAAGTCAGTGTCCATTGTAATTCATGAAATATTAAGAGTTTCTCTATAAATGCTTGTTGAATAACTAAATGTATGAATAAATTAAAGAATTACTTAGGAGAGTTGCTACAAGATAAAGGTTTAAATTTCATCACCATTAGTGTTTATGAATTACCTAGTTGCTATGTTTCTTCATATGTACTATAAGCTGATTCTGTCACAGCAAATTACAACAAAAGTGCATTCAGCCTTTGGATAGCTGTCTTCTTAGAGATCATACCACGGCTGAATAATGAAAATCATTTGATTGTTCTTCTCTTCTGTCAAAAACATTTAAAATTGGTGAAATACATTTTTTTAAAAAATGTGTATACCATATGTGGATGACTTACCACCATGCCCTCTTTACAAAGCCCAAATATGTGAAAATCAGATGTAGTACAGGGGTGCATGTTCCAAGAATGATACTGCTTTTTGAAATTCTATGTAAATTGCTTTTTCCTCTTTAAAATTCCAAGTTTTTGCAAACTTGCCAGTCCTTGGATCTTTTCGTTTGTCCTCTTTTTTTCCCTTACAGTTTGTCGTATTAAAAGTTCTACTTGAGAGTCTGACGAGCCAAGGATATTGTATATAAGCCTTATTGTCAGGGATCTTACATTGGATAGTGGCAGAGAGGTGACTAAAAAGTGACTGTTACAGAAATGGGCAGATGCTATAAGATCAACACCATTCCTATGAGGGGATATAAGAAAGTTATTATCTAATGAAATTACCACTTTCATTCAGATCGAGGGACTAGGAAAGGCTTGATAAAGAGCAGTATTATGGCGACATGACAGTATTTACTTACTGATCTTTATTCCCTTAATTTCACCGTAGAAAATAATGACTAGAGGATATAGTAGACCACATTTAATTCTGAACCTATCTTTTCAGAAAGATTTTTTAAGTTTTAGTATAAATAAATATCGCCTATAGATCCTGAAAAATAGATTCCTGCTCAAGTAAGTCATTCAGTAGGTCTGGGATGAGGCTCAAAGAACTGCAGTTTCAACAGTATCCCGGGAAATTTTAATATAGATACTTCTTGAACCACACTGTGGAAACACTGACTTGGGGGAGTATGAATATTTCTTGAAATCTGACTGTAGGAGCTCACTGTGTGTATATTTGTATAGAGAAACATAATGGACTTTCATTTTTAAATAAATTATTCTGGGCATTTGCTTAGATTTGTACTTATGTACATGACAAGAGATGATTTTAGGGATGTAAAGCATCCTTCACCTCATCCCTAGTAACCTAGTAAATCCTATGCAGAAAGGCTTAAATACTAACTTGATATAATACAGCATGGGTTCATCAAAAATTCAGTCTTTAAATGTATTTGTAACAAAGTTTCTAAGAATAATGTACACTTACAATATGATTTCACCACAGGCAGTATGGAAGCACTACTTTTCTGATTGCTTTCTCTTATTCCCCCTGAATGTTTGAATACATTTACTGACTTCTAAAATACCTACAAAACTCATAGAAGTCTGATATAAAGAATCTTATTGAAATGTAGGGCATATAAACCCTGTGTGATTTTTTTCTCTCCTTATTTTAGAATTTGTTATCAGTCTGGAATATGTTCAGAAATTGAGTTGATATTTGCTCTCTCTAGGGCATCAGTACCTATGGAGAAGATTTCTAGGATAGGGTTCAGGTTGAAATCCCAGATCAGCTTCAGGTTTTATCAGAGAAAACTTAATCTCTAGGGTTGGAAATAGTCTAGAGCAGTATTTCTCATAGGAAGGTAAGGCAGTCCTTCTCAGGCTCCCAAATTCTTCACCCACCTGCCATCCCCAGAGCCTCCCTTTTATCTGCTCTTCTCGTCTAAAGCGGCTTCTCTGACTTCCTGGCTCCAGCCAGCCTACCATTTTCACTTATGTAACCATCTTGTCTCTAGATTCCAATTTGGATTCTCACATCCATCAACTGACAGTGTTTTTCCATGATTGAAGTGCATATACTTTTAAAATTACAGACAAAAAGTAAGGAAAATCTAACCATATTTCAGATAAAAACTGATTTTCATTATTGAGTATCCTGGGGAAAGTCTTGGGGACAAGGAATAAGATGCAGGTGTGAGGAGACATGGCCAAGATTCTGGCACTTAACACAGCAAACTTAACACAGGAAAAAAAGCAGAAGGCATTCCAGTAGTTTAACAAAACTGGAATGCGAGACTTCTTACCAAACTAACCCAGATTTGGATCCTGGCTCTTCCGTCTACCACCTGGATGGCCTTTGACAAATCATTTTACTTCTGTGGGTCACAGCTATCTAATTTGCTAAGATATGGTTAGTAATATTTATTTTGATGGATTATTATACCAATTAAATTAGACTCTGCATATAAAATAATTATTAAAGTGAAATTTAGCTTAAGGTATATTACCTGCTTTTCACAGTTCATCTCTTTCTTCATTTATTTTTTATTTAAATCTGAGTTAGTTAACATATAATGTAATAATGGTTTCAGGAGTAGAATTTAGTGATTCATCACTTACATAGAACACCCAGTGCTCATCACAAGTGCCCCCCTTAATGGGCATCACCTATTTAGCCCATTCGCCCAGCCAACACCCCTCCAGCAACCCTCAGTTTGTTCTCTGTATTTAAGAGTCTCTTATGGTTTGCCTCCCTTTCTGTTTCATCTTATTTTTCCTTCCCTTCCCCTGTGTTCATCTGTTGTGTTTCTTAAATTCCACATATGTGTGAAATCATGATATTCATCTCTCCTTGACTTACTTATTTCCCTTAGCATAATAACACTCTAGTTCCATCCGCGTTGTTGCAAATGGCAAGACTTCATTCTTTCTCATTGCTGAGTAATATTCCATTGTGTATATATACCACATCTTCTTTATCCATTCATCCATCGATGGACATTTGGACTCTTTCCATGCTTTGGCTATTGTTGATAGCTCTACTATAAACATTGGGGTATATGTACCCCTTCAATGCAGCGTTCCTGTATCCTTTGGATAAATTCCTAGTAGTACAATTGCTGGGTCATAGGGTAGCTCTATCTTTACATTTTTGAGGAGCCTCCACATTGTTTTCCAGAGCGGCTGCACCACTGGTGCACCAGTAACAGTTCATCTTTTAATTTTTCAAGTGATTTTTAGATAAATTTGCTAAATACTTCATTCATTGTATTTTCTGTTAGGTTTATGGCATTGCCATTTTCCATACATGTTGATGCAAAAAATAGACATATTTGTTTAAACATGAATAAATAAAATGTAAATAATATATCTATTTTTAAATGCCTCTTTAAATAAATTTTCTTTGTAACCAGAACTGGACATCCCAAAATATTTTATACTGGACTCCTGGTTGAGAAAGTATTATATGGGAAACTGCCGTGTATGTAATTTTTCCTCCTTAACCCTTCCCAGGGTTTTCATTCTTGGATGCAGGATGTACAATTGTGGAATATGAGTGATGGAAGGATATTATCATTGTTCACTTCACATGGGCACAAAAAGGTGAAGCAGCAAAAGTATTTATCTTTCTAAATGCCATTCTTTTGATGGAGTTCTGTCCCAGATGTTGACGTTCACCACAACATAATGAGACCACATCAAATTGGACAAACGGAATCATGTTACAATGATGAAATAGAAATATTGCATTTTGTCTAATGTCTCACTAGAGGCATGCACAAAATAATTTGTTTACCAATGAGATCCAAGGCTCAGAATTGATCATTTATTAATCACTACTGATGTGTTCCTGTGTACTCTGAATTAAATGTCTCCTTTTAACAGAAAAGTTAATAGAAGATGCTATTTTTAAATAAACAATAATGCTTTCTGTTTTACATAGACCGCTTCAGAGAGACTGTGCAATGGGGTCAGAGCTTAAAAGCATTCTTACTTTAAAAATAATGCTTGTAAGGTGAGGAAACAAAGTTCTAGCAACACAAAATAAGATTGAGAAGACCAATGGTTATTTTATAAATTGCCAGGCATGTCCACATGCAAAATTCAAAGCAAAATGAAACACTAACTATGTGATTACTCTAGCTTCTAGCAAACTTGGCAATATATCCACAGTGCTGTCTGTCTCTCTCTTTCTCTCTCTTACACACACACACACACACACACACACACCCCTTATGCACCAGACCTGAGAAAAACATTTCAGAAGATGCTAGTCAAAATTTGAGCTAGTTGGAAGGAGCTCATTTATGGAATCTTTAGAATACTGGGTGGATATACTGAGGAGTTTTCTCATATGCTTTTGAGAATCATTAATTGGGAAAAACAATTTTTATAACACGTGGTATAAAATGTGTGTAATCCCTGGGGCACCTGGGTGGCTCGGTCTGTTAAGCATCTGACTCTTGATTTCAGCTCAGGTCATAGTCTCAGGGATCTCATGAGATCCAGCCCTGCGTTGGGCTCCGCACTGAGCATGAAGCCTGCTTGGAATTATTTCTCTCCTCTTTTCTGCCCTTCCCCGACTCATGTGTGCTCTCTCTCAAAATAAATAAACATTTTTTTAAATAAATGAACATTTAAAAAACAAAATAAAGTGTTTGTAATCCCAATTAAAGTTAGCAACCATTGGAGTAAGCACAGAGCTTTGAAATCTTTGCTTGTCAACTGCTTTAAATGAAATATGTTATTGTAGGTCTGCCACAGTCCGCCCAATAGGAGCTGAAGTTTATCATGTTTGATTTCCTTGGTTTACTACAAAATAACACTTATGGGAAGATAGAAAATAAAACAGCTTTGTCAAAAGAATAAATTATGTCATCTAGACCAGGGCATTTCTTAATATTCACATATTTATATGTGGCCCTGTTCTATCATAAGCTCTAAAACTAGTTACTGCTCCCAGCAGGGAAGTTCAATTTGCAATTCACAAATCACTTATGTTGCAATTTTGCTGTAAAAGATGATAATTTGTTGGTTTAAATAAACCTCTAATCTCGAGTATGGATGCTGATGTAGGAAAGTATTAATGCTCTCAGCCACTGATAGAACATACATAGTATAATATTCTGAGGCATTAATGAAATGTTCCTGCATTAGCAAAATTTTATGAAATCATATTCTATGCCTTAAATAATAAGTAATGTACAGATTTTATATTATATCCTAAAGAAGGTACTGAACTGTTAATAAATAATTTAGTCTTCCTTCATGTAAATATTAGCCAGTATTGAATGCTCATCTGTGACATACCATCTGCACCCTTTTTGGTCAGGGTCAAAGAATTTATTTGTCAGAATGATTTATCCTGGCTTTGAAGATTACCTGCCTAAATATTTTTCCAAATTAGAGTGTAGGGTAGCTAGCTCAGGGTTTGGAGTGGGATTTATCCAATCTTTACCTTAGGGGTGAGATTTAAATAAAATGATTTATATAAGATTCCTCCAATGACATCTAGAACAGAGGAGGTTCTACACCTATAGATCCTATTCCATTTTTAAATATAATGGCTGTTGTGTGTGCTTTCTCGTTCTGCTATTAAGAATGAGAAAGGCATGCTTTCCTCGCCCACCTTTTTTTCTTTTCTAAGGAACTGCTCCCTTCTTATTTGTGTGTGTGTATACCACAAATGCATGTGGCACGCACACACACACACACACACACACACACGCACAC